>NC_134955.1:68885101-69180131 GCF_965638725.1 Aptenodytes patagonicus | reverse complement strand
GGCAGCCCAAATGGTGTTGGAAACGCACCTTTGAGGCGCTGCCGAAGGACAGAGGTGCCCGGGGGCTGCGGGTGGGAGAAATCCCCTTCCCACGCCCGTGACAGCCCGGCAGCGGGCGAATGACCCACTGGAGCATTTCCAGAGGGAGACACGTCCAAGAGCTACAACACTGCAGTGACAGAGAGGGAGGAACGGGGTGACCGCCAGGCTCCAAGCTCGGCGACACCGTTTGGTGGCGGAGGAATGGTGGTTTTTCAAGACTTTAGTTACAAATACCAAATCGGCCGTCCCAGTCCCGGCGGGGAGACACGAGACTCCTGGCACGCCGTCCCCACCGGGGCCGAAGCAGTAAGAAATCTGTGCAAGGGAGCAAAGTTGTTTCTCCCCGAGGTATCGCAGGGAGAAGAGGGGGGGAGCAGGCGGGACCCCTTGCTGGAGCGGCACAAACCATCGGCAGCCGCGTACCTGCGGGCTCGCCCAAACCCGACCCGGCTGGATCCGGCCCTGGGGAGTCTGCAGGAGCTGTGTGCGCACCCTCGGCTTCACCCTCGCAAACAAACGGCAAACCCAAGGGCTTAAAAAAAGCCCAGAAGGCAAATAAAAAGCTTTGCGAGCTATGGGCTGTTCAAACAGTCCGGGCTTCTGGATGCTGGTTGAAAGCCTGGCTTAAAAATCACACGGGCTCAGGAGTACGAATGGTTTGCAGGGAAAGGGTTATTTCTTGGTTGCGAAAACTTCTGGTTTTTTGTTATTCCTAAGGCAGGGCAGCCAGATTTGCCGTGACCTTTGTGTATCCAAGTGTTTCTTTCAAAGCAAATTTTCCTTCTCTGTTTTCAATTTGGAATTTTCCTTTTCTTTCCCCGTTTCTGCCTCTCCCTTCCCCCCCCCCGCTCCATCTTCCTTTATGAATACTCTCTTTTGACGGGAGGAATCCAGCTCAGGCTGCGGCTATTCCTGCACGCAGGCAGCTATGTGTTTGGCCCTGCCGCGGCAGAGCGGCTCGGCGTGGACTCAGAAAACTTGTAAAGCAGCTTTTATCCGCTGGTCCGGAATGGCCGGTGGCACGTGTGTCCCTCCCGCAGTGCCCTCCGGCTGGCATGGGGCGAGCAGGGATACGGGGGGGGGGGGGGGGGTGGGGGGGAGAGAAAGGGGACCCCCACCCTGCTCTCCTCTCGCCTTTCCAGGCCTGCAGCCAGCATCTGTCCCACGCGTCGTGGGGTGGCTGCGTGTCCCCCGACGTGCTGTGCTGGATTTGTAGCCCCCCCCCACTCGTGTTTGCTGCTGCGGCCTCCCCCCCCCAGGGGATTTTGTTTGGGTTGGGTTTTTTTTATTGAAATCTTCTCGGGAATGGGGAAGTGAGTAACGCTGGCTGCGGCCGGCGTGCAGAACAAAACTTGCTCCCGTGACACGGGTGGGCGCCGATACCACGTTACTCATCCCACCCAGCAGCTCCGCTCCTTCACGCGCCTTTGCAGGAGCAGAGCATCGCCACCGGGCGCCTTCCCCTTGCGCAGAGCCTGCGTGGGTGTGGGTGTCACCCGGAGTCCCGCACAGACAGCTGCACCCCCCCCCAGCCAGGGCAGGGAGGTGGCCGTGTGTGCGTGTGTGTGTCCCCCTGCCCTGCACCGCCGTCACCCCTCCCGGAAAGGGCCTGGCTGGCAGGGCCCTGCCTGCCTCCAACGCTGCCGAACTAGCCGGGGCGACAGCGGAGGGCTGGCCGCGGAGCGGGTTTGCTGGAGGCAGAAAGAACAGCTCACCGCACTGCCCCTTCGGGTTTGGGGTTTTTTTTTTTTCCCTTTATAAAAAGTGTTTTGAGGCTGGACCAAATCTTCCTGACTTCTGAGCACAGCAGGCCTGGCACGGGCATTTTTTTGGTAGATCAAATTGATTATTATTTCCTTTAAGGACACAGTTCTCTACTGAATATCTTGAGTTACCTTCAAGGCAACCCCTATTCTCTCTTTGCTTTTTCATGTGAAAATCTCTTAATCTCTTTCTCTGAACCCTTGACATGTTAACCTCAGCCTCTTCTCGCATCTTGTTCCTTACAAGATCAAAGGCAGAGGTCCACACTGACCCGTGGTTCTGGCAGGACGAGGGTGCTCGTGTGGTTTGCGATGCTGCGCGGTGCTTCCCTGTGAGCAAAGAGCAAAAACCCGGTGAAAACCCGTCGAGAGGCTGGAGGGAGCCGAGAGCTCTCGGGGCAGAGCAGCACCAGGTCCCCGCCGCCCGGTGTCCCCTCTGCTTGACACCAGCAGCGTCGTAAGGTCAACGACGGCGTCGCATTAACTTCAACCCCGCAGTGGCCAATTTCATCCGGAGGGTGTTTGGGCTGGATTCACCCCCCGGAGCCGTTCAGGCTGCTCACGGTGGGACTCTTGATTTCTCCCGCAGGTACTAGACGAGGGTTTGTTCTGCGGTACCGGAGCTGTCGGCTCTGCCTGGCAGGTACGCGACGGGGGATTACCGATTTCCAGCCTGTTGCCGCTGTGAACTGTAACTCTTCTCGAAAAATCTCTATTTTTCGGATGGCTTATGTTAAAAATGACTTGAGTCCTTTGTCTTTTTGTTTCAGGAAAAATGTCGGACGGTTTCTCCGTAAGTATGGCTTTCTTTAAAAAAAAAAAACCTGGGGGCCGTGATTGAGCGGGGACCTTCGGCGGGGGCGGGAGCACGGCTCCGCTAACCTGCGTAACTCCCCGAATCCGCTCCAGTTACCTCAGCATTTACCGGTTTTCTGGAAACCTCAGCCCAGGCACTCAACCCCCCCCCCCCCCCCCCCCGCTTGGGAGCAGTTGAGCGCTTGCCCTTGGCGCGCGCTGTAGGCCACGAAAGCTGGGTGTTGGAGGACTCAACCCCACCCCAGGATTAATGTCACCCACCTAACCCTCCTCCTCTCCCCTCTGTCCCCAGTTATCCGACGCCTTGGCCACCAGCAACAACCCCACCCCCAGTGCCCCCCCACCCCAAGGCTGGCCCTCCTGGGGGAACCAGCCGCCGGCTCCTGGGGGGTTCCCGGCGTACCCCGGCCCTCCGGGGACCTATCCTGGCTCGCCGGCAGCACCGGGGACCTATCCTGGAGCACCAGGACCATATCCTGGAGCACCGGGGCCGTATCCTGGAGGACCAGCAGGACAGGGACTGTACCCGGGAGCACCTGGAGCATTCCCTGGAGCACCAGCAGGACCAGGGTCGTATCCTGCCCCAGGACAACCACCCAGTGGCCCTGGATTTGGGCCCCCTCCTCCGCAGGGGGGACTGGCTCCTCCGATGGTAACGGCTCCATCGTATTATAAGGGTTTCTGTGTCTTCACTGCCTGATTTTGCTTGGCCACGGGAGGGACCTGGGGCTGGCTGTCCCCGGGGGGGTGGCATGGGTCGTCACTGTGTCACGGGGCTGCCCTGGTGTGCTGTCACACTGTTAGCCAGCCCCTGCCTGAGCGTTTGGCTTCCGACGTGCTTTTTTTACTAACACCAAATCCCTGTTGTCTCCCAGAAAGTCCCCTTCGAGCTGCCCCTGCAGGCAGGACTCGTCCCTCGGATGCTCATAACCATCACGGGGACCATCAACCCCAACCCAAACAGGTACCGGGGGTGTCCAGCACCGAGGGCGGGGGGGTTTCCGTGGGGCGCTGCTGGACAGAGCAGGGGGGGGCTGGAATTTGCATTCTGTTCCTGAATAACACCTGTCTGGTGTAAAATCAACTATTACACCAAATAAAGGTGTAAATGCCCTGCCATTGTCCAATGGGGTCTGTGGGTTTTTTTTTTCTGCCCTCTTGCTGCTACTTTTGGCAAGCCCTGTAACAGAGTCCAGGGCTTTCGTAGAAAAAGCAGTGAATCCGTTACTGTCTTTGCAGGTTCTCACTGGATTTCAAGAAAGGGAATGACGTTGCCTTCCACTTTAATCCCCGCTTTAAGGAAGACAACAGGAAAGTCATCGTCTGTAATTCGATGTTCCTGAATAACTGGGGAAGGGAGGAGAGGACAGCTCTTAAGTTTCCATTTGAAGCTGGAAAACCTTTCAAGGTACCAAAAAAACCCACCCCCAACTCAGTCTTAACATGCCAACAGCACCTGCACCGCGTGCTGGGAGGGTTTGGTCAGGGCCCTGTAACAAGGCTCACTGTAAGGACCTTGGTGCTTTTGCACAAGAATTGGCTCCCAGAGGTGCTTTTGGGGCAGTCGCCCCGTGTGCTTCCCTGGCTGCCCAGCACAGCAGGTCTGCGGCACCTTCTCTGCACTTCTCACCCCCCTCCTGCAGGTCCAGGTGCCCAGGGTACAACTTCTCCCCATTTCCGTTATTCCCATTTATTATTAAATCCTCCGTATTGACACCGTCATTCTGCAGCAGTTGTCGGGCAGGTTTCTATAAAGCATTTCCCCCGTTAGCAGCCAAGCTCTCTTCACGAGCTTTTTCTCCTGCAAAATGGGTTCGCCTTTGGTGAGAGCTCAGCTCTTGCTGTGTGAACCGTACAGTACTGCTTCTTGAAAATACTGTCATAGTCACGAGGAGACAGAGACTGCGGGCTAAAACGTGAAGGAGGAAGAGTACAGCAGGGCTTTGGAGAAGGCAAAGGTCACCGGTGTTTTTGCAGCTGAGAATTGCTGCACCAGCTCGTCCACATGCCACCGGTCCGGACTCAGCTGGCAGCAGCCTTTAGCCAGTGCCAGCCTGCTCGAGTCTGTGGCTTCAAACTTCTTCCTAGAACAAATCTGATGGTCATCTTTTGGGGTTTTTATTTCAGCTCCAGATCCTTTGCGAGGTGGATCACTTCAAGGTAGCGGTCAACGATGCTCACTTGCTGCAGTACAACTTCCGCGAGAAGCAGCTGAACGAGATCACCAAACTCTGCATTGCTGGGGACATCACCCTCACCAGCGTTATGCCAACCATGATATAACTACGGTGGTGTAATTGTAATGCAAACTTGGCTGTAACAGAAGTGCCTTCTTACATGAATACCTTGAGGTAATAAAACACTTTCACAAGTAAAATTCGTTTTCAGTAAGATTTTAAAAGCCACGACATCCTCCAGCAAGCCAAGTTCAAATGTGGAAGTATCTTGAGTTCTTGCTGTAGAGACAGAGAATCTCTTCGCCAAAGGATGACGACTAGGAGCCCTTTGATTTGTATGGAGAGGAGTACTTGGGAAAGCAGCCTGTGACATGCTGCCACTGGTCCTGTGAACTAGAGCAGCAATTTTCAACCCCATCTTCTCCAAGTACCAGACAGCAGTCAGTAACTTGGTATTTTTAGCCTCAGTTGCTCTGCTAGGTAGAGCGGTTATTCCTTTTTCACTAACGGAATCAAAATAGTGCAGCAAAAGACTTAAGTTCCCTGCCCCAGGGGAGGAGGAGTTGCACGATCAGGCTACGACTGGGTTGCGCGTAATTCACAGAAGTGTCGCCTCACTGAAGTTATCCACTAGGAAACAATGGAAAACAGGGAATGCTTGAGACTCTCTAAACCTGACCAGAATGAGGTATTTCAAGAAGGGGGTCAGAGCTGGAGGAAGCAAAAACTCTCCCCTAGACCATGGCTAGAAAAGTTACCCCTCTCCTTCGTTTCAAAGGCCCATTCTGCCCATTTGGTGGCCCAAATCAGCCCGTCCTGAAGGCGCTTCCCTCCCAAGGGAGATGGAATTGTACAGGCGTTACGTACTCCATGGAACAGGTCACGAGCCTTGTGCTTCTCTCCCCTCATCACTTCTGTGTGAGTCAAGACCGGTTTCAAGGGTGGGGAGGTTTATTGGCAAGTTCACCTCATGAGTCAGGCTGGTAACAAAAATAAAAAAAAATATGTTCCCTTCACTGTGAGTCATTCTCCCGGTCTTGTCTGCAAAACAAGAACAGCGCAATAGCCACTATTGACGTTTTCAAGGATCTCTTTGACATGTCTCATACTCTTTTACAAGTCACTTCATTTAAACTTGGAGATGCCAAGTTACAAGCAGCACAGTGTTGAAATTTCCAGCAGATGCAGTAGCCTAGACCAGCACGCTGCTGGCATCGGCTTAAGCGTATACATCAGATGTCAGAAATCCCTCGTGACCGCTATTCATTGCACAGTGTTGATGACTGAACAGAGCAGGCAAGTCATTAAGAGCTATCTGTTTGAAACTCTCCCTGTAACTGGAGTTTAGTGATGAAGAAAGTTGATTCCAGCACAGTAACACCAAGTCACATTAGCTTCTCCTCTATTTATTTCAGTGTAATCAGTACACAGCTTCCAGGTTAAAACTTAAGCCCGACAAGCTCCCCCAGCTGTAGTGGCCATGCTTTCTGCTGAGGGATTTGAATTACCTTGGCTTGGTTTAAAATAAAGGCTAGTGGAAGAACGTGTGTATTACACTAAGGTCACCATTACAAGAAGAAGCCCAGTCAGGTATTTGTTAAAAATATAACAACTGGCAGTACTCTAATACTACTACTCAAATATAGAGTATAACTGGCATGCTCCTTATGCATCAATATATTACAGTCCAGATAAGAGAATGCGTAAGGAACAAGATGCGAGAAGAGGCTGAGGTTAACATGTCAAGGGTTCAGAGAAAGAGGTTAAGAGATTTTCACATGAAAAAGCAAAGAGAGAATAGGGGTTGCCTTGAAGGTAACAAGATATTCAGTAGAGAGCTGTGTCCTTAAAGGAAATAATAATCAATGCCTATTTTAATACACTGCCAGGAAAAGATATTATCTGACTTTGAAATCCTTGTTCTGAGATCATTTCTACTATTACAAAGCAAGTGGTCGTTTAACACCAGGAAGACTCCCACAGGAAAGAATTACATGCATCAAACCCTGCCACATCTGCTGATCAGGCAGAGTTGTTAAGGCACAGAATGCTGGAGCCTAAGGGTGCAACAGTACCCTCACAACGGCGATCGAGTATGAAACAGTGCTTCGGGGGAGGCAACAGGCTGAGTCTTACCCCCAGAAGGTGCCCTCGCATCAGAAATAGGGCACAGGTACAGCTAGTCTGATAGGCATCTTCTAATAATAATTCATGAGGTAAGTAAGGTCAGGACAGAAAAGCTTAAAGTTGAAGAGTTTCACAACTCGAAGTAGACAGGAAATACATGAAATCATACAAAAATAAAAATATTTCAGGTTGTAGTCAGAATGTGCAATCATTGGGTACAGCAGGTACAACCAGCAAACACCCCGCTACTAATATACAGCAGGACTTACAGCGCATGATGACTGCCCCATAGAACGTTACAAAATATTTTAGTAAAGTTCCACTACAAAATACTACAGGTATTCACTCACTCAGAACACAGTTCAAGGGTAGCAGACTGTATTCCAGGTATCCTCTGTGAGGTTTTTTTGTTACTATAATTTACACATTTTGAATTTCAAGTCGCTCTTCATTTTTCCCCAGAGGGAGAAAGGGGAGAAAATACAATAAGGTCACTGAACGCTTCAGCTGCTGCAAACTTCTGGGCTTTGCTCTTGACTGGAGTGAAGGGAAGCTCAGCATCCAGCATTGGCTGTGGGAGAAATCAGAGCGAAGCATCTGAGGAACAATTATCTGCTCTGCAAAACACTACTGCAGCGACACACGAAATCAGCTAATAGCAAATTCCCCTTTCTCTAATGACATCTATATAAACACCAGACCAACCGTAATAACTGCTTATGTCGGTCAGGTGCCTGCCTACTTGAGAGGCCACTTAAACATCGTGGGACAAAAACTAGCAGAAAATGCTTTTGACAAGGGAACAGAAGCATGCAATTCTCTTGCCTCTCACTCAGTACTGTGGACACATCGCAGCTTTAGAATAAGCTAAGCACGGATCCGTCAGGCAGATCTGAAACCTGCAGCGGTGCAGTAGATGTACTAAGTATACTACAATGTGCTCGCTTATATACGATACCGTTTCAAAGCAACAGCCACCGTTCAAAATCGTGTACCACTGTAAGTACCATGACTTTCCCAAGCGAAATTTTGCAAGCTTATTTCCAGACATAAAACAAGAAGTGAAGATGTGGTCCATTTAAAGCACTAATCCATATTTTAAAGAGGACTTTCCACATGAGACCAAGGAAACCGTACACCCAAATTCTTGTAACGATTCGAAAGTTTTCACACACCTGCTTCTCCCTGTTGAATCTTACTTCCAGCTCTAAAAGACAAAGCTATAAGAAAAAAAAGGGATGGGACAGACCTGGAAAACCCCAAGAAGAAAGTGGAAGGGAAAGGCCAGGCCATTCATTACATTAGTAAATATTTACAAGGAAATTCATAAGAAATGTAATTTAAAGGATCAATCTGATAAGAATCATTCTTCTGTTATGAATGTCTTGACTCATCTTACACTCATCATGTGCAACAAGGAATAACAGAGTGAGCCCGAGCAGGGAGACAGGAATTGTGGCTTGTATTTAGAGTAAGTTATATGAATTGGCTTGATAACATCTTACAGAGTTTAATTTACTTCGTGCAGTAACTGATTCTGTAGGAAAGGTTAACAGTACTGTAACATGCAGATTGTCTTAGTCAAATAAACCTGAAGGTCAACTTACCATATCAAAAGGATTTCTGCTCTCAATGGACGTCAAATCACTACATGAAACATCTGAAAAATAAGAATATTTCATTTTTTTAAAAAAGTTAGTCTGATGCTGCCAAAGCTGGAAAAGCAGTATTGTTTTCTGCATTTACTGGGGAAAAAAAAACCCCAAACCCCTAAACTGTCTGGATCTACTTCTACTTCAAGCCTTTTTTATTAGCTTTCTCCTTCACATATCACATGGAAACTACACAGAAAAAATCTGAGGGGCACTGTTTGCTCATGCGCAGCGCATGTGTAAGTCATACTAGCTGAAGGAGGTTTTGCTAACAGCATACATAGATTAACCAAGCTACAACGACAGTGATTTCAAAGAGTAATATTTAGACTATCATAAAACTTTAGAATAATCATAAGGCCCCAGCAATACCGCACAAACTATACTAAGCAGCTTTAAGATATGCACCTGTCTGATGTATTTTTGGTTCTCCAGACTGAGAAAAGTTAGTCTCTGTGCAGGTCTCCTTCTCCGGACTGCACATGACAATGTCTTGTCCTTGTTGTTCTGCAGCAGATAGTTCCATCTCTTCCATGCCATCCGTTACTTTTAATTCACTGCTAGAATTTTCCAGCACCTGAAAAGGGGGAATTTTAACTGTTCCTTGCCCTCCGAGAGGCTGTCTGCAGTAGCTCTATTTGCTTCCCAGAGAGCCAAAAGAAAAGCATCAGTGAAATCAGACAGACATGAGGCAGCACCTATGGCACTATGAAGCTTTCTTATTTTCTGTTTTGTCTGCAATAAAAGGAAGTTTGTCAGCTTTTGATGCAGAAAGCACAAAGGTGAAAAGGTAGCCAGGACATTCAAGGGATGTGAGTTTACAGAAACCAGCATGTCCCTGTTATGTCAAACCAAGTCCACACATCTAATCTGCGGTTTTTATAGACAATTCAGGAGAGACAGGGTTTTAACTCCAGACACTGTAGAAAGGACAGGCAGGGCAAGGCTCGCAGCTTAACACTGTGATCCATTTCACATTAACTATTTCCCAAACACCCTTGTAAGCTTGATAATCTCTTAGACTATAAAGGAAGTTCTTCCACATGAAAGAAGATTTTGAACTTAAAGTGCCAAAAACATTCTGAGGATGTTCTCTAATGAGACTTTACCTCAAGAAAAACCTATCAGCAATATTGAAAGTTAAAGATGACCACAGTTTTCCCCAGAGAGCGACATCACCAACAAGCAATTTCTCATTTGACAGGGAAAGGATGAAGTAAAAGGCATAAGAACAAATTGGTAACCAAGATTATTATTATTTTTTTAATATATATTATATATTCGGGGAGGTGGGGGGGGAAATGACTGCTGTAGTCATGCACAGATCCAAGCAGTAACAAATAAAATTCAGATCCTCCATTTCCAATGAAAGCTACTAAAGGATGATTAACTGCAAAGCACTGGCTTTCACTGACTAGCACAGTACCATCTGAAGTATGGAGGCCACAATCCTGTTTTTTTAAGGCTACTCAAACAGAGGCGTGGCACCAAGGCCTCAAATATTTCAGGGCATGGATTTGTGAACTCTGATACTGGTATTAGTAACACTGCTCTTGCTATACCTCTAAACAGTGTAACAGCCCAATGCTCTGCTGTGGCAGCATGAGGACCCAGAGAGCTAAATACTGCTGTTGCCTTTAGTCATGGTCCCCAAATGCAGAAGCATTTAAAAAAAAAATTCACACCAGAAAACAGGTAGTGGACTTCAAAAGAACATTGCTTGCCCAAGCAACAAGTGTCATCATACAGCAGCCAACAAAAGATAGCTCCCAAAGAGCTAGACAAGGTCCCCAAATTGCAGCAGTCCCTATCCACGTCCATACTGAGAAGGAAAAAGCACCAGCCTGAGGAATACAGAAGATATCTAAATGAGGATTTGATCAGAAATCCAAGCATCTGGGGCTAATAAAAAGAACTTTTTTTTTTTGCTAATAATAATAAAATATTTAAAGCACATAAATGAACTACGCATGACTTACCTTAGTTCCCTCTGCTGTGCCAGCAACAGGACCGTGTTCTTCTGCAACTACAGAAACGCTGAAAGGGAACCAAAATGTTTTCATTCTTCTCAATCACCTTCAATCATCTTTTGACTTACCCAATGATCTTACAATTTGCTGTGCAATTACGCTTGCGTGTTTGGCACTGGTCAGATATATCAAATTTTCTGGGCAAAAAAAATAAACTACCCCAGCAGCAAAATTACATTTGGGCAAAGCTCTTAATATTTGCTTGAGGGAAGTAAAGGACACAAGGACTTTGCAACCTTTACCACTGCCAAATTGGAAGGTAACATTTAATGGGTACTAATATTAATTATTTCAATTAAAACTATAAAATTATTTGTACAAAGTTAATTAAAAGCTGCCTTAACACGTCTACCTTTGTTCAAGAAAACCACCAGGGAGTTTTTCCAGTGGGGGAGTTTTTCCAGCAGGAAATTGGTGCATTTTCAAATTTTGTGCTGGGTGGAAGCCTTCGAGCACTGGTGGTGTTTGTTTTGCAGTTGTATCCTCAGGGTTAGAAAGAACAGAAGGAATGCTCTGAAGAAAAGCTCTACTGGATGATCTTGGAGTTGCCAGTTTTTCAGAAGTCCGCTGGGAAGATCTGCAAGATGCCTTTGAAAGCAAGCCTGAAAAAGCGCGTTTAATGTTTCATTACTACAGCAGTTTCCAGAAGATGAAATTAACTGTTTGTTTGGACTTTAGCTGGGAACACTATTGTTTTCTGCTTGCTGAATTATCTTATACAAACATTACATTGAAATCTCATATACACTGCAAGGAGAATTTGAAAAAAGGTGACAAGAGTAGGTCAATAAGTCACAAAACTACCTTAAATCCAGCTAAGCAATTTAGTAATGACCATCCCTTCACAAAGAACCTGAAATAATGAGACTTGCTGTTCTCATTAAAAAGTCCATCCAGTGAAAGCTGCCATTAATTTCCATCTTTTACATTAGATAATTTTAATAGAATTAGAAAGACACAGACTCAGAACTGATTCTTATAACAGATTCTCTGCTAGAGCTTGCTTAAACCCAGCGTAGCTCAAAGCTTTTCAGAAGGTCCCCTCTACTAACAAGAGGCATATGAAAAAATTGCTAGTCTTGTGATAAGGAAAGAGATCTACACAAAAAAAAAAAAAGATGGGAAATTCAAAGTAAATTTGTGAACTAGAAATGGGAGAGAAGCAGAATGGCTCCTGAAGAGTCAAGGATTACTGAAAATACTGGCTTCACATAGATTGCAGTAAGATAGATACTGAAAATAAAGTTATATTCTGAGCATCTGCTCAAAAAACCCCTATTAAACAGCTTTTATAGCAGACTGGAATTATGCTACAATCTTGTTGAACATGAATACAGATTACAGGTATACTTTATTTGCAGCTTTGAAGACAGCACTGCAAGAGATTTAGTTAAAAAAAAAAAATCCCAATTCCTGTCTTACAAACAGAGGACATTAGCCTGCATTGACTTGGATGAACAGGTTCATCGGCTAAATCCGGGAACACTCAGATTAAAACTTGATTGTTAAACATGCGCTGAAAAAACATGAACCAGCCATTTTTACCTCTCTGTCTAAGCAGAGATTTCATGTTGCCATAATCACTCAAATCAGTACATTCATGTAGAACAGTTTACTTTGGATCCCTGACGTAATTAACCACCAGTTGTGTCCAGTACTGGAGTTGTATCCAGTATAAACAGCGTAATTCCTCTCCCCAATGAGACTGGCTAAACTCTCTTCAGTACTTTCAGGTCACAGAAATCACGATTAAGCTTCACCCACCTGGAAAGGTTTTCACAGGGCTTTCAATTCTGAAAAATCCCGCTTCAAAAACCACATTTTCTACTTCTGGTAGCTTCTCCTGATGTGTACAATCAGCAGCTCCGTCATGCTTCATTTTATCCCTCATAGCTGCTTTTATAGCAGCAAGCCGGCTTCGGGCAGCAGTTCTTCCAGCCGCTCCCAGCTTTGGTTTAGACACTCCATTTGGAATAGTCTTTTTCTGAAATTGTAAGAAAGTCTAGGTCACCTCTGGAAGCTTCAGATAGAAGCAATTGCACATGAATATCGACGCAGCTGCTGGCCACACAGAGACGGCAACAGGCATGCTGGAGATGTCTCCGTTCATCCCCAGAATCTCTTGGACTGCCATTCAGCTATTAAGGTTAGTTTGTGATGACAATATTAAGGATATTTCATATTAAGTCTGCAGTTCAGAAATACTCAGTATAATTTTTTTCTAATGAGAGTTAGGATTTTTTAAAACAGTGGGATACAGGGACTCCTAGTGGCAGGGAGATAAAGTAACGGCAGGACAGACACCAGCCAGCCAGTGAAGTCTTTCCTGGCATTCAATTTTTCAAAGGAAGTTTTGTGCCTTGTACCATCTGTAGGGTTCTGACATTTATGGGCAGCTCACACAGACTACGTTCCTTCCAGTTTCCTGTGCCTGGAGTTTCTTATCGACCTTCAAATCGCTTTTATGATTAGTTGAGCAGTCTCAAGGAACAGGATGGAGCTTAGGCAATGTGAGTATGACTTGATATTCAGTCGTTAGAAGCAACTATATATTCCAAACCAAAGAGTAGCTAAAATAGCCTACATTAAAGCTTATTTTGCAATAACTTATTTTGGATAGTGTCAGAACCATTTATGCTTAGAGAATTCGTAGTATAATGCTACCCATGGTACTGTATTAGTGGGACACCATTATAATTTAGCACTCAGCTCAAAATTGGCAGTCACTGCCAAATTCCCACGTGGTTTCCTTTTCAGTTAATTCAGTGCCAACACCAGTGGCCCACAGAAGGTGTTCTACATCTGAAGGGTAAATTTCTATTCTAAATTTAACAGACTTGCCTTAACTAGCAAAGAGTCCAATGACTCCAAAAGAGTCATTGTTAATTCTTAGTTCTAATCTTCCTAACCAAAAGAGGCAACTATCATTACAAATACCAACTAATACAGGGGCACTTGGAAGATGCAAGGGAGAAGGGTGCATCTGGAGAGGAATTTCCCTGAATTTTTAAACATTAACATCTAAAGATGAGTAGGGCTTTAGAAGGAACTTCCATTTAAAAAGAGTACTCGTTACTGCAATAGCAGCTTACTAGTTATTTTAGGTATCTCAACACACTGTTTGCATCTTGATGCCTTAGGAGGCACGCTTTAGGGGCTATTCATACCTTGACAATTGCTTTGCTTGGGACATCAAGTGGTTGCCACTCGTTGTCTTGAAGCTTCTTCAGATTATCAAATTTTTTATTCACATCTTCTATCTATTGGAAATCCCAGAAAAGTCCGGATTTAATTTGCAAGACTTCTCAGATTCACAACAGAACACAACAGATTTCAGGTAACAAATTTAAGCATAGTTATGCATTTAAGTACTTTTGCTTTAAATACAGAAGCAAATTAAACCACCAACTGATATTAAGTATTAAATGTTGTCATACAGTTGACATGAAGGTTACGCTAACATTCACAAGCTTCAGATTAGATGACAGGACTGGTATCATTTCTGTAGTTTAAAGGTTAGTAGGGGAAGTATAGAATCACTCAGTAAGATCTAACATCTTAAATGAAGGAGCTGGTTTACAACCTGTTCTGGTGCTGAACTTAAGCACTTTGACAATGGTCGCATTTAAGGAATGCAAAAGAACACATTGCACGATCGTTTTTACACCAAACAAGCACGAATCTTCCATTATGTAGGAAACACATCATCCAAGCTTGTTTGCTCTTTCAAACTGCTGGCCTGAACAGCTTCCTGATGCAGTTTGCGCTTGTTCGTGACATCCTGTGACTAGAGACAAACTAGCTCTGCAGCATTACCTCCTCCCTGACTGATAATGCAGGACACATGTTGATGTGTCCTCCTTCGGCTTTGTAACGGAGACACTTGCCTCATTTGCTAGTAAGGCCATACAAGGCTTATATACAGACTGGTCACCGAAGTGACAAGTCCTTTACATCCTCCCTGAAACTCAGAGGACACAAACAACAAATGCAAAAAGGGACAGAGTTAGCAATTCTGTTACTCAAGTTTATCTAAGGGAAAAGGTGGGGATGCTCAGGAGAAACTTGAGCTGCTCCCAGACACATAGTAAGCATAGGTAAACCCTGTTATTCAAGTTACAGGTTCTAGCAAAGTTGCCCTCAAATATCTCTGATGTATAAGCAGGTCAAACCCTCACACTTTCTGGAGGGAATTAAAGACCTACAACTAGGACCTTAACAATAAATCCATCTTTGCATTTGATTTAACTAGTTACAAGTTCCTTTGTTGAATGCTGATTCACAAATACTGTCGAGAGCTATTTTGATCTTTTACAATATTATATTTCATTTTGAAACCAATGGAAGCATCAAAAGAGAAACAGAGTTGAAGGTTTTCTATCGCCTAAGCTCACCCCTAAATAAGGTTATTGTAGTTTCTGCATTATTCTCAGACTGAAGCATGGAAGCCCTACTTTACAGGTGAGCTCCAGGAATTTTCCAAGAGCTCCTAGCTTTCAGTCCTGATAGACATTGTGACTGTATCCTCACTCCAAACCAGAATTAAGACTTGGCTACACGCCTTCATTCCAGAGAAAAACAAGATAGGCCACAAGGAGACACAACAGATGAACAGGTCCATGAATGATGATAAATCGTAGTATACCAGCTGATACTATTCACCGTCAGAAAGTGTTAAACAAGGACCTGCGTTTTTTTACATAAAACAATAGTTTCAATCCATTGCTCGTAAATAACCGCATCAACTTTTTTCTAGTAGGTTAACATGCAAGTACATACCTGAAAACTAACCATGTCCCAAAATCCATCTAAGTCTGTACACGTTGTTTCTTTTTCACCCCGTTTGAATTCACAATTATCCACCAGTCCTTCAAACTGTTTAAACCTTTCTGCTATGAGCAGTCTTGTCTGACCAATTGTGGTGCGAATAAGATCTTTAGCTGATAGCAACAAGAAAACAATAAAGAAAGTACATCTTGGAATAATCCGTCACTTCACAATCGATTTCAGTAAGTATTTGAAGAGTCTGGAATTTGTTTCTTGTTTGAACTAACTTCACCTATTGCAGACCTGCAATACAATTCAGATGGAGCATACCTATCCATTGAACTGCTCTAAACTTGCTCCTTTCAGAAAAAGGTTACCATCTCCGTAAGTCTTTAGGTTAAGCATTGACAAGTCATCTTCATTTTCCCAGGTAAGGACACTTATTCTACGTTAAAACCTGATTTTATTTTTAAAAAATCAGCTTGGTTAAAGTTCATACGTTTAAATATACTTAAAACTGACAACAGAAATCTATTTCGATACGCACTTTGTTCACTTTAGTGTCAATCGCTATCACGTCAAGCACTACACGTAAGTTTTATTATTAGGAGATAAAGCATGCCTTTTTGTCCTGAGGCAGATACAACTCTAAACTTTATCTAATACAACTTTTACTAAGTGCTGTAGACAGTGCTGTTTTGCAAATATATTCAGATACACGTACTTCCCCTCTGTCCCGTTCACTCACCATAACACCCCTTCTAGTGCCTATTATAGTTTAGTCTTACCATCCTCTGGAATGTCCAGCTCAAATTTTCCATCCCAGTGGAGGCACTGAGACATCAGCCTCTCTGTCTCACACCGAAGAATGTTTCTAAAAATAACGGGGTATTGAAAAAGATCAGGTTTTGGAGAATTTCTAACTGCTGTCACTACTCGTGACTGTTAATGGTTACTATCCTTTTGCTTTCAGAGAAGCTACGCTGTCTTTGAGCAGAAGCCATTAGACTGTTTTAGTTTGCTGACTGGCTGAGATGCAACTTCTTTTCTACTGCTTTCAAGCTTGTGTTCCTTAGGACAAGGGGGTTAGTCTCCAGAATTTTATATCCTTTACTTGCACCAGCAACAGAAAAAGGGACATAGGAATGTGTGCCTACTCAGGTCACTGCTGACAGACACCAACCACCACAAGCTAGTCTTTCCAAGATGTCTCGTTACTCATGTTAAGGACCTCAGAAGGGACAACAAGGAAGTGAAACAAATGAACGCAAACCTGAAATAAGGCACGTCATGCTCTTGCTCTCTCATATCATCTGACTTCATTTCAAGCGCTGTTAGATCTGTAGAGACAGGAATTGTTTCATCTGATCTCTGAATGGAAGTCTTCTCATCTGATTCACTCGCTGAAAAACATGAAAGGCATTTGTTCAGAATCTGGTGAGAAACAAAAACATTAGAACAATAAACTAAAAGTGAACTTCATACCTTTTTCTCCTTTCAAACTTGTAGTGATTTGCTGTTCTTGAATGCCTTTACCAGCAGGTGAAATTTGACTTTTTAAATTAGGCTCTTGTGCCTTAGTTTCACTGGATTTTTCAACTATATTACTGGAAACAACAACAACAAAGTACATTTAGAGTTAAGACACATTGAGAAACTGACATCAAATATGGCCAGACACACAAAAATGCCCCATCTGGGAGGCTATCTTACATTCAACACCAGAGAACACAAGCAATTCCTATTAAAATTAATAAATCTGTGTATAGATATATATGGCACGAGTCCCTGATATATGGAGCTGCTTTGCTTTAAAGCATAGACAGGATTAAAGACTACATAGCTTTCTTTGCTGTTGAATTAAGTCCACATTTGATTAAGCAACAATAGCAACCTCGACGATCAGGTGTTTCAACACAACAGTTTGTTACACAGGGAATCTCTCTATAGAAAGGTGATGTTTTCTGCAGCATCACAGAGAGGTTCACTTGCATTTTAGACCATTAGAAGAAAGAATCTTACACTGGAGATTTTGAAAAATCCCAGAAGGCATCAGGTGTCAAAAATGCATTTGCCCTAGAAGGAGTCATGGGTGTAACTTTGTAGGTCGCTAATCCATTTAATGGCTGAAACACAAAGTTCTGAGGTGCAAAAGAGTGTGTTCTGGGTCTCCCTGGAGCAGAACTGGTTTTGTTTTCCACTGAGGTCTGTTCCTGTTGACTGTCTACTGACACTGAATGTTTAGAATCAGCTGCAGAATCTTTCATCGCTGGATCCAGTTGAGCAATTTTATCCACTTCATGTTTAGAAGGAGTTACCTATAACAGCACAAATAGACAAAGCGAACATTACATTATCAAATCAGTAAAATGTTTACTATAGGCATGGGCTGAGTTAGAACATGACTGTCTGAAAGCCATCAGGAAGGGAACAGTTTCAGGTAAGTCGCTTTCTACAATAGCATATGTGTACAGAAGTCATGATTTACCAATAAACCCAACTGGTTTTGACACCTGCGAATCATTCTACAGGGATAGCACTTCACTACGAGGAGTACAGCGATCCACTGAAGGGCCGAAAGTAGCAGAACACCTCACCTACCAAAACACTAATTAAAATTAGCAAACGCTTGCTCCCATTGCCAGAAAAAAAAAATGCTTTAAGGTGATAAGCTCCTCAAGAGCAGAATTACTGGCTCCAAATCCAACTAGGCCTGTTGAATAATCACAGTTTATACACATACTCTAATCCAAAGACTGAAGAACAAGCTAAAACAAGCTGATAGCTGAGGAATGCAGCCCAAGACAAGTGCAGTTAGGACCACAGAATGTCATTAAAAGAGGAGAAAAAGTTAATCAATAAGTTGAATCCACATTCCTATGAGATGAGTGACCAGATGGTCATACAGAATGCATTTCTGAGATACCTATATTGAGATACTGTTAGCTCAAACCAGCCAAAAGAGCTTAAGATTGTTTTTCAAGAAAATATGCGTCTTCAGTCCACTGTAAGACTTGTTACACTTTAGATACCCCTGCTTGGAATGTAAGCCTCGAATTCAACTTCTAACACACTTCTTGTAATGAGATGACTGAGGTTACAGCAAGAGTTTACCAACTGGCAGCACACAGCAACTCCTGCCCATGAAGAGGTACCTACCTGAGCAAAGATATAAGTGCCTCTTACCTCCTGCCAGTGTTTGCGCACAATTCCACCAGTTTCAGGATAATACTAGAGCACAGCTGCAGTTACGGAAACAGGAGTGGAGATGGCAGGCATGAGGGAGACACGAGGTGAGGGGGAATGGTGGAGTGCAAAGAAGGAGAAAAATAATTGATGGTTCTCGCACAGGACTGTCAGCGCATGAATGCATACGCAAATTGTTTGGGAACCTGGGTTGGAGGGCTACGATGAATTCACATACTGCTGTCTCTATGTAGAGGCCGAAAAGTTTTGTTATAGCAGTGACACCGAGAACCACAATGACTGCCTTTAATGATGATATGTCTACCTTGCAGAGAATAACATTTCCAGCTTTATTTTTGCATGGTTCAAAACCTAAAACCGCATTTATTTCTTAGCTTCTGAAGTCTCATATTGTTACCTTAGCATGTAGCATGAAAAGGATACGTTCAGAGTATGTTTCAAAAAGGAATGAACTGCACAAAATTTACAAATGCTAGATAAAACCAGCAAAGCAGGCCTTTCTTTTTAATACTTAAAACATGACATATGTCATGTAAGAACTTCTTGTCTAATTTAAATCGTCCAGATCTTGATTAGTAATCAAGTCATCCATATAAGCAAACTACATTTGATCTTAATTTTTAAAATATGGCAATATAAATACATACAGCTTCTTCCCAAAATCTAGCTTATTAGTGAACTTATTACTTCTATGCTTGAACACAAGTGTATCTGAGCTACAATTACACTGTTATTGGTTCTTAAATCAGCTTTACTGCTCTTCCATTTCAAATATTAAATGACGACCTACCTCCGCGATGTCAGGTTTGACTGCTCTCTTCTGCTTTCCTACATTCGCTGTCTTTCTTTGTGACTGGTTACCTAGAATGAGAGAAACTCCGAAAGGTCAAAAAGGCATCTGATTAAGACAATCTTTCACCAAAAGGTTGCCATAAAAGTCCAGCGGTTAGAGACAGGGAGAGACTGTTTTGTTTCTTGAGCAGGAGGTGGCTAGAGGGCAAGACACCAAATTGCAAAAGTTCATTCAAAACTGGCCTAGGATTTAACAGCCTATTAAGAGATGTATCACCAAGAAAGGAAAACAGATTCATTAAGTCATTAGTCTTTAGATGTTGTCATACACTAAAAATAAAAGTCACCTTATTTCCTTAAATGCTGAAGAGATAATGTCAAGCCAATCTGAGTTCAGATTTTTAATTTCTATGTGGCATAGGATTTCTGTGGGTGAGTTGAAACCAATACTAACAGAGCTGTGCTTTCAGCCTAGGGGTTAAATTCTGCCATATATAACACAAGGGACACTGCAAAACATTCTAGAGAATATCCTGAGAAGAAGATGATATACTAAAAATTTCCCCTTCATCATGTTCCCCTATTCTGGTAAACAGGTAAACATGGACGAAGAGCAGTTCCTGACCTGAAGAACACAGGCTCTCATCTCTTCCAGAGGTATCTGTTCCTGGTCACAGACTTAATAATCGTATGTCCTTAAATAGCGATACACCAAACTAGCAAATCTTCACCAGTTCTGGTTCTGTTCTTTCAGTTTATAATTGCCATATGGATATTGATGCTCCACACTGATGGATTTTACGGGAAACTGTCCAATGTTGGTTTCAACATCTTGATTTAAATATTGCAACAGAGTTCCAGATGAGAGTCTAAGTGATATAGTATTTAGTCCTTTTCTTACATGACAATTTGGCATGATTTACATACAGTCTATCTACTCAAAGGAGATAGTTACACAGCAGAATGCAGTGTACTAAGACAGTTCAGAACAAGCTGATGTGTATCTCTACAGCACAACAGAGTGCCTGAGATATGAGCAAGATCCTAAAGACAACAGAGCTGTCTTAGTATATCATTTGACAACAAGTCTAACAGCAGCATGTAAACATACATATGTTGTTTCCAGTGCTCACTTATCGAGTACTAGATGGTATCTCTTTACAGCACACTATTCCAAATACTTACATATCAGGCTTGAGCTACACAAGCAGGACTATATTCACTGCCTCACTTACCAGTAGTAGCAGCAGCAGCTGTTGTTTTCAGCATCTGCCTAGCTGCAGAGGCTGCTGCTCTGGTGATTCTTACATTTGAGGTCGTCTGGACTGCAGTCTGCAACACTGTAAGAAATGTTAATTCCACAGGTTTCAAAACTTAATAAGAAGCTGCATTCAAGTAATATAATTGAAAGTTTACGTTCTGTAGAAATCAGAAAAGTGCACTAGCAATTATTAGCTGCATTAGTTTGCCAGAATCAACAGGGTTTTTTTTGTCAGTTCAGTGCAAGCGGTGCTAAACATGGACAGCACAGGTCAGCCCTGGCATCAAGGCAATGCTCTGAAGGATCCGGATTGAAGATGTTTTGTTGTACAGTAGTACTTTCAGTACCATCAAGGTACCAGTGTGCTAGATGCCATGTACAAAGTTTAAGGAACCCTTCTCAATGTTCCCTGCAATCGGAGGCCACATCATCCCCATTTTACAGATGAAGCTTTCCAGAGTAATAACTTGCCATGGCTATTTGCACAGCTGGAAGCTTAAGCAAACCATCTGTGTAACAAAGTGACGCCCTGGTCATTATATGGAAGTATTCTAAGGTCTGACTTTAACATAATCTAACAAAGTATTCTTAAGACAAATTGCCCCCAAAATATTTTATAAAATATGACAAGTTCATGCACTGTGTTACCCATCTTAATCATTTTCATCTTTGTATTTTAGTACTGTTTCTAATATCCTTCAAAAATGATAGCATTCTCCTGCACAGAAAAATTTATGTCATACCTTCCCTTTCTACATCTGCCTGAAATCTAGTAGCCCCACTTGGTTACTGTTAATGCTATTCGTGTTTTTAATGTCAAGCTGCAATTCTCTGGAAGCTAGAATGACAAGTTGGGAAAAAAATTACTAGATAAATAACTATAACATTTGATTTACCCAAACATTCACTTCTCTAACATTTTTATACTAGTGTTTAAATACATATACTGCATATTCTTGATTCAGCAAAAAAGGAATAATCAAGTCTAGTGGATGACAATTTTTTCAAAAATTAAATGTTTTAATTGTTATATCAAACATTGATAACAGATCTTTTCAGTATTCAACAGAGGCACTACTGAAATTCATTTAAACGAAGGTCTGCCGCTTGCTGATTTAATTAAATTAGCGATGCGAAAGTCATTTCATTCTGAATTACAGAATATCTTGCATTAACGTCGATATTCCACATGACTTAGCCTTATCTACTTAAGGCATGGACATCACTGTGCTATGAGGAAGAATTTCTAATCAAGAGTATTCCACTCCCATAAAGGTGGCATGCGTTGTTTTTTTTCGTTGTTGCTGTTTTCTTAAGAAATGTATGTAATTGTCACAGAGAAAGCGACAGATACAGGAGGGGCTGTTGTAAAATACGAATACGTAAGATTGTACTTGTCATTTACTGAAGACGACAATCACGCGTTTACTCGGTTGCACTAGTGTGCATCAGAAGTTTGGGCTCCTGTCTCCAACATTATATGCTAATGTGCTTTACTGGTAGGCTAGCCTTTTCTAAACCTTTTTCAATGCTGAGTTACACAAGCAGTTTCATTTAGAGACCATCTAGAGCGTATCTGCTGTACAGACAGAAGAAGGACTTCACTGAAAATATTTACAGCTCATACAATCAGCATTTTTTCAGGCTACCCACAATACCAAGGAAAATGCATATTTTACTTATGTCAGCTATTCTTCATCTTTCCAGGTGAAGTCACTTGCTTTTCTGTAACAGCAGCAGCTAATGCATGTGATACTCTTCCCAGAGACAAACAGAAAGCTCTGCACAGCTCCAGATGCTCAGGCAGCTAGCAGTCGTGCAATTCTGCCTACTGACCTTTTTCTTTTCCCTCTCCTAGGGTGAATAATCAGTAACCAGGACAGCATTAAGTATCCTGCACTCCATTTCCCCCAGCCTATAGAGGCAACAAGTACATGCGATACCTAGAGCCACGCGCTTGATAATCTGCCAGCTGCTGCCCTTGTCGTAGTAGAAATGGCCGTCCTAAAAACTCCTCCTTGTTTCCTACACCCAAAAATGTACTGCGGATCTCTCCCAAAGATGTTCTTTGCCTCCCTCCCATAATGTCACAACTACTGATTCAGGAAAAAAAAAACAACAACCAAACAGCAGAGTCCTTTCAGATTCAGAGACAGATGTAGGGATCATACTACTTTCATACCTTTGTCTTTTTCAGCTGGTTTGTCTGTACTCATCTGTTTACGTCCTGCTTGTGTAGGGCACACGCCACGCCCCTTGGCATAGACCTACAAGAGAAGATCATTTCTTGTGAAATATCAGATTTCCAGAAATGAAGCGGCCTAATTGCTTTCCTTATCTTTCTATCCTAGGCTCCAGTAAAACAAATGGTCAAATAATTTGGCACAAAGGGCTTTAATATGTAAAGAGAAATTAAGGATAACTAAAATAGCTCATTTTAGACATGCGTTAACATGCATTATCCAACTTAAGAATTTGTCAGAAAAAGAATGCAGAAAAATGTTGAAGAAATAGTTTCAGTTAACTATGAAACTAGGTGCCAATTACTGCTGCATCTTAGTACATATTCTGTGTTTTAAAAAGCAGTTTTCGGGGGGGGGGCGGGGATATTAACTCAGTTGTCCCTTTGTAAAGTTACAACTGGAAACCCTTCAAATGTATTCAAGTTTTTGTAAGGCAAGATTGCTAGATTCAAAGTACAGCTTCTTTTACAGATTATTGCTGGTGAAATTCCTCAAAACACCCCTACTTTTTTATACAAGTAATAGCAGAAGGGACTGCTAAGATTTATGCCAACATTGAAGTGATTTTTGAGTGAAGAACGAACTGACTCTTTGTAATCTACATTCATGACAGACTTTCTGCATTCAAGGGAGATGCACTGGTTCTCCAAGCCAAAACCAAAGTATGTAACTTCAGTCTCTCTACTACCTCTACACATATTTGCAGTCCTTGCTGACTACAGTATTTTGTATTGAAAAATTGATCCAGAAGATCTGTGCACTTTTCTCTTTGTACCGACCTAATCAAACTCTCTGCAGTTCAGTTCAGCGCAACGCTCAAACTAGCATAACAAGGTCTATCAGCTTGCTGAAAGCTTTTCTGATCTAATTTGTCTTTCTCACCAGGAAAACCTCCTTAGAGGCAGCATTCAGCTTGTAAGCAAACAACCCTGAGTTATGGTCTGAAGGATAATCGCATCCTTTTCTCTAAATTTATTTGCTGAAGTTTTATATAAAAAACAAACCATAGAGTTCTTAGATGCAGTTGGTATCGCAGTTTTTTCTTCTTGGTTCTTGGCCTTTGATCGAGTAATCCTCCCGGAGAAAGCAGGAGCTGCCTGGAAACATCCCCAAGGAAACAAGAGTTAACATAGTCCTTTCCCCACCCATCGCTCTTAGAGTGGGCAAGAAGCCTAAGTGTGAAAAGCAACACGCCTGTGCAAAATGGGTCAACAGTAGAATTTGAAAAACTTTCAAAGTCAAGTGGACTAAATAGGAACAAGTTACCAGTTCTAAAATAACTTAGCTGTTTCATTTGTGGATGAATCATTCCAGTTTTTGAACTGAGAACACAGTCATAAATACAAAAATCAACATATCACAAGTACTATTTCCAGCTTTGTTTTAAAAAAATGAGCCAAATGACTCCCTTATTGTTGCTTATTATAAAATAAATATTTATAAAGCATTTACAAAATAAACTGTTTATTTGGCATAACATATACATGATTTTGTATACAAATAGAAGTTTTAATACAGTATGCTACACATACTTCATTTAGGTATTTAATATTACTCTTATTACCTTCTCTCTTGGCTTCACTATCACTGGATCTTCAGGTACAAGTGAAAGAAATCCAGGCACAGTCGGTCTGTATAACCCAACTTTAAACACCCCCTTTTTTGCTTTCTCTCTCTGCTCTCTCAGTTTCCGAAGTTCCTTTTCTTCTTTATAGCGCTGGAGCATTTCCTTGCGTTCATTAATCCTCTTGGTGGCTCCACTTGTAGGTTGTTCTGAAGCAAAGGTGGAAGACAGACATGTTATAAAATCTTGAAGACGTTTTTCAGCCAACAACAAGCAAGTCAGAAAATTTCAAAAAACTTTTCCAAGACAGAAGAGGAACATACCAAGTCAAAGAGCAGAAGACTGGAATCTGTGCTTGCAAGTTTCAATTCAAGTCTTACAATGCAAATACCTGTGATCTATTAGCTTGCTAAAAGCTTAAATTCTCCTAATTGTTTTAACCCTTCCCACTGAAAGAGTATTCAATGGTAAATTTCAACTTGCAAATACACCTCCCCAAATCTGCACCTGAGGGATGCTGTAAATTCATATCCATTTTACAGTGTACAGGCTGTTCCTGCACGGTTACTAATATTAAAGTTAACACTTTAACTATTTATTTAGTTTATTTGTATCGGTTTCTCTATTCAAACACTTGTAATGTCATTGAAAGCTGAAGTTTAGGTCAGCTTTAGATACCAAAGTCTGCCTCAAGCTGAGAATAAATGAAGCAGAAGTTATATGAAAGAATAAAACCTTAAGCCAGACTTGAATTACGTGTCTATCTGAAAAATTAGTATCTAAAGTTAAAATTTATTGAACATAATCAAGATATAAATTTCTTAAATGTCATGTTTGACAGGATCACATAGGGATTGCATGCCTTCCTCCAGTAATCTTCTGCTATCAAAACACTGAAGGTGAAAATACTTCTAAGAAATCTGTTAACATTTTTAAAGATTGACTTAATTCCCCAGGCCGTAAGAATCCAGGAGAGCCAGGGAGGCAGGATTCAGTATATATGCAGGCCCTATTTTCTGGGAGGAAAGATAAGTCATCAAAAACTAGCAATTTTTAAAATAAAATTGTACCATGCATTTGCCCATTTATAATTATATATACCCAATTATAATATACAATTACCCGTTTCGAAGCATGCTTTAAGTACATGACGGACACCCGTTATATGTTAGAAGAGATTTTAGATCAGGGTTTTTCACTTCTTGAACAAAGCAATCATTAAGAGACTTCCCATTGAATATTAATAGCAAAATGCATTCTTCCTTTAGCTGCTGCAGACAAATCACAGCAAAGCCTCATTCATACCACCGGATCAGTGAGGATCAAGACTTTATTTTCTTAACAGTTAGAAGAACTGGTAGTAGTAATTGTTTTTTAAATCTTAAACCTTTACTTCAAATTAAAACATTGACTGCAATTAGGTTCCTGTGATAATGTTACTAAATCTACTTGAAGACATTTTTAAGAATTTTAAAAAAGCTCTATAACACGTCTTTACTTACTCTGTTTTACACTGCTGTTCTCTTGAGAGCACATTTCACTTGTCTCATTTAGTTGAGAAATTCCCCTCTCTTTCGAGAGCTGAACGTTGACATCTGCCAATCCAAACTGTCTGCCCTTTTCAAACAACTTGTGTCTGTTCTCCTTTTGAAGCATTGATTTTCTGCGAGCAACTTTTGCTCTGAGGGCTTCTGTACTCAAATCCTTTTTGTATCGACTGGCAAACTGGGAGGTAGCAGCCATCTTGATGACCCTAGACAAAAATCATCACGGTGAGGAAAAAAGCTGTCATGTTTTGTATTGCCCTTTTCATTAGAGTTTACATGTTCCGAACAAAGAAAGCCCTAGGTTCTTCGTTTCTGTATGTGTACCAGAGAAAATGCAAATGACAATTTCAGAACTTAGTCTTCATTGTTTCTCTTTATTTTATGCATTCAAGGGGCTAGTTTGTTTGTTAAGTGGTCAACAAGTCTGACACAGAATTAGTAGGGGACGCTGTGTCACTGCCAGGGATTGTCCTGCTGGTCTGTTTTCAACACAGATGTTTTCCATGTTAAGGAGACAAGCGAGTAAATGACAAGGTTGTAGGACAATAGTTGGAAGCAACATTGCCACTGAGCATTTAGATTATACCCTATCTGACGGCAAGGCATTTTTGTCATGCATCAGAGTACTTGGCACCATTTCCCAACCAAGTTTCCAGGATGCAACTGCAATACAATAGCATTTATTTCAAGCAGGATTTCTCTCTACTTTTTTAACCTAAGGAACACTAGATGCAAATGTTAGTTGGTCTGTACGTGTTGTGCTAACAGCAACGTAAAAAGCTCCATCCCCTGCATCCCGCTGAAGCCTGCTGTGTCGAGGGTTGTCATGCTTTCTTCCTGGAGAGAGGTCAGGATCAGTTCTTGCGACTGGCCTTACTCTGCCTGCCACCTCAACCAGGATCTTTTAGAAATCTCATCTTCCATTGCTTATAGAAAACAGCTTTACAGTAAGGAGGGTGATAGAGCTAAACTAAGCAGCCAACAATTACTCATTGACCAGTAAATTGAGAACATAATTTACTGACGTTCTTAATTTCAAGGCGGCAAGTTTTGATCAAGCTAAAGAAATCATCAGTGAATTGGACTGAAAAGATCAGCCTTGACAATGGGTGTACAGGATTTCTTAAAGTCCATCCCCTCCCCCTCCATTTGCTACCAAAAGCCAAAAACACCACCAGCAACCTAACCGAAAAACCCAAATGTCAGAAGAAAGAGAGTACCAAAATAAACAGAAAGAGTACAGAAATAAATAAGAATGTACTCTTAAACTGTATATACTTATGGAAAAAGCAAGCAAGGAGAGACTGAGCTACTGTAAAAAAGGAATACAGGCAAAGTCTGTTCAGATACCATCACTGCTGGCAGCGGCAGCTCCTTGTGCCCCACTTCATGGCAGTATTCATGTACTGAGTGACTTGCATAGCACCAACAGTACCTGCACAACCATCTGGAAGTGCTTGGAATAGACACTGGAGGTAACATATGAGTCAGAAATCTAAATGGGTAGATTTTGCTGCTTTTTTCCAATACATTCAGCGCCGCAGGAGAGCAAAATGGTCAGTGGAAGTGTAAATGAGCGAACGGGAATAAAAAGCTAAACTCAGCTTAAAGCACTCAAATCAGAGACTGGATCTCTTCCGCATAATCCTGGAAAAGCTGGTGCATGTCAGTGCCACCTGATTTGTGAATATCTTACATTTCATCCTGCATCTTACCTTCCGACTTTCAGAAATTGATTAAAGATGCCAGTTAATTAATAATGATTGCAAATGATCAGACTAACTGTACTGTAGTTCACAGGTCGTATTTGCCTTGCTTTACATGTAAGTGATTAAGGCAGGTTAGTTCATGAGCATCTCCAATAATCATCTTTGGACGGATCTTGTTAGTAATTCCCACGGAACACCATAAAGAAAACGGTTAGTGGTAATATATCCCTACTACCTACCTCCTGGAAGAAGCGGGTTTTTTAGGCCCAGTGGATAAAAATAATTTCTAAAAGCAGCAGCTAGCATCAAGTCTCTACCCTCATCCTCTGTGGACTTGCAGGACAAATTCCCTGTGTCTGGGACTCCTTAAACATGCTCTTTAAGTACAGCCACAGTCCTTTCAGAGTGCACACACAATTTTTAATTCAGTGCCTTAATGGAAAGTAACATACTCCCTATCCACAGAATAGACATTGTTATCTATCAGGCAAGCTTACAGAGAGCTGCGTTTGCCTTGAACACTGTTAAATATTTAACACATTTAAAGGATTTTTATGATCTGCCGTCTACTTTGAACAATATTTTCTTAGTTATTGTAGCGTAAGTCCGCTTAAGGCCTTCTCCCATGAATAAGCCTCAAGAGCAAGTGATCTACCTTGCAATAAGTAATCCTGCAGCAGAATTCATCTGAGACTTGAAGAAGGCAAATACAACGTAAGCAGAGGTACAGAGAGGGCTTCCCACAAAGGTATTATTAACTCATATCCCAGGTCAGCAAAAGCAACGCAACAGATTACCCCTGACCTTTTTGGGCTCGTTAAAAATGTATGGCATGCTCCATGTCCTAAACATCTCTTTAGGACAAAGATACCTGTCTCCTTTTCTTTCCAGGTTATGGTTTCTGAGTAGTACCTTGCCCAAACAGGTGCCTAGAAGATTAATTTGATTTTGAATTGGCATAAATTCGAGTAAAGACTAGTAGCAGGAAAGGGACACAGGGCTGAAACGAAAGGAAAGACTCGGGACTGCCTAGCACGTACCACCAAAATTAAAGTTGAAAATCTATAGGGTTGATTTTTATAAAAAAAAAACAGTGAGGGAAAAGAATCACTTTTGACCAGCAACGCCAGGAGAACCAACGGAGTAATACGGATACAAAAAACATTTGGGCGCGCAGTTGGCGTTTTCAGCCCGAAGAGCGACGGAGCGGAGCAGGAACTGCCAACATGGCTATTTTGACAGCAGGAACCCGGCAAGTTTAGGTACTGAGTAAGGTCTCGACTCAGTGGTTTCGGGACGGGGCCCCGGGGATCACGCTAAGCCGAGCAACCGCCTCCCAGCCCCCTGCTTCCCATGGTGGCTCTGAAGGGTCCCCGCGGGTTTGGCCCCTCGGCCCCTTCTCCGTCACTGCCTCGCCGCGTTTTCAGGCCAGCCCAGAGAGGAGGCACCGCTGCCAGGCCCCCAGGACGAGACCCCCGCCCCAGGGCCCGCTCCCGCCGGCCCCCCACGCCCCGCCGTACCTGCGCCGACCCCCGAGGCTGCCGTCTCCTCAGCGCCCGCAACGCGGCCCGCCTCGGCTCACTTTCAAATCTCGCCTGGCAACGCTCATTGGCCAGCCCCGACCCGCCCGCAGGTTCTCATTGGCCCGCTCACGGCCGACCGTTGATGGGCGGAGCCGAAATCCCGGAACGGGCTGCTTATTGGTCATCCGCCATGGCCACTCTCGATATTCATTGGCTACGTCGAGCGTTTGCCCCTTCGCGCTTGCCGCTCATTGGCTGGCGGAGTGCGGGAGGCGAGGCCCGCCGGGCGCGGAGGCGGTCTCCCCTCCCGCTCTAAGATGGCGGCGGGGCGGGGGGGGGGGAGCAGCTCAGGTCGCGGCCCGGGGCGCGGTGCCCTCAGGCCCCACAGGGACTCGGGGGTAGGATGAGGGGCCCGCGGGCCTCTCACCGCCCTCCCAGCGCCCAGGCTAGAGCGTATGTCCGTACCTCTGTGACCTCGCTGGGCCGCCTCCTGAGGAACCGAAGGCGGCTTTACGCAAGCTTTAAGGGGCCCGGGGTTGTGCCGAGGTTTGCTGCCCCCGTGTTCCCTCCTGTGTTTGCATCGTGCCGGCCCTGCGGTTTGCTGGGGTGGATTGCGTTTAATGCGATTCTCGTCTGCGAGACAGATTGTTCTGCCTTTGCTGATCAATTATAATCTGCAAAATTAAAATGCAGAAATGCTAATGCAAGAAACCAGCCGCTTGGTGGCACTGCAAAAATGTAGACGAGGTTGGGGGGAAAAAAGGAGCGTCGCCAAACAGGAAACTGCTGAGCAGCAGGCGTGATGGTAAACGGCGGGGGACAGCCACACCTTTCCAACAGCCTAAAAATGCAGGACCTCCACACGGGATGGCAGTAAAACGTCAGTAACTTTTTATATAAACGCGATTACAGTGAAAGAAGACAGCAATAAGTGGATTGAAGACCATTAGGTCAGAGCGCAGAGCTGTTGCCCGCGGTAGCGATCGGTCCTGCGTCGTTGGGGAGCGGCTCTGCGCATCACGAATTGTGGCGGTCGGAAGAATGTCACCCCCCGGGTTCCCTGTATAGACTGCCAGGGGTGACAGCAAAGATTGGCACACACTGACCCTCTGGACCAATCCTACGATCACTGATTTACTGTAGGATAATAAAAGATTAGTATGGAGGTTATTGACTGCTGCCGGGTTCCCCAGTGGTATGAAGAAGATCCAATTAAACAACAGAGGTACAGGAGTTCGTATTTGTAGACTCTGCCCAGAGAGTCCAATCCGATGCAGTCCTTGGTGTTCGCTGCTTTTTGTTACTCCCCTTTTTCTCCCAAATCAGTGGAATTTGAGGGCATTCGGCAGTTCTACCTTACCAGGATACAGTCCAATGGTGCGAGCCATGCTGAACTGCAAGTTTTAGGGAAAAGATGAGTTTAGGAGTGTCTTCTTTCCAACCAAAAATCATTTTTTCTTGCTGTATACCTGCATCTGAAGGATTCCTTCATGCTGAAACAATACTTGTTTGCTCCTTAGAGCATCTAGACTGTCGCATCTGCCAATTCCCGCTCGTGGATGCTGATAGTGAATTTAGGAAGCGTGGCTGCATTACAGCCGGGGCTTTAAGCTCACTAGCTCAAATAACATCGGCGATAACGCGGCAGTACGCGCTTCGAGGCAGACTGGTAACCCGAGTACCTAACTCAGGTCCTTGGCAGGCTCAGGCTCTGCCGTCCACCTTCGCTGGCTGTTACCTGAGCTAGCTAGGTTGAAGCCAGAATGGGTTTCCTTAACACGCTGCAGTGACGCCCTCCACTAACAGTATCTAGGTCACCGCAAGGGTCTTGGTGTATTTGAATAATGCCATCACTTTAAAGTATTGCAATGTTACACTTAAAACACAGTAATAATTTTTTTTTCCGCCAAATTCCTGATTGCTGCTGATTTTATTGTGTGAAGAGGAATAAACGTAACACCATTTACTAGAGATAAGCAATATGAATATATAAACTCATTATCCTGTACAGATATTATACATGCCTGAAACATTAACCGTGTCATTCTCGTACGGTCCTGATGATTTCATGATAATATGCCTACATTTGAGCGCCTGAAGCTTTGAGAACCAATTTGAATTTATCTATTTCTCGACAATACGATTGTCATTACCGGATACATTTTGTACCGAGGAGATCATTATGTGGAAATCTGCTAACTTGCTCTTTCTACTCTCCATTCGTTCACGTGGGATATCAGTCTTTGTGAGGGTAATTCTTCCTACCCTTGCATAAATGCACCTTACTGAAGAGTGCCCCAATATGGGGCATGTAGGGAAACCTATCTCCAAATTTAGCCCTGAAATAATTACAATTTCTGAATACACTTTTGGTGAAAGTTCAGGCAAACGGAGTTACGAAGCTGTAGCCACATACTTGCCACTTGCATGGAGTCACAGAAAAGCCTCTGTAGGCAAACCACTGTATGCGGAGCCCAGCACGATGCTGCAGAGCGCACAGAGTAGTCCTCCTGCCAAATTGATTGATAGCCTCTTGATCAAGCGTTGTGCAGCAAAACCATTATGGCGCATTGGCTGTTGTTCCCACTTCTGCTTATGCTTTTCGTCTGAAGTGGTTGCTTGTTTAAGAACCAGAACAAATTCTAGGAGCAGAAAAGAGAAGCTAAATTCCTGTCTTACGACAACTAGGAAGCACAGTTACGCCTTCTGCTGCATTTTCTTGCTCTGTTCGTTGGGTTTCATTTTGCACGGTAACACGTTTTTAACAGGAGCGTGAGCCAGCCACCCACCAAACCGTAATGCCTCAGCCCGTAGCCTGGGAGGAGGGTATGGTCCAAGCTGGTAGGAGAGAGACACATTTGGACTCTCACCAGGATGAGCCTGGAGAGCATCTCGGTATTTGCTCTACCGCCTAGATTAGCACATAAAACAGACGACACGCAACCCCTGCAGCCCACGGTGTTAAACTGGTAACCTTGCTCTGTTCCTTCAAAGAGCCCTTACAGACTCCTGCGCCCCAGATGCCTGGGCCCGGGATCCGAGGTGACACCTACACGCTGGCTATGCAAAGCAAGTCTAATACAAGCCCTTGTTTGATGTTTCCTGTAACCAGGTCTCTGCTCGTTAGGTGGGAGGTTCCACTTGCCCTTGGGAGGTGTCTAACACTCCCCGGGCTATAAATAGAAAGATGAGGTACCCGACTCTGGGTATTACATTGCACTCTGGCAACCTGATAGCTAATAGCTAGATGTTGTAGCACATTTATAAGCTCCCAGCTTTCACTGGAGCTAGTCTAAAATGCAAACTAGCAATCTTACAGTGCAAAGCGCAGTTGGAGACAAAGCCTGAGTGGTTTTCGTCTCAGCATATCTTTACATCCTCTGTTATTTACGGTGCGTTTACACCGAATGTTCCCTGCTGTTACAGATTTCAGTCAAAAACCCGCTCCAGCACTACAGGTGAAAGCATGCTGCAGCTGATCTCGTCCTCCAAGGCCCAAAGCCACATTCTTAAGGAAATCACATTTCTTTCCAAACAGACTCAAACCTTCTTGGTTTTCTTCCATGGGGAAGAAGGGAGTGGGAATTAACCCAGGAACAAGTGCTGGATTCAACCATAAGCCACTGCTGAGTTGAGACCAAACTTTTTGTTGTTCCCAGGGACTGTTTGGAGCGGGTTACTTTGAGTGAACTGTACTTTTATCTCCTTTAGCAAAAGCAGATGAAGAAACCGCTTAGTGCGGTGGTGTGAGACGATGTTTCAGCAGCGTTAAGTAGGTTTCTAATTGAGTTAGGCCAGGACCATTGCATTTTCATTTGAAAAAGAATCCTTTTCCCTAGCTTAGCCAAGACTTCTAGTAATTTATTTGGGGGGGGGGGGGGGGGGGCGGGACAGGGGTAAAACCTGTATTTTTTCTCAGCATGCGTCTCCTTTGTATCTCCATTGCCCAGAAGCAGAACATCTTGTATGGAAGCTGGATGTGAGCTGCTGGAGTTAAGTGTTTCACGGCTAAAACAAATACAAAGGCGATAAGGAACAGCCTGGTTTAGAGAGTACAATAATGCAAAGCTTTGAGGAATATGACCATTAATTAAGATGGCAACAATAAAAGAGCTATAATGACTTGGTTAATCCTATGTACTCTGACAGAGTTAAACTTCTCCAGGTCTCCGATAAGATAGGACTGGTTTTCTTTATCTGTTGTTTTTTTAATGTTCAAGGCTACTGAAATGCAAAAGTGCCAGATGGCCATGTAAGCTAAACAATGTGCAAAATCTTTCTTATATTATCACTAAATGCCCTGGGGGTGCGGGGGGGAAAAGGGTTTTTAATCGTTAGAAGTCACTTAGCAGCAAATGGCATTTAGCTGTCTTTATCAACTTAAAACAAAAGGTTGGGTCTGTACCATTGTGGGGCCTTTTTCTAATATGACAGGGCGCATATTTCATTCCCCTTTAAGTCATCTGGCGATATCTTGTGTGTCAGTGTGTGGTACCATGCTAGTAAATAGGTTTTTTTCCTACGTGCACAAACAAATCACCGTGGTCCTATACCAAAATACAGAATTTTCCCCTGGAACACACGAAGCTACTGTGTCAGCAGCAGCTAAATCCCGTTGTTGTTCTGGGGTTTTGTTACGGTCCAGAGGAGAAAGTACTGGAGGGATGAGGAACTGTAGGTTCTGTTTTCCGTCCTGTCACTGATCTAATATTTGACCTTCAGCAACTCATTTTACCTCTATCTTCCCTCCCGTCCTTGCTCTGTCTTTGTATATAGTGGCCATAGTCAACAGGGGCTCCAGAGACTTTGGGAGATTCATCTCAGCCATCTGAGACGCCATGTTAATGTGATCCTGTGCCTTGGCTAATTAGCTCTGCCCCTCGTCAGGACTACTGCGGCATAGTGCTGTGCTGACACACTTATACTGCTTTTTAGCTTGGGAACGGTCTCAAGGATCTTCTCACAGTATTGCATTACACTGAATAAGTAGTGTCTCCACTGCTGCCCTCCCGCAGGTCAGAGAAACCAGGCCTTTTCGGTTTGCTAGCCCTGCTCTCACCCTGGATCATCTGTGGTCCCCCGCGGGGACCTGCATCCCCCCCCCCCCCCGCTTCCCTCTATGCAGAAACGAACTGCTGAAATCTTCTTTTGTGGCGGGGGGAGGCTCCTTCTTGCAGGAACCCCTTAGGCTCAAGCTACCATCTGGTGTCACCACTTAATTCCCCTTTTCCCAATGCCTTCCCTTTGCATTTCACTCTTGTTCTCAATACCTTTGGTTTCAGAGGATTTCTCCGGTGCCTGTCTCTTTCTCCCTGCAGGCTGAGGGCTTCGCGAGGCGGAATGGCATGGAGGAGATGGCTCGGGTGATGCTTGTGTGAAGAACCACTGCCTGGGGCCTGCGCTGCCGTGCCTCCTAGGATACATCTACACCAAGAAAAGCAGCTCATGTTTTGAGCTGTTTTGGCCCTGCAGTCAGGAGTGAAGTAGATTTTAAAGCCAGAAGGTCCATCAAAAGAGTTTCTTTGGCCTCCTGCAGAGGACTGTATAGATTCTTAGCCTGTTATCACCCTATTAAATCCACTCGTAAGCTGCCGGTGCCAGGCAGCGGGCTAGGAGCTGGCACCCTCGTTGCTTTCAGTGCCACGTTGGTCGCTAGACCTCACAGCAACCGGCAGCCCGGCATTAAGGTCCGAGCCTGGAGACACCAGGGCAAGGCTGCGGGGGCCACACGCCTGCCAGCGCTGGAGACGGCGGGGAGGCCTCAACCCGCGTCCCCAGCACCGGGGTCTGCCTTGAAATGCCCCTGGCCTTGAACCTGCCGGCCAGGACCCCACGGGCCTGGCCCCGCTCTTGAGGAGACCGCTGAGGCCCCGAGGAGAGCTCCGGGCCCGGGAAGGGCCGCGGAGGGGAACCCCGAGGCCCTGAGGAGACCCGAGAGGCCTCGAGTCGAGCCCCCGGCCCTTGCGGTCGGCCGTGCCCGCCCGACGGTGCCTGGCGCGGCGGGGCGGCCGGTGCCAGGCACGGCGCGGGGGCGGTCGGCGGTACCGCGGCCCTCCCCGGCGGGCCCGGGCCCGTCCCGCCCCGCCCCGCCCCGGGCGCGGATTGGCGCGGCCGGCGCGGCCCCTCCCGCCGCCGCGGCTGGGCGCAGGGGGGGGGGGATCCGGCCGCGCCGCGCTGAGCCCAGGCTGGCGGCTCCGCGCAGCTCGCCGCTGCCGCCGGGACGCCCCCTCCTCCCCGCGGGAGCGCGGCCGGCCCCGCTCCGGGTAGGCTTGTCGCGGTGCGGGGCGGTGGGGCCGGGGCGGGGGGGGACGGCCGCTCGGCTCGGCTCGGCGCGGGGCCGCGGGCCGGGGCGGGCAGGTGGGCGGCGAGCAGGCCCCGCACGCACCGCCCGCTCTCCCGGCCGGCCATGGCGGCTCCGGGGGCCGCCGAGGGGCCGCTGGCCGCTCGCCGGACGGTGCTGCGCGGCGCCGGGCCCCGCGGAGGGCACCGGGCCTCCTCGCTCCCCCGGCGCGGCGCCTCCCCGCCGGCGGCCGTCCCCTCTCGGGTTTATTTTATTTTATTCCCGGCGCTCCCCTCAGCGCCGGCACCCTTCTCCCGTGCCGAGGCGCCGCCGTGTCGGAGGGGGCCGCCTCCCTGAGGGGTTCTACTGCGCTTCCCCCGTCGTGCCGCCTCCCCGGCTCCGCTGGCAGCGCTCCCGTGGCCTTCCCGCCTCCCGGTGGGCCCGGCCCGGCCCGGCGGGTCTGACGGCGTGAGCCCGCTGCGGTGGTGGTGGTGGTGGTGGAGGGCGGGGGGAGGAAGGACCGCTCCGTGGGTGCCGGGTCCCGTCCCCTCGGCACGGCCCGGGTCCGGCGTGCGGGTCGCGGAGCGCATCTCCGTTGCATAACGCGATCGTCCCGCGCGGCCGACCCACGCGTGGCTGAGGGCGGGGGGTCGTCCTAACCCCCCTGCTTTTCGCGGGTCACGGTCTCTTCGTGGGCCTGCGGGCGAGCACGCAGGGTTTTGTGGTTTTTTTTTCCTTTAAAAAACAAAACCCCACGTATTTTTCCCCAAATTTTGGTCTTCTGAGTACCGTCACTTCCTGATCGTGTTTGTCCGCACGGCTCACCCCGTGCTTCATACATCTATCAGCCTTTCAGAGGAAGGATTGTGAAGCTCGGTAAACATAAACAGTGATCCAAAAATAAAGCTTTAATCGTTATTAGATATTGTAGATAATACTTCCAATAGCGTGTTCACGTGGGGATGGCGTAAGAACCTAAGGAAAGGTTAAAAGTACAATTACGGTGGAAGTGATTTCTTCTCAAAATTGCTTCCTCCAAGGCCTTACTCGAAACAATAAGCGCAGCTTTTTAATTTCTTCAGTAAACTGAGGTTATTGACTTGTGCCGTGTGGCTTCCAGTTGGGAGAAATCTCCCTGTGTCAGCCCGAGAAGTGGGGCTGACGCTTGTCCTGCGAGGTGCTTTGTACAACGCCCAACAGCAGCCTACGTCCCTCCGCTCTGCTTTTAAATAACCGGCTTGGATGGGGCTGGGAAGCACAGCCACAGCAGCTCGGGGTTTGTCGCGGGCTGTAAAACCCGCCTGCGAAGCTGTGTAAATACTCAAGTGGTTAACCCTGCTGTGCTGCATGCTATCTCGGCTGCGCCGTGGCTCTCGGTATCCAGTTTTGGTAGCTGGAGATAGACAGGCTAGCTTTGAACCGGCTACCGTGAGGCGCAGACTCGAGTTGCGAGTCTTAATGAGTGTTTGCGTAGTGCTTTGTGTTTTCTCGGATGAAAGGTTTTACATAATTGGCCATTATAATTGTCTGTCACCCCTAGAGAAGAGCCAAAAAAAAAAAAAAAAAAAAGGTAGGCAGTTGTTTTGGAAGTCCAAAGTCTAAACCCGTAAATGCCTGTAGGTTGTTAACGTTGTTACCGCTTAACGTGGAGGCAGCAAAATGACTGACTAAAAAAATATAATCCAGTTCTGTTCTCCTTTTGAGCCATTTGAACCACATCGTTCGGACAAATGACATCCTGCTTACGTTTGAGCTACTTGTTCTTCAGTGCCCAGAAGAATTCCTAATGCGACTCCAGTTGCACCAGCGTTGCGTTTTTGGTTTGGTGTCGTTCTCCCCCCCCCCCCGCCCCTTGAAATCTCAGCTGGAAGCCTTTTACAGTGTTTTGATTCCTTTTTAATAAATGGCTAATCCCTTGCTGCAGGGGATGGGAGTGTTTTGAATGCAGCGTTTTTGGGTCCTGAGGGGAGGGGGAAGGGAGCACCTTGTATTGCTTTCCAGCAGCCACCCGCCTTCCCCGGGCCTGAGTGAAAGAGCCTTATTGACTGGTTTTGAAGGTAACGTACCCAATTCTCCTCTCACATGCTAAAACCATAAATTTGCTGTAGCACAGAGCCTTTGAGGGGAAGAAATGGAATGTCAGGGAGTTCTGGGCTTCATCGCGAGCAGCCTGGTAACAAAGGTGGTGTCTGTTAATTGCATCGCACTTATCAAAATCTCCCCTTCTAATGACAAAGTTCCATTTTAATAGGTGTGAAAAGTTGTGGGATTTGATTTAATACCAGCGTCTTAAAATCATCTTGCGCACTCCGTATGACTAAGTTGTCTCTCTCATACTTAATTGGAGAAGGAGCAGAGGTTGAGGAGGAAGCTGTGTGTGTTTCACTTGCATTAAATGCTCTTAAAATTTTTTCTCCCTTTAGATAAGGATCGTGAAGAAGTGTGACTGACTTGTCAAGTGCTAAGCTGCAACTAATTTTCTTACAGGCGTATAAAACATTTTTCTGTGTCCCTTAAAATTAGAAGCTCGTCTTGTAGCGTGCTGCGGCCGTGTACCACAGCGTTGGTGAGCTCTCCGCCGGCTTGAATAGCAGCTAGCAGCGAAGAGTGGGTGTTCGTAGAGACTGGCCTGTAGTTCCTGCGCCGGAAGGGCTGTGGTTTTGGGGTACAGAGGTGCCAAGGCTGATTGCTGGTGCTGTGAAGTTGAATACTGTGTAGTAGACGCACGATACTACCTAGGTGCTAACTGTCCCTGAGGTTCCAGGTGTCAACACGTTCATCATAATGTGTTATTTTCACTTCTCACTGCCCTGTAGCATAATAAAACAAGCAATTCGGTATAATCCTCAAAACACCGGTTGCTTTATTACCAGCAGATATGGCATATTTCAGTGTTCCCATTGCAGGTTTGATACCTGGTTTCAGAGAAGATAGGAGCTTTTCTTGTACACAGTAGTTGAGTCTGTAAGGCTCAACTGAACTGAACCAGTCTGCATAGGACTGGTTCTAAGCCTGTGATTAAAGATAATGTAGCTTTGGAAGCATGCATCTCTCTTGTCCCTGTATGCTGGTTTTATTTTGCTCTTGTGGATTATTTGGTCATCGGATGTGTTACTAGACGTTCCTATCCATACATTTAAGCTTTTGAAGGAGATCTTAGTTTAGTGAAAGTTGATGGTTGGAGATCAACTTCCCAGCTTTGTAAGCTCTGCAGTAAGGAGGGCACAGGAATGCTGCTTTGGTATGTGTAGCTGCTCGGTTTTTATTTGTACCATATTTTACTGGTTTTGTTTTCTAAACTATTTTGATTCTGTTAACTTATTAAACTTAATCTATTGAAGTCAGTGTGACAGACTTTTTTTTAATGTATGAATGTTGGACTTTTTTTTAATGTCCTTTTTTTTTTTTCTTCCACCCTTAAAATATGAATCAGGATAATGGCCCATAGTGCAGATTCTGGCTGTAGTTGTGGGATTTGTGTTTGGAATTTGCATTCGTAGTTGTGGAATTTGTGTTTATTCCCCAAATAACTTTTCTTTTTTTGTCTTGTTGTGGAAGGGGGATATCTGCTCTATCGCTTGCTAATCCTGCTGTTGCAGTCTTGTGCCTAGAGCATAACTGGAGATGTATTTACCACCGTAGGCATGGTGGTTGGTTTTAGTCTAGCTATTTTGGGTATCAAAAGCAGAGAAGTCACAGCAGGACTGGCTTTGGTATAGGCTTGTGCGACTCCCGTCAACGGTACTCGCTTGGACAGCCAGTTTGTGGTAAAACCTAGGTGTCCGCAGTGCCATTGCGATGGGTATCAGAGGCAGATGGATTAAATATAGCTCAGGTGTGCCTAAACATGTTGCAATTGCACCTCCTGTTGCAGTACGGAGGTAATATGACTGTTTACGTAGATCACCTTCCTACACATCGGAGGTTCAACTACCTCTTTCGTAGTGAGTTGCTGCTGGGCAGCCAGATGACTACTTAATCCTGTTTTGAGAGTAAAAATATACTACAGAGGGATGTGTAAATGGCTGTTAAGAAAATGTCAGCTTTTTTTAAAAAAAAAAAAAAAAAAATCAGAAATGGCTGCCTGGTATCTTGGGAGTGCAGAAAATAGTGTTCTCTTCCATATGATTTAAAAAAAAAACCTATCCCGCTTTGGAAGCTGCTATGTCTGCAGTTCATAGCAAAGTAATGGCATTTAGGTAGCACGCAGGCTGAATTTCTGCCAGTTAAAATCTTGCTGTCCTAATGTGCCGTTCTGTACAGTGCTTAGAAGCTAATATACAATGTTCTTCTGCCTTGCAGCAAAACAACTAGTGATTAAAAATTCAGCAGATGTTGTGGTTCACTTAACTACTTGTTCTTGCATCATTCAGGTCATATCACACAATTAATGTTGCTAATGTTCAATCTAGCTTTTTTTTTGTTCTAAGAATGGAAATTATCTGAACTATCATGGGATTTACAGAACTGTTTTGGCAGGAACTGGGCTTATGCAAAGTAAATTATTCAGAACGGTTTTCATCCTTCCCCTAACTTGGAGAATCTCCTTTTGATTTCTCAAATATTATTTGTTCGTGCCAGGCAGGGCTTTCATTTCTGCAGCTTTTCTCACTTTAAAAATGAAAGTGTTTTCTTTCGGTTGCTTTGAGATAAATGAGGCTCCCTGGTTGAGAAGAGGGTGGAAGAAAGAGCATGATAGGTGTAAGTGCTTGCTTTCTTACTTAAACTCAGTATTTCATTTGGCCACAGAAGTATTTTTGTATGAGAATTCTTGTTTTGTTTTGGGCAGGGTTTCTACTGCGTTTAGTACATCTCCTTTTAATTTGCACAATTTTGGTTAATAGTATTCAATCCAGTGGGTCACTTACTTGACTTTTAAATTAGAGTTGAACTTTACTTTCCCCTCCCTATGTTCCTTTAATTACGTAGGTTTTGGGTCGTTTTTGTAGCACACGCAGGTTCTGGAAACTTTTTCTGGGCTACTTGGAGCTGCAGAGCAATGTTCGTGTAGCAAGGCTTGCGGCTTGTTTTCACTTCCTTCGCTGCCTTTCTGTTCGGAAGCTGGTGCCTGTACGGCACAAGAAGGCGGCTATCCTCTCTCTTCGTGTTGAGTGAAGTAGCTGTGGTTTTAGTTGACCTCCCCTGTGGTTTTAGTTGACCTCCCTGCGCTTCCTCAAGCCTTGTCTGCTGATGCTCGCGGTAGGAGGCTGGATGCTCCTAGGTGGGTGCCCCCTAAACTGGATGCATGCATTGACATACATCTTTATGGATCGTGCTGCTATAAGCACGATACAAATACCAAGGTTAAGGCAGGCAAACAAATGAGAAAAGTTGCTGGGTCTCTCAACGTCTTTGAGAGTAACTTGCTATACTGGGGCAGCTCTTGGCTCGAGTGCTTAAGAGAAACTAAATTCAGAATGTGGAACGCGGGTGGAGTATTTTGGTCAAGGGCACACACGCGGCTCAGCCATCGCTCAGTGCATTGCTGCAGGTAGCTTGAGAATAACGGGGCCGAGGAGAAGGCTGTACCTTTCTAAGCATGAAGTGACAAATCAGTAACAGGAAAGGAAAAGGTGGATTTGTGCGTTACAGTGTATGATACTCAAGATATGATGGAGATGCCTGTAAACCAGGTTTTGGAGAAGTAATGGGCAAAAACTGGAGACTTTCAGTTTATGCACGTTGTTTGAACTTGCAACTTGGATGACTTTTCGTGATCTGTCTCTTAGCACATCACGAGGATGCCTTTTTAGTGAAGGTGGACATTTTTCTTTGGAAAAACCTGTTTTGACTACTGATGCTAATGTACTTTGAGAGAACTTGTTTCAGCTAAATTGTCAGCAGATAGTCAATCGGTTTGAAAAATGAAGTATTAAATACGTAAACCCTCTCCCAGCCTCTTTAGTGTCCTGTTCAGAATGATGCAAAAGAAGTATTCAGATTGGTTTTTGCGTATTCCTGATACCACGTATGCATGTATCCAATTTGCCGTACTTGTAGAATTGATATTCAGGATAATATGTTTAATCTCTGATTGCAAAAAATAACTTCACACGCAGCTAATTCCATCTGCTGGAAAAATAAGAGCGAGGCTAACTTCATCGCTTATTTGGGACCCGATTTTTGCCGTTCTAATTACTATGTATGAACTTTGGAAATTTGCATAATTTTTTGGCAAACCTAAGCAGCAGCCATTTAATTTAGAATTTTATTAACTTTAAACATCCCTAGCAACTCCTAAGCTACTTCTAGCTCATTTTGTGTTTTCGGTGTTCTACAAGCTTTGATTTAGTAAGCTTCAGTAACATTTTTTTTTTCTCCTTGAACTGACTTTATATATATAACAGCAGCTTGCTGCCATTTCCAGTAACTTTCAACCTGCAATCTAACGCAAAATTCCTTCTGTCACTCAAATAAAAAGAAGTGTTGAAATTAAATTCTCATTAAATGAATGCTAAAACAGTAAAATTAGAAGCTAGGTTTCGGTTGCTCTTCTGCAGTGTGAGAAGAGCACTTGAAGTATTTTAGGTGTAGATGGTTTTCAGAAAGTAACCTTGGGGAAACTGGGGCATGTCAAGTCTGGTTCCAATTCTGCTAAAAGCTGGTCTCGTGATGTGAATTCTTATATCCAAACTCTTTGGAGCTTAAAAATCATCATTGCAGATAGCTACTAAATGTTCTCTCTTACTAAAAGGCTGGATTTTGACACGTTTTCAGCTTCTCAAGGTGTCTCGCAATGCCTTTTCCACTTGGTTTGCTTTTGTTTGTGTGACCTCCTCCTTTTATTGGTTTTGCTGGTTGCCAGTTGGAAGAGGTGTATAATCTGTAAAATATTAAAATAGTTGGAATTTTATAGCAAAAAATACTGTCTGCTTTATTGAAATGCTGTTATTTACTGGCTAATTTTCTTTTGGATGCAATAGACTGGATTAATTTTAAAATTTGAACTATTCTTTCTGCGTTACGGTCTTAGCCCGCTTTCTGTCTCAGCACTGTAAGAAACTTCCTATTTTGCTATGTGAAGCTGCAGTCCCATGTCTTTATCCCTCTTTCCTCCTCCCTCTTATTCCGTTGATCACTTAAGAATGCAGTTTCTTCCTTGGGATGAACGGGGTTATATTGCTAGGCTCTTTAATTCCTCTGTAACTGGAGGAAAGCCAAGCATAAAATCTTGCTTGTAAGTCACTCTAGAGATTTCTTTGTACATGCTATTATTTTCTTTGCATGCTAACATCACTGAAAAAGACCAGGCGTAATTATGTTCGTGTGTATGCGTAGGCTTGGGTGTTGCTGCTCTGCAGCCCAGCAAGCAATCTTGAAGTCCTTGGGCAGTTTAAGACCAAAATTTCTTGTAGCATCAAAGGCAGCGGCTATCCCTCTGCATCTAGGTATGTGAAATAATTTTCTGTTGTATCTGAACTGCAGACTAACTTGTTTTGTGCCTGTGGTTTGGCTTTCTGCAGCGTGTCGTACTGGAGGCTATATTTTAAAAAAGAGTTTGGACACTGGGTTCAAACAGGACTTGCTGTGTATCGAGTGGTAGTAGCTAGCGTCGAATTGGGGTTTGTGTTCACCGGCTCACGAGCTTCCAGAGGCAACCCAGTTCCTTTTTGATTTATGAAGCTCTTCATTGAGGTCTTTGTTCTGAACTGTGCCTCACCTAAGTCTTTATTGCAAAGCGTAAAAATCCTTTCCATCGTGAAGCCTCCGCTCTGGCGTTGGGACTGCGGTTTTAATGTATTTATGCCTTCAAGCCTTTTGTGCTTCCTCCTGTCCTGACTCCTGAGGTTGAGAGAAGCTCCCTGTAAACATGTATGCAGCGCTGCCCCTTATCCTCCTGCTACTAGGCTGCTCTTGCTTTGGTATCGCTGCCTATCGCTGTGCCTGCGACTTTCTCATTCATTTGCCTTCCTGACCGCCTGCACGTGTCCCCGTCCTGGGGAGAGGAGCGCTGTCCCTGCGCAGGGCGTTTGCACCCCGGGCATTCCACTGCTGAACAGCCAGGGTGTGCAAGGTATGGTAGCTTGAGACAAATGTCAAGGACGTTGTAAGTGAAGTCTAAAAAAAAAAAAACGCTTTAAGGAAAGCCTGTCCTCTGGAAATGGGTTTCTAGACCTCGGTTTAACCATCAGGGCACCAGAGCTTGCCATCAAGCGTGGGACAGACTTGGTTTCTCACTTTTTTCCCCATTTAATTTCTTTTCTAAAGAAGGATGGGACTTTACCGTCATTTTTTTTAATGAGGTAACTTTATCTTAATAAACACATGAATGAAGTGATGCAAAGAGTGCTTCTTTATGCGTCTGAAATCTAAGTAAATCTGCTACCACTTCTGAAATTTGGGCTGTGGGAGGATTACTGATAGCAATGAATCCATCTTCCATGGTGTTAAGAAAAAAAAATCCCTGTATTTCTCTTAAAGCTTATGAATTTTTTTAGATGCAGTAGGACTGCAGATGTAGTCATATTAAAATATATAATTTGTTTTGAATTGGTCTCGCAGCAGAAGCAGTTGGAGACGTGGCTTTGGTACAAGTGACTGGGAATTCTCTTTTAGTGCAGCTTTACAGCCTGTGCTGCGAACGGGAGCTCAGGGCGGTTTGAGTCACGCTCCCTCCGCGGATGGCACATGGGATGCCACCAACAGTGGACTAAACCAGTTTTCCTAATGATTGCTTTGTTAGGCTTTAACAGCTTATGGGATTGTTAAAATGGTGTCCGCTGATGTGTCAGCTGTAGGCTTCGGGGTAAATTGTAGGATAAATAGTAGTAGTTTACATACCTTTGTAGCAAACGTCTCTGCAGCATTCTGCATACTCTTCTTGCCTTAAAAGGTTTGGTTCCCCCCCCCCTTTTTCCTCTTCTGGATCAGTAGATGCAGCCAGCGAGGAAAAGGTTGTGTATGGATTTTGTGAAGTTAACACAGCTTCATCCCTGGCCTGACTGAATCCAAGGAAGTGAAGGCACCAGAGCGTCCTGCAGCTATGGCTCATTCGACTTTGGGAAAACATTGTTAAGAGGTTGGGAAGAACTTAACTTGGAAAAAAGTCAAGGAACTTAATCTGAGTGTAAAATTGTTGCATTCGTAGTGGAGCTATACGGAGCAAGTTCATTGATGTTGCTAGCTGCATTAATATAGGTTGTAAGGTTTGAGTTTGTTTTTTTTTTTTTTAAATTCTTTTTTTAGGGCTGGGGGAATCCTGCCTGCCCCCAGCCCTCCCTTGTGTTACTTGGGTCGCAGCATACCAGCAAGGAATTGTTTTTCATCAGGTGGCTGTCCAGGCAGAACAAAGGCAGTTAAGGACCGAGGAGTCTGTCAGGCTGCTTTCCATTTGAAGAAGCCTAGAGATTAAAAAAAAAAAAAAGTATATGTAGAAGTCGGTGATCACAGATGGAGAAACTTTACTGGGATATACCTGAGGCAGAGGCTGTTGGGAGAAGGCATGTCTTTAATTAGACCAACTGGTATCGCTGGGGTGGAGGGGAGGATGAGCGAGCTTTTGAGCATGAATAAATGTCAAGATATAATTGTATCAGAATTGCAGTTTGGAAGCAGGGATTTACTGTGAGTTGCCATTTGGCTTTGGGGTGTCTGGGGCTTTTCTGAGTCTTCTATATATTAGCCGCAGTTATGGAAGAAGCTGCGTATGCCACTTTACAAAGTGCAACTCTTTAAGGGAAGGTAGGGTGCGAATTGCTCAGGTAAAATGAGCCAGTGTTTTCAGGCTGGAGTCAGTAAAGGTAGACAGAGTGCCAGCAAGTGATACCCGTGTCCTGAGTTTAATATATTCACTTCACAGTGGTCGTGCCCAGGAGGATTAGCGAGAGATGCTTTAACTTCAAGCTAGTAGGAGCAGCAACGCTTTTTTCTTTTTTCTCTGAAAACTGGTGTGCTTTTACTGGAACAGCTAAATGCAGGCATGTTAAGCTTAATATATGCATGTGTGTGGGTACTTGAGAAAACATCCCATTAAGTAAACCAGTAACTTTCTTCTGGGGAGATGCTGAGAATATCACCTTTGCTGCCAGTCAGGGTCAAGCCAGGCTTGTTAGCAGCTTGTAAGCGACAGCCCTGCTTTGCTTTGTAGGTATTTTAAGTGACGAGGGTAGCAGAGCTGGAGGGAGAGGTGATAACGTCTGTGCTGGTGTTTTTTTCTTTTTTGGGGGGGGAGGAGGAAGAGGAGACGGGACTAATTGCATACCTTCCAATTCCAGTTACTTCATTACTGAATAATCATTGGAGCAGCCCTGCAGTCTGCTCTGATAGCAGATAAGTGGTGTGGCTTGCAGCACTTTAATCTAAACAAAACTTAAGTGCTTTTTCCTTTTTCCCTGGAGTGAAATTGTAATTTCGTTATGTGAATGTTAGCCAGGACAAAGGGGTTTTTTTCAGCTGTCATGATGCTTCTCTGGGCTTTGTGCATGTTAGAGGTGTGTCCCCAGTGTATGTACCAAAAATACCCTAAAACACTGCATTCCCTTACCTGGCAGCTTCAGTTGAAGGCTCTCCAAGTACTTTGCCAGGTGAAGATCTGTTTAGCTTTGATGTTAGATGTCTCAAAGGGTTTAGATATAAACCAATGAGCGTTTAGATTGTATTTCCTTTCCATAGTCATACCTGTTAATTAGTTTCTCTGTCTGCATCAGGCCCTGAATAGTCAAGTAAAACAGCCCGAGCACACCTCCGCTACCAAGTCTGCTGCTTCAGACTACGAGTCCCTGTGGTGAGAGTGGTCAGGCTGACGAGTTTGGAGCAGAATTGCATAGTTTTGGTCCCCCAGACATGGCCTTAGATGCAGCCGGTATGATGCAAAAGAGAATTATTGGGCAGAGGTTCAGAGAGGGTTTTTATCTTTCTTTGAAAGAGGATAAAAGTGCACTTGTGCATCAGGTTGAATCCTGATAAAATGCCTTCTTGGAACTGATGTTTCTGAAAGATGATGAGTTTGAGGTACCGGCTTAAGGCTGTGAGAGCACCACAGAAGAGTGGATTTTGCATAGCGTAGTACGGGGCAGAGCTTAAACTCTTGTCAGGGTAGCTTTTTCTGAATTGCCATAGAACTGTTAAATCTGATCTATTCCTAAAAAGACAGCTGACTCTGCATTCTGAGCCACATACAATTCTTTGTCTCTGCTTTTGACTTGAATGGAAAAGTAGTTTGTTTTCACATTAAATCAAACTCAACTGTCGCTGCCCCAAAGGGGGTCTGTTCTTGCAGGCTCTGTGTGGACTCCAGGCAGAGTGCTCTTGGCTCTCGCTGCTTTTTGCTGCAAGCACGGTAACTCAAGTCAGGACGATGGGAGGATGGTAGCCCGCTAAGACAGATATTTGTTGACGGGTAAAACGTCTTGGGGAAAGAAAATGTAATACACTTTTTTAATGTTGATAGTTTTTGTAAGTTTGGGCTTGGTTGTGTTGGTTGTAACTTGGCCGATGGGGTTGATCATGTAGAGCGACTCGGTACGGATCCAACTGCAGCGTTAAGCTCTTGGAATAACTTAAGGTGAAGTGGTGGTGAATTTGAAAGAATTAAAGAGTACAAGTCCCCTTAGTCGGGCCTTGCATTTATAGGGTGGCTTTCAGAGGGAAGGACCCAAACATGCTTTGCAAACTGGTCTGTGCATTGTGCACTGGAGTGGATCCATGCTTTGATAAGAACAATATGGTTTCTTTTAATGAGATGAACTGCATCACCTTTTTTTAAGGAGGTACTTACTTATTTGTATAGGGGGAAAATACTTTATTCCTGTGAAAATCTGTAGCCGATCAGACTCCTGGATCCATTTTTAGCCTCCGATATTGCAGGGACAGGAGGCTGGCAGTTTGGATCGGGTATTGCCTAAATAAAAACTAGGTTCAAGCCTGGAGCACTATCTGGCAGCAGGGCTGCCTGACCCAGCCTGTTTTTAGCCACAGTTTCCTTGGGAGAAGGTTGTAGGACACATGAGTCTCGTGTGGGAGCATGGGTGCCCTGCTGCCTTTTTTGAAGATGCCTGGGGCCTTGCCTTTGTAGGGAAAAGAAACTAAAGGATGGGCTGCAGTAATTTTTTTTTCATGCTGGTCAACCTGCTCTGAGGGTAATAGAGGTGGAAAGGGACTCGCCTATGGACAGGAGATTCAGCTGGGTAGTGAGGAAGGGTCTGCAAAGCACAGCCCCTTCCTACGAGTGGGTGAAGGTCCTCCACCTGTATGCTTATGATGAGGGTAAACACCACTGCTTAGAGCAAGAGCTTGGCATCTTTTGTGCTGAGGTGGACTGCTGGCTGATAAAATGGTGTCTCTCACAGATGTCTCAAACCCACAGTGCTGGATTCTGCTTCCGTAGTTGTTGTGCGGTTGTGTTCCCTTTCTCCACTAAAAAAGCTAATCCTATGTCTCAAAATGGTCTGTTCGCCTTCCCAGCGCTGTGCTTAGTATTTTGGAATTGCCCTTGGGTCTGTTCAAGTTGGCAGGGCTATTGTGGCCATTTGGGATGGTGAAGTTGCCTTCCCCGTGCTCCACTTCTCCTCTTGAAGTTTGTTAACCAAGCTTCCATGGCAGCCACCCAGCCTTGGCTCTTCTCTGGTCTTTATTTACCTCTTAATGGTTGAAGTGTGCCTCAGTACTTCCTTCCTCTCCTTCTTGTGTTTGGCTTGGGGGTTTGATCGCCCCTCTGAAGCAACGTATGGTTGCTTGAATTAGCACGCGTGACTGGGAGGGTAGATGATGAGTGCCCACAGGTTTTTGCGTTGGTGTGTTCATGAGCTGGGATGGGTGCACTGGGACACTCGTGTGCTTCAATATCCAGCACTTAGTTATGGTCCATCCTGACTGTAGAAAATGAATCGAAGACAAATTATCTGGTACTGGAAACTTTTCTGGGGAAGAAGTTTAATGAGTACCTGAAGAGCCACAATCCTGTAGATTGTGTGTGGTGTCATGTAGCTGTGAGCAAGTTTTCCTTATTGCAGAAGCTGGATTGATTCCTCAGGGCTGGATAGCATCTGATCTTTATGTGAGGGAGGGGAAAAGCTGTCCGACTTTAATCTGAATTTACTAGGTAGTTAATAAGTAAGACCTCTGCCCCTGGTACCTTGTTCAGCCTATGTTATGTTATGTTGCGGGAGCTCCATGGAGATGAAGCCTGCTGGCTTTATTTTGCTCTGAAATCCATTTGGCTTAGAGTTGCCTCCAGAATCTTGGCCCTGTGGTACTTCAGACTTGCAACTTGGTAACCTGCTGGGTGTTTAAGGGCTGAGGTTGGGGCAAAGCCTGGATGCTTTGGTGGCTGGGAGGTGACGTTTGCACATGGAACTTGTCATTCAGGTGTCCTCATGCTGAGAGCAGTGTGCCTCTTGCCTGTCTCTTCTTCCCTTTATAATTTGCAATTTGTTTTTAAAAGTGAGGGATTTAATTTTTGTTTTCTCTGCAGTTGTGGTCCTTAGGAGCAATTAGGTGTCGTGATGTTTGGCACTGGAGCTGCCTGTGGTGGCTGGTTGTGTAAGTCGGTATTGCTAAAGTGAGCGGGGAGCAAGTGAAGGTATTTGCACCAGTCATTTAGAAACTGGTATAATTCAGGTCTGAATCAAGCTCAGGCTCAAACAGGTTGTGGAATTTATTTATACAACACCACTGGGGTGTGTGGCATTGCAGAGACAAATAAACAATGGTTCCCAGCCCGGAGCCTTGTGTTTGGTATTAGATAACGCAGCATGGGGTAATTATAGCCAGGGACCTGGGTGGAGGGGTTAGGAGAGGGTGAGGGTTACATCCGTGTAGGGAACGTGAAATGTTCCTTGTTGTGCCTGCAGCTTGTTAATGGCACTGTTAAGAAATTGTGGGTGCGCCTGAGGTTATAGGAAGGATGGAGGTCAGCTTTGCAGAAGGAAGTGTTGAGTGAGTTATAGGAGACGCGTGGATTAATAAGAGAAAGCAGAAGGAGGTGAACTGAAACTAGTCAAGCGTACGGGGAGTGGCTGGGTTTGCAGAGGCTGAACATGCAGAAGCAGTGGCACTCAAGGGTCTTGAGGAATTTGGGTGTAAGAGCAGTGACTGGGAAGTCCGCACCCAGACCCCTAAACACGTGTGCTTGACGTGAATGGAGGAACGGGTAAAGAAAGGGGTCCAGCACGGCTAGTGAGAGCTTTGTGGTCTTTCCTCTTTGCTGTCCCTGCAGCCTGGGCTCCCACGATGCCAAAGCAGCTTCTGCCCAGCCACCCAGTGGGACTTCTCCGTGTGGCAGGGCAGCCGCCTTCGACTGTAGTTGCTGGGCTCTTTTCGGGGTGTACTCGGTCAGTCGGCACTGAAGACCTCCTTGAACTGGTGGTGCTCCACATGTCGGCAATGCATTGATTGTTTTTCCCACGTGCCCTTTGCATTGGGCAAACCGGATCTTTTGGGTTTTAAGAGCTGCTTAGTAGTTGTAACACCGTGAACGTGTAACTAATTTCCTTTTTCCTTCCCTTTTGCTCTTCAGAAATGCCATTCTCGTGAGTGTGCAAGAAACCTACAGAACTGTAATGTCTAACCCTACATGGAATAACAACTCTTTGAAGGTACCACCCTTTTTTAACTACATGGCTTTGTTATAGGTTGGGTTAATGATGCACTGATCTTTGCTTCAAAGCTCGAAATCGAAGAACCATGTCTTGTGTAATGCTGTCTCTTCCAAAAGGGTGACAGTGCTGTGACACTCTGGTCTCTGATTTCCAGGAAAACTGCGTGCAACCCAGCACTTGATCCGGGGTGCCAAGGGGCCATCCCTGTCTCTCTGTGAACGATCTCTTTAGGCAGGTCTGGTGTTGCCTTAGGAACAGATGGTGGTTTCTATTCAGAGAGCTGAGCTAAGCTTTCTTCATACTTGGTGGCCATCCTTGGAAACATATTGCCCTTCTTTTTAGTGACGCATGATGGCTTGCCTGTTTTTCTTCAACTTAATGACCTTCTGGATCGTCTTTCTTGACGAGAGGCTTCTAGCTGTATTTATGAAGAATATCATGATAAAGTGCAGTAACACTTTAACATTTAGATTGAAATGTCTTAGCTGTTTGTGCTGCATTAACCAGCTCTCAGGCGTTGGCTTGCTCTGCTGTCTGATCCCGCAGTGATGCCATAATACTGAATTTTTGGACTGCCCTGTACGTTACCATGGCAACAGACTGATGTCACAGACTCAAGGACATGACTTCAGCGTATGATCATGCAGAGGCACGATCAGATTTGTGAAGGAGAAAGCTGACTAATGCACATCTCAAAAGCAAACAAGGGGAATGCGGGTTACAGCTGACCAAGCAAGGTGCTTCAGTATGAAAATTCCCCTCTTAGACAGAGGAGGGGCTGGTCATGTCTTTAAGTCAGGAACCGTCATCGTGATGAGCTGCTTTTTACCGTGGATAAGCAGACATCTTGCAGGTATCCTGTATCTTTTAAACAGGTGGTGTTCTGGGGTGGGGAAACTTGCTCTCTGGTTTCAGAGCTTTGACAGGGCACTTTCTTGTTTTAATTTTAAAGAACTTCTCAGTGGTCTTGTAAGCACACTGGGAACACTTCGACTTGCTTAATGTTGTTCAAACAGTTTAATTGGTTTTCCAAAGCTTTTATTTTATACATAACATTGGAAGGTGAAAGGGGAACTCTGCATCTGCATTATGGTCACATTTTCCTATATCCTATTAGCAGATTCCAAGATTGTTTAATGTGATCTCCACCCATTTCATTTGGCTGCAACCTTTGCTCCCATGAAAACAAGGCTGATTGTTCTGAATTGCTGTGTGTATGTGCTTTGGCACGGCATGAAGGTACCTATAATAACACAACCATTGTCTGGAAAAAAAAGCAGTTTGCAGTAATAACTACAAATAAAAGGGTGCAGTACTGGGACGAGACAGATAATGGTCGTTTTCCCACCCGTTACGCACAGGAGGTTCTCAACATGGTCACCCCTCGGCATGACAGGGATGTGGGCTTTAGTGTAGTATATCAATATTGGGAATAAGGGACTGAAATATTTGCATGTTGTTCCAAGTTTCTCTTTCCTGGACGCGGTTCCATTGCTCATATCTACGGATGGGGAGACTGAATGGCTTTTGCACAATGCGGTATTTTATTTGCATGCTGTGAGCAGTTTAACAAGTGTGTGTGCTAAATGAAGCATTCCTACTTTCAGTTAGCAGCTGATGCACCCTTAAAATAAAAAAAAAAAGTGCCTGTAGGTTGAACAGTGGGGTTTTGAGGAGTGAGATTGTGCTGTGTGTTTGAGCGGATGGTCGGTCGTGCCAAGCCTGAATGTTAACTTGAAATGCTGTGGGATTCAGCAAATAACTAACTAAAACTCCTTCGTGCTGAAGTAATTTTTGCTCATCTCTGCACTTTGTGGAATAAAGGCTGTTCTAGCACAAGATTTGGAAGCAACGTAATTGTTTTAAATGTTCAGTGTCACAGGAATTGAGGATGTTTTAACAGAAACTGGCATTTCTTATAGTAGTTTGGTTGCCTCCCAGGACAGGAAGCTGTAGAGTGTTAAAAAAGAGGCAGGGGAAGGAGTTTTTAACAACCCTCTCTCTAAATCAGGATGCTTGAATTCGGTGCCTGGCCTTGAGCTGAAAGGGCTGGAAGCTCTGCAAGATTCAGTGATTCACACTGCTCTGCAGCGGATAAGAAGATAATGGTGATGAACTATCAAGAAGGCAGCCGTGCTAAAAAGAGAGGCTTTGTGATACCGTAAAGGGGAAGGAAGTCTGGAGAACTTAGAAAAGGAACAGATGTTTTTGGAGGTGGGGAAAAACTTAACTATCCATGCAGTTCGCTCTTGCAGCGGAGCCAGCATGAGGAACTTGATACCAAACAAAAGTAGGCACACCCAGTATTTAGCACAGGGATCCTGGAAAGCTGCTGCTCTTCGGTGCCGCGATGCTTTTCTGTTTGACAAATACGTTGTACGGTGACATCTCGCAGAGGCAGAAGTGAATAATATAAACACCTGTGAGTTAGTGTAAGGTTGTGTATAAAAGGGGTTGGAGGTGTTTGATGCTTGTCTTTAACAACAATAAAGAAATATCATGATGGATGTATAAAATGATACTGAAAGCAGGAAGCCAAGAGGGATGCCGTTCCCCGAGAAGGAAATAATGACAGAAGATGCGTTAAAAAAGAAGGAGAGGTTGCTTGTAGGGTGTGTTTATGGACTGTGATGACTGGAAGTGCGATAAAACAGATTGCCACTCGTACTTTGATACACAGGATCAGCAATGATTTTTCAAGTTGTTGAAACTTGCATTAAAAAAAAAAAATGTATTTTGCTCTTACTAATAGGTTAATCCACTGTAATTGACTGTGAAATAAACCTGGGGGAATTTTCCTGTCTGTATGTGATGCACAGCCACTTTGCTGTCTACTTGGCAACCGTACCTTCAGATAATTAAAAGCTGTTTTTTAAATCCATTCTTCTTTCAACTTTTTTTTTTTTTTTCCCCATCTTGCTACTTCTCTGAGAGCCGTCAGTCACTCTTCTGGCTAATGTTTAAAAAAACAAGATAATGTAGTATTAGGAAAGGAAACCTGCAAGTGAATCTTTTTACTTTAAAATAACCACAACTACAAAACTGGGTGAATGTGTGCACCTCACTGCTACACTTCTAAAAATAATTTGACTTTCCCAGTCCAGTATGGAAAACTCTTAAGTTCACTTTGACTTTCTAAGATCTCACGCTGCTTGCCCCTCTAAAATCAATAACCAAACCTCCATGGCTGCCTTTGCTTAGGAAGCAGTTGTAATTACCCAGAAATTACAGGAGTTGTTCAGCACAGGGATCCTCTGGTTTCAGCACATAGTTTCATCGCTCTGTAGTGTTTTGAGAGGCCGAAGGGTGGGATGCAGCTACAATGAGTTTCCAGATTCCTAACAGTGTGAGGGACTGTTTTTAATAGTGATGATAAAAACAGCTATTCCCAGTTGGAGGTTAGTCAGTGGTACAATTATCAGAGCTATGAAATAGTGCAGGGATGGCTCGGAATGGAAAAACTAAGGCTTGAAACTTATTTTCTTGAGGGAGCTGTTTGAAACTATTTCCTGCAAGCTCACAGAGAGTTGATAAGAGATATTAAATGGTGAGAGATCAAGCTGATGGGTCTTGGTGATTTAGTTTTCAGGCTGGCAAACTTCAGCTGGCTTTTGGGAGAGGGATTTGGTAGCAATTCGTTGACGAAAGCCAGCGTGGTGAGGAGGAGCTCTGGAGCTGGCATGTTTGATTCGTAAGGTTGTGGTCTTCTGCTGTATGGTGTGCTCACACCAGCTGCTCCGCCGGGGAGCCTAAAAATGTGCTGAGTATTTTCACAGTACAGTAACAGTCCCCGGCTCAAAATTTGGTTCACTTAAACCATCCTTTTTAAAACACAGTTGTGGGTACCTTATTTTCTGCTTAGTCTCCTGCTGATTCGGTTCTTCTCATTCATACTTTCTCTGTTTTGTCCAAGAGGAGGAAACCCTGAGAAGAGAATATTGACTGTACTGGGGGGGAGCAGTGGGAGAATGCGGAGTTAGAAAGCAATACAGATATTTTTCCTTGTCTGTCTTGCTTATAAAGCTGGTTTTGCATTAATAAGTTTAAAAGTAGTGTGAAACAAACCTGAATCTGGTATTTTCAGATGAACTTCTAGGAAAGTTCATACTTCTAAAATGGTCATTACCTGGAAAGAATCGCACCAGAATTATTTCTGGTGTCCTGTTGTAGGTCTGTGCTACTGAGTTTTGAAGATGAAGCGTGAAAAGTGAAAGATTTGCAGCAAAAGTTCTCACCAAGGCGCTTGAGCGTGCAGAAGCTATCCTTTACTGAAATCTAGATGCTATTTTGGGGCCTTTCTTTTTTCTTTAAAGAATGAATTACAGCTGAATTCATGCTATGCTTGGAATTTCTGAAAATTCAATTGTGTTAGTTGCTAGGTGTATCAACTACAAAGCTCTGAAAATATAAAACTATTTTTTACTTCAAGTAGCTCTGAGCTATTAAGGGAAAAAAGTCTTTAAAAGTGTAGCCAAAAAAAGATTAAGATCCGCAGAATTGGTAGGTTTCAAAATTAGCTTAGATTTTTAAACAGTCTTCCGAAACAATCATGCACAAAGATACCGTATTTAATGTTGGTCTCTACTGCAGTTTATCTGCCAAAACCCCAAGCTTATCTGTAACTGAGTTAGTTCAGCAGAAGATGTTCTGTGTATGATGTTCTTTCAAGAATTTGTATAAAACCAAGCAGATACTTTGGCTGGGAAAGATTTTTAGCGTGTACTATTGCCTGCCTTCCGTCTTCATCTTAAGCAGTTTAGCCTTAGCATGTCACTGGTCACGCGCCTGTGCTTTTGAGCGTTCAAAATCCTTTCTGGTCTCTTTAAGCAGGTTCTGTGTTTTGCAGGCTGCAAAGCAGATTAGTGGTGAGAAACATCTTCCGCATCCAGATGCTGTTTCCTGGATCGTTCACCTGCGTTTGTGTGGCCCCAGCTCCGCTCACCGATGCGCTGTTTCCTCCCTGTGCCTGCTCCTGCTGAGCTGTACGTGCTTGGACAAGCTCTGCCGCGCGATGGCTGCAAGCGCCTAGTTTTGCATGACGGATAACTAGGGGGTCTTCTTTGATTGTGGCGTTGTGCCAAGTGCCGTTGTGAGCCTCATCGGCATTGCTGTGTTATCCCTTCTGTCACTGGTTTGGATTACATCTTTGTTTTGCCGGCTTTTGACACCCTGCTGTCCCGTTTCCTTGCCACGCACGTGTATGACTCTGTGCTGCAGGCCTGGAGCTGTTGGAGAGATGCTAGCACAATGCACGACGGTAGGCAAAAAATATGCTGCTGGATTGAAACGCTGGGGCCTCATCCTGCCTGTAGTGAGCAAATGTCTCCGGCACCGTGACAGATTAATCTTCTAATGAAGAGTGAAGATTGGCAGCCTTTAATGTGCAGTCTAATTGAAAATGTATGATTCTTGCGTGTGGTGTCAATTAAACAGCACCAGCACTTAACGGCAGAGTGAGAATAACTTTTAATTTTTTTTAGATCTTGTGAAAAGTTAGCCTTGGCCAACAGCCCACCCAGCTGCTCGCTCACTCCCCCTCCTCAGCGGCACAGGGTGGCAAATAGGCTTAGGAAGCTTCTGGGCCGAGACAAAGTCAGGGCAAAACGGAAAAAATTGATTTATCACCAGTTAAAGTAGACTTAGGTAGTGAGAAACAAGAAGGTAAACATTAAACCAATACCTTTGCTCTCCCCTTTCGCTGCAGGGGAATGCCTGCCCTGCCACGGAGCACCTCCTCCCTTTGCCTTCTCTGACCTTGGTGGGTGTCATCGTCCCCCCCCCTCTGTCGGGTGTGTTTTGCCCTTTCTTAAATATGTTTCCCCAGCGGTGCCAGTCACTTGGCTCATGGCCTCAGCTGTGTCCTGCGGTGGGTCGTGGTGGAGCCAGCTAGAAAGGGTCCGGGGCAGCCATGACCTCCTCCCACAGAGGCCATGTTAGAACCTGATGCTAATTAGTCTTTTTTTTTTTTTTTTCTTTTGTCTCAGATTGTAGCCTGTTCTTTAGGGCCTTTTTGATTTGTTTTATAAGATACCACTGGAAAGATCAGTGAAGCCAAAGCTTGTTGAGAGGGTGTGGGTGGTGGTGTGTCTTGTTTGTTTCTGGCTGGGTGGGTTGTTTTTAGATGCTTCTAATGAATCTGTTCTGTTGGAAGTTTTCTGTCCTCAGCAGATGTAATGATGTACTTTGTTATAAAATGTTCTGTGAAAAATAGTTTGAGCTTCCTTTTACATGAAATCTGTCCTGAACTTGGGTACACTTAGTATAACTGTGTTCCTAAGTTAGCAGAGCAGAATTTTTTTGTAAACTGCTGACCTATAAATTTGAAATTTCAGAGTTCAGCGTTTGTACATTTGGAAAATGTAAAAAACTGGATGCTTTAGAGATGCCTAGTGAATATTGTAACCTCTTAACTCTGCAGTGGATTGACAGAACGAATCCATGTGGACAAAATAATGTCGTTCTGCTTTGAGTCTTTGTGAGTGTGTGTGGCTTTTGTTTCGTTGTGTTTTTTTTGGGGGTGGTGGTGGTGGTGTGTTTTTTTGTTTTGTTTTGTGCCTGTGTTTTGTTGAGAAGGTATCCACAGTGGATAGGACAGAGAAATCCACAACATAACCTTTTGGTTAAAGGGTAAGATTCCACAGAAGTAAACAAAAATGAATTACCCCTTATTCTGCTAAACTATTTAGGGCTGGACCTATGATCAGGGTATATGGGGCGGTCTCTCTGAAAGGAGAACTATCGGCCCGAAGGCTGGTCCAAAAGCAGAGCCAGATAAACCAGTTAATTCACTGAATTAAATACGGCTTTAAGTTTCAAAGCTGACAAATTTAGTGTTTTACATTGGGTCACCTGCTGTGGGGTTTTCCTTATTAACAAAATTCTAAAGAAGGAACTGTATTTATTTATTTACTGGATATGTAGAAGTTAGCTGTAGGTTTGGTCTTCTACTTTAGAAGCCATTTAATACCCCATGGAGAGATGTACAGAAGCAATTATTCCTGTGCATTGTGTGCCATGGTGCAGGGGGACTTCTTGCCTATATAGTGTCGAGTATGAGCTTTTTGGTTTCGTGCTGACATTTTACTTTGTCAGTATATGCCGATAAAATAGCCAGTCCTATGCTGGAGTACATAGTTTCAAAGATACGCTTGTAATCAGAGGAGTATTGCAAATGGGGTTATTTTCACTGTGTTATAAGAGCTGCCACGAAAGAGGCAAAGGGAACTTGAAGAATTAGAGTGGGTCGTTATGCCGTGCTGCTGGATCACTAACAAACTATTACAGGCTAACTGGTGAGTAATTACTGTCAGGCAGGCCATGTGATGGTCAATTTATTAGCTGTCGCAGCAAAAACGAATCTACCAAATGTGTGCCAAAATGAGTCAAGTGGACCTCTCCAGCCAGGATCCCAAACATCCACAGGCGAAATTGGGTGATGAAATTATTGTTGACAATCCTAATCTGCCACGTCAGTGTTGTAATAATACTCAGGATCTTCTTTAGCACACTAACGTTGCGTTCTTGAAAAAGATGGGATGATTCTTGCTGGTTTTAACGGGCTTTCTCTAAAGTGGGACAGGTTGGCTCTCTATTGGCATTCAAGCTGATCTCTTTCATGTAGGTTGTCTGGATTTCTGTCTCTGGTGTTTGTCCTAAAACTCCCCTTTAACGTCAGTTCTGCATCTTGCAGTCGTTTCTACCGTTCTTTGCATGTACAGCAGCAATCCAGCGAGACCTCAGTCTTACAAAACGAGGGCACAACGTCTCCAGAGCTCTGGGAGTGCTTCTCTACTATTTTTGGAACCAGCTCTATTGCTTCTATAATAGGAAGGCTTCTGGAAGCTTTCTCCTTCCCCTCGCCCCAAGAAAGTAGCCTTTCAGCCGAGCTTTCATTAATTCAGAATCTGCATGGCGAAACAAATCTAGTTTTATACGCTAAATAACTCAGACGTGGCTCATGGATCGCGTGGCCTCGAATGCGCAGCGTTACAGTGAGTATCTTTACCCATACCCAGTAACCTGAGGACGCAGCAGCTGTAGCCCCGCTCAGGGGTGTTTAGCTACCCCTTACTTATCATTCGGGGCACACCGTAGATTGTGCGGTGACAAGGAGTGCCAAAGTAGGTGGTAGCTTTCTAGAAAGCGGAGTAATGTGTGATCTGGGTGCGTTTGTCACCAGCGCTGCAGCAGCAGTGTTGGCAAGGGATTTACTGTTTTTGCTTTCCTCTTAGATCAAGCAGAACAAATCTAACGAGCCAGTTCTTAACTTCTTCCCAGTTGAGCAACAGATGATGTCCTTACCCAAATTGTGCAAGACAGCTGAAACCTTGCAGGAATAGTTAAACAAGGGAAACACTTGTGATATATTTGTGGGTGTCCCCCCCCCCCCAGTATTAAAATACAGGGTTAACAAGGTGCAGCAGAGCTTATCTTTTTCTTATTTTCTTTTTCCCTTTTGAGATTTTCCTTTCAAGGGGAGAGGGGACAACTTAGTCCTTCCAGGGGGACAACTTAGTCCTTCCAGCACTAACCACACCTAGAGGAGAGAAAGCATGAGAGCTACAAATTTGAAGCCTTTCATTCTTTATTGATATGATCTTGGAAGGAAGACAGGTCTTCCCTGTAGTGCTTCATTAGAATAAGCATTTCGTATGCTTATCGGTACAGCAAGTAGCGCTGTTTGACGGCAGTGAAGAGTCTCAAACGTTGCCTTGGAGCCCTACATGCTTGTTTCCCTGCTTCTGAAACAGTCTGTATTTTGCACGCTGTGCATTCAAAAGCTTTCCTTTCCACTGACTTGAAAGAAGCTAAAAACCACGTTGTGGCAGATACCTTTCCTGGCACGATTCAAGGCGTGGATTCGAGACAGCCGAGTCCAGTCTGAGTTGCTGAGAACATCATCCCGCCAGGCTTTGCTAGGGCCTGCCAGGTCTGGGGGTAAGTGGGTTCAGGGAGCTGACCTCTTCTGGGTTAATTTTCTCCTAGTTCAGCTCCTCGAGCTGCTTCAGGTGAGAAATCAGATGGGAACCAGTGCTGATACAGGGGAAGGGCTGGGAGGAAGAGAGGGATGAGACCCCAGCAGGGCAGGAATTACAGTGACCGAAACGGCTCTGCAATGTTTCGGAGCATCCACGTGCTCCCTGCTGACATGGATGCCCAAGCTCAAATTTACGTGGGAATCTTCAGATTTCAGTGAAGTAACTGCTCCGTCTGGTGTTATCCAGGGTACAGAGTATGGATGGGAGCTTGGTGAAGCTTTGAGAAGGGCTGGAGTGAATTTGGTAGGGAAATGAGCCAAGGGCCACGGTAACAAGGTCCGGCCGCTTGGCCGGCTCTGATTCCTGGTGCCTAGAAGAAGTGGTAGCGGCAGGTTTTGGCGTGCAAGTAGACACAGGAAGCTCCCCCCGTTTATTCCAGCTGGAGCCCCCGTGGCAGCTTTATTGCTTTCAGATTAGATAACATCAGATCTATGCAAAGTTATACCTTTTGACCGTCAGAGGGGAAGCTGAGCACAGGAGGCTTCACAAGGCAAGGGGTGTCTGTTCTGGCTCCTGCTGCAGGTGAAAAGGCCAATCTGCAGTTCATCTGATTGTAGGTATTAATCTTTGCATCTCTTAATGCTCCTAAGTTGAATACAGTGTCTTTACTAAACACCTAGTTTTGTGTGAGGGTTTGTTGCCAGCTGCAGGTGGATGGAAACACAAATGTGAGGTCGCTCAGAAACTCTTTGTAAGATAGCTTTAGTTAGAGCAGGCTTGTTTTCTCTTATTTTGCCTAAGACTGTTCTATTAAAGAAGTAAAACCTAGCTGGTGAACTTAGTGTTAAAAGGTAGTTCTTTAAGGTGTTTAAAATAGGTAGATATTACACGAAGAACAGTTAAAAAGAAAGGGTTGTGTTCCTATAGGTGTCTAAGAGGCTGAGTACGAGGACCAGGTGTATCATCTCGCTGTCCGACCTAGTCTGGGAGCTGCTGCGGATTGCTGGTCGTTCCCATGAAATGCGAATGTTGGGACTAGGGAAAGCTTTCTGCGACAGGCTCTTGCTTGGGAGAGTCTGGTGCTGTTACAGGTGTCCCAGGGCGGGTGTTCGGGGAGGGAGGGAGGGCTTGGAGGGATGGCTAGGCTGGGAGATGGCAGAATTGCATGCCTGGTGGAATATGCTTTTAGGGACAAGTATCGCGTAACAACCTAAACTTGAGCTGAGCGTGGGGGGACTGGACATGCAACTCTGTTCTTGCAAGAAAGCAACAAGATCTCCCATGTGGAGATCTCTATCATAAGGCCTCAGCACTGGCATTTTTTTTATTTTTTAAAAAGATGACCTGTCCTTCATAATGACCAGTTTTTGGTATTAACTCTTCTGAGTTCCCCTCTGAAGTACTTGCCGTTGCTTTCTTCTGCATCCTGAGTGTGCTGATGCTCTTTGCCCAGCTGATCCAGTGCGAGCCTCCTAAAGCTAGCCCTGCGCGGAGGTGGGGTGGTCAAACCTGCTTCTACCAGCAGCGTGACTGCTGCCCAGGACCGGTCCCAAGGCCGCTGCCTCCTTCCTAGAAAGCAAATTTTCTGAAAGGATGTGCCCATCCTTTGGACTCATTTGTTTATCGGTTACTGTTGCTACTGTTTAAAACACACTTGCTCTTGCAGTAAAGCTTTAGCTATCAAAATATCGAAAGCCATAGTGTATTGCTGCACAGATGAAGAGACCTTGACCCCCCCCTCATCCGCGCTAGTTGAGTTAATACATTTGTTTTCCTAAACTGCAGCAGTGTTCAAAACTGATAAGACGGGGAGTTTTGTGAGACCATTCGACGAACTGCTGTCCGTTGCTGAGAGGACGTGATGCTTACTGCTGCCAAAATCTTAGTCCTTCCCATATCTTATGCATAAAGGCATATGTTTGGGGGTGGTTTCAGAAAGGGAGAACACCGAGATTAGGTTTTTAACTTCCTCTTGTGTTTTCTTTCTCTGTGCATCTATATTTCAGTTTTTGGGCTGTACCCAACTCTCTGCAAAACTAACAAATCAGCTGAAGCACCTACTGATAAGGATCAGCCTTGGTAAAGAAACACACTGTGGTAGTTAAAAGGCAGTAAGTATCTCTGTGCTAGCTTGGATGCTGATTTTTTTCTTTTTTTTTATCACAAGCACAGCTTTTTACTACTTAGACAGTAGGAATTTGTCAGTAGCTTGCTGGCATTAATAGTCTATTTCAGCTCTTTTCTATAGCCCAGCAGCTAGGGGAGGGGAAAAAGCATGCTTTGTATGGGGCCATGTTTGGATCTGTGCTGCAGTGCCCGTCTGAACTTAGTCTGTGTCTATTTTGTCAGCTTTTGCTTCTCTCTAGTAGGTGCTGGTCCCTTCTTAAACGCATGACATCCCACCATACGATGCCTGTGCTTGGATCGGGGCTGTGGCTGCCCCTGACCTGAACGAGTTCGCTTGATGGTTTTGCTTCTCAAGCTCTTCACTGCAAACAAGATGATCTTTTGTTTTCAATTTTTCGGTCTGACTTTTTATCGTTTATTTCTCAGTTGATCTGCAAAGGAGTAGGACTAGGGCAAAACATCTGGTGTTCCGAACCAGGAATACACGGAGAGAGTTTTAGCTATTGAAAAAGCGACTGGCATTCTTGAAATGGTATGGTTGCATTTATTTGGGTGTGGATATAATCATGTTTCTGTGATACAGTTCCTGCTGAGTCTGAAATACTAGTGTCAGTAAAGCCAGAAGGGGAAGCCAGACAAAAGCTTGGATAAAAGTCAGAATTTCAGTGCCTCTTACTGATGGTTCATGGAAACATAATGATTTTGTGTTTAACTTTTGATTTTTCATAAAGCACTAGGCATATGCTTTTTTCCTCTGAATTACTGTTTGTGAATATATATTGTACAGCCCACAAAACATCAGAAATGGCTGATTTTTGTGCCTAGGTTTCACTCTTGCAGGTAGATCCTTGTTGTAGGCTCCGGGCAGTCTAATGAAAATGGCTTTTAACTACAAAGCTTCGATTGCTGCTGCTGTTAACCATGGCAGCCTAACTCCTTGTCTTTCTGAGTTCATGGGGTAGAGGGCATACTCTCATCCTCCAGCTCTGCCAGCGCCATGCCTCCTCCGTCTTCTCCATCCAACGTGTGTGTTTGCCTTGTGTAGAGCTCAGCAAAGATTTCTTCATGAAGACTGGAATGTGTTTATATAATATTTTCTATATTATTTTAGGCTCCTGCTTACTCAAATGTAGGCAAACGATTAACCTCTCATTCACCATCGCTAGAGGAATCGTGAAATTGCTATAGCAGACATCAAGTCAGCTGGATCTAAAGCGGTTTCTGTTTTCCCTGCCTGGAAAGTCATCCTTCATCGCTTTCTCAGCAAGTGTGGCTACCAAGTTAGAGCGGGTTTTCCAGGCCAGGAGTGTTTAGCGGCAGCGTTGAGTTGTAAACCGTATTTGTCAAGCACCGATTAACTTGTGCCGTGCATAGGTAGGTGCTCTTTTGCGTGGGAGTTTTTCCTCTGGCAGGTGTTGCGAAAGGGGTGACGCGAGAGGCTCCGTCTCTGCAAGAGCTCGGCTGCCAGCAAGCACAAACCTCCAGCGAGTGCCTCTGCTGGGCTGCACCGTGGAAATGCCGCTGTAGGAATAGGGCAGCGGTAGGAGCACTGGGCAAAGCTGCTGAAAAGGAGAGAACAACCTGCTGCACTAAATCACAAATCCCCTGGGGACACAGCTCTCTAGTTAGCATCTCCAAATGGCATTCCTTTATTAACGGCATCATTGTGCGTGGTCCTCTAGAGAGGAAGGAAACGATCTTTAAAACAATCTGCTGGCAACTCAGGCTTGAGTGTTTGAGTCTTTCCAGGGCTCTTTTGCTGTGTCGCTCTTTCCTTTTATGTCCCAACTCGAAGGTGGTTGTTCTTTCACCATCGAAGTACGTTAAAGCCCTGGTAATAGTGTCTACTCCAAGGACGAGGCGTAGAAGGCAGCAACCTAGTGTGAACGAGAGATACTGCAGAACAGTTTTGTTTTGGTGAAACCTCCTGTCTTATCTGTGTGTGATGCAAAGACGGGGCAGTTTTCACAAGGCTCGGAGGCTGCATGGTGGCATGTTTTTTTGTCCTTTATGAAATCCGCCACGTTAGTTTGATTAGAACGCTAACGTAACTCCTGGCAGTGTCAAATCTTACTGCTAGCAGTGATTTCCCTTCAAAGCTTGATGCGGTGCTAACGAGCAGAAAGATCTTGTGCGTCCTGTTTGCATGGAGCTCAGAAGGCAGCATGTTCCGTGGGAGGTGCCAAGGTAGCGCTGCAGTCGTATATAAGGTGAAAGTGTTGCATGTGCAGACAGGCTGTTGGGGGGGACACACGTTAATTTGTATTTTAATGGTGTTCAGAAACTCCAGCTGCAATAATGGCATGATGTTAAGTTCTTTTATATTTTTATATATATATTTCATATATATATATATGCGTATATGTGTGTGAATATATATTTTTCTCTCTCTCGGGAAAGATTCCTTGTCCTGATCATCTGTGCTTCAATCGCTGCTGTACTCGAACATGATCTTCTTATGTACCTCTTGTTTGTTCAGTTTCTAGGTGGGAGAGACACGGTGAAGCTCTGTGTGGGGCAAGGAAAGCTGATGGGGGAGCCTTGCGCGTAACCCAGGATGGACTGGCTGTGACGGCGTGCCTTAGCTGGAGAGGTAGTTACGATGAAGAGTTCCTGCAGAGCTGGCCTCCACAGGGAACCGCTGAATTCCACATCCTCCACCTTCCATCAAGTCAAACGGTATGAACAGACCGGCTGGTCTGCCTATAGTTAAGTATTTAGCACCGATGTAGCCTTCTCCTTGCTTTCCTGTTGTCTTGTGTCACTCAAATGTTTGGTCTAAATTCTTACTTTCGGATAGTGTTTTAAGTGAAATGTTGTAATGTAATGTAATTTCTGCTTAAAGGCAGAAATGTTCTTTGACATTTTTATTTGATAATGACAACTACAGACTCACTACAGCTGGTATTGTACATGGAGAAATCTTTGGGTTTTTTTGCAACAGCTATAAATTAATTTGGGAACACGGCTTTGAAGTAAAAATTGGAGAATGGCTTGTCATAGTAGGCTTTAAAACATGCAGTCAGCTTAAAGCAAGTGGAAATACTGGCAATCGTCGTGGTTTGTCTTACTATGGAGTAAGTAATTAGATTAGTTTAAGCTCAGATTTTTGTATTGCTCACTCTCCTGTGTCTCTTATTAAGAAGTAATGCACGATTTATTTCAAACACTTGTGCTTATGTGACAATTAAGTGAACGCCTCTCACTGTGTCTCGTTACGGGAACACCATACAGAACAACTTGTCCTTATGCAAATGCAAGAACATGCCAGTTTGTTTGAGTTCAAGCTACTTGAAAATATATGTATCTTTTTTTTTTTCTTTTCTCTTTCTGAAACCAAGACTCTTAAACTTCCTCAATCCGGAGGAAGAGAGCCAGCCTTCTGGTTTCCAAAAGCTGTGTGGGTTTAAAGCAAACTTTAACCTTTGTTCTTTGTGGTTGTGTAGACAGCATACGCTTGCTATGTTAGTCTCATGGTAATTTAGCACTGGAAAAGGCTTCCTGGGTCACCCAGCTCCTTGCTTTCCCAAGCAGTATCTCATAATTCTTTTTGTAAACTTAGTCCAGCCTAAAAACAATTACATCTTTTCTTCTCTCCTCCTGTAGATTAAGCCATTACGGATCTAGCTGTGCGATTAGGAACCTTCTTTTGATTCCCAGAGTGAACATTCATGCCAGCTTATGTACTTGTTTGAGCTTGTGTTCTTTTTTTTTTCTTTTGCGTAAGGACCGCTTCTTATTTTCAGCAGTTTACCTCTTTTGCTGCATTCTGTAAAATGTGGTTGTATACCCTCACCTGTGTTTTTGCTGTGCTAAATGACCCAAGTTGTTATCTAGTAGCTTCTTGAATAACAACTGTCGTCGTCGTTCTCGGCGTGGATGAATCTCCTCCGAGTCATGTCAAAAAGCGCATGCTGCGCTCTGGAGCAGATCTGGCAGGAGGGCTTTTCACTGCTGCCTTGAATGCGTCACAGAATCACCTCCACTTACCTCTGTTTCGTGGATGTGTCTATGGTGGCCAGTGCACCTTTCTTAGTTGCCTCCAAAACTTCTTGGTGTTCAGCTAGCTGGTGCCTCACCACCTGTATTTCAAAACTCTCCTCAATTTCTGTTACTCGGTGCTTTGTGCCTCTGCTGTTTTGGAAATGCCTTCGTTTCTGTGGGTGCACCTGTAGTATTTGTGCTGAGGTCATGCCTAACAAAATCAGCTGTTCCCAAGGCTGATTCCTGAGGCATGTCTTTTGTTTCCAGGCTGGTGTTTTCTTATTCAGCATCACCTGGGGCTGTCTGCTGCTAAGCCAGCTCCCTTTCCGTTTTCCCATTCCTCTGCCAATCTGTCTTAACCGGTAAATCTCCTTGCGACTTCTGAAGTCCGCGTGAGTAAGATGTAGTACATTTGTCTAAAAAGATGACTTTTTTTGAGAACCTTCAGGTTAGTCTGGCATACTGAACTATTCCCTCTTCCCCCTTTTTCTCTGTGTCGCCTTAATCCTCTTTGCTTGCAAAGCACCTTTATATTGAAGTCGGACAACCAGGCCTGGGGAGGCTGCGATCTCTCTTCCTTCTCTTTCTCCCCTGCAGTGCCACCTCCAATGTGCCATGTGTTTTATTAACTCATATTGTTGCCTTTCAGGAGGTTTATAAATCCTGCTTCTTGGTCTGCAGTTTATGAGCCTATCTATTTTGGATTCTAAAACTGAGATGAGCCAATCCTCACAATTTTCATGAAGCTTTTTAATTCTTCCCCTGCCAATGTTCTTGTTCAAATTAACCCCTGGGCTTTTGCTCTCATGATCACCCTTACCACCCCTCTTTAAACATGATGCAAAGTCAAATTTGGTATTTTGTGCTGTACCTAGAGTACTCTTAATCTCTGCCCTGACCTTGCTTGTAGCCCTGTTTCTCTCCCTGTCCTTTCTCACAAACTGAAGAACCTTCTACTATTTCTTTGTTTTTAAATATCTTTGCAGTGACTTAACACTGCACCAGTTCTCACGTTTATTCCTAGACTTTTTGATCCCTAAGATACAAGTTTCCAAGTGATGTGACCTGGTGACTTGAAACCTGTGTCTGCTTCTTGTATCCTTCCCGAAGAAGGAACGTGTTCAGTTGGAGTTTCTTCTGTTCTTGTTTGAGATGTGTTCTTAATAACGAAAACACCTTTTGACTTCTGGAGGATGCCTGCTGGGTTGTGCTGTCTGCACTGAAATCCTCTGCACCGCAGCGCAGCTGACTTCGTGAACCAGTTCCTTTCGGTCTCGAGTTTCAAAAGAACAACCTGATGACTTGCCTTCAGATCTACTTTTGCTTATTCTTTCTTTTGAACCCGGAGTCTCTCAACGATAGTGCGGTCCAAGGTTAATTTCTACAACCTTTCACGTGTTCTCGTTATGTACGCAGAAAAATGAAGACTAAAGAGCATCACTTTGTTGGTTCGTTAACTGTTTGAAGAAATTTGTTGCGCCATGGTATTAAGAAAGGTCTCAGTCCTCTTGCAGTTAATAAATTAGAAAACAAATGTTAAATCAAGAAAGGTAAAACATTTCCAGAAGGAAACGTTATCATTTATCTGTGCTGCTCTGGGCAGCTTTCAGCAGAAGCTCTATGAAACCACCACTTTTTTTTTTTCTTACTGTCCTTCAGTGATTTCTTCTCATCTTAGCCTGTTCCACCACAGGCATGTGTGCTATGCCATCATCTTTGAGCTACATGTTTCTGGAGCTTATAACCTTGAGTACCAAATCTTTCAGTTTATTTTGTTCGGTTCTGCTTTATGTCATCCCCGTGTCATCTGTAGTACGGTTGGGAAGCGGCGAGCATGGGTTTTGAGCTTCCTCAGGCTCAACAAAGAATTGCTTCTACGTCACTCGCTTCACGGTAAGTGCTTTTACACAAAAGACTGGCAAAGCAATGGCACTTCTTCCCGTGTAAAATTCAGAAAGTTAGCTGAGGCTACTGTGCTTTATGCTGAAGGGCATATGTGTGTGTGCGCGTTTACTTTACAATGTGTTCAAAACTTACTAACGGGTGGGAGCCCTCAAACTGGAGTAGTCTGTGCGTGTTGGGCTTGGACGTGCAATCTGTCACCTGAAAAACCTCTGCTTGGTGAAGATGACGGATTTTATAGTTGCTCCTGTGTGTCGTCTCCCCCAGAGTCGGGTTATTTGAACACCTGACGTGGGCGAACAAGCGGTGGGGGATCCAAGGTTAAGAGTTAGGCGCCTACTTTGCATTCAGCTCCTCAGCTCTTTTGGGCCAGCTCTGCCCCACGTGTTCGGCTTGCTCCCGCTTCCCCCCAGGCTGGCCGCTCAAGCGGAGAGCGCTGCTTCAGCAGTCAGATACCTTCTGTTTACCTTCAAAGCCCGCGATAATCCTCGCTTGCTCTCCGATTGATGCAAGAGGCAGCTTCGCAGGCGTTGGGAGGTGGGTCAGGAGCAGTTGCTTTAATACGAAGTTACTGCTGCGAGGGAGTGGGTTTTCTAGAAATCGGATGCCTCCGCAGCTGCTGAAGTCGAACCCGCCCCTGGTCTGGAGCATCGTGCTTCCCAACCCGCCTTTCTCTGAGCTTGGACGCTTGCCACGTGCCAGAACAAGCTCCAGTGAGTAGCAGAGCATCTTCCATCCCGGCTGCTCGGCCGGGACTTTCCCGCCCCGGCAGAATCCGTGGAATGCCTTTGAAGCAGCTCTCCGTCTGCTTTGCCTTGCCCCGGCAGTGCAAAGGGGATGGAAATGGTACTGGAGATTGAGCCCAAAGGACCCACCAAGTCCTTCCAGAAATAACAAGTGGTTGACCGTAGTTTAACTTGCGTTCAGTACTCAGTCCTTCATAATTGTCAGTGTCCTTTACAGAGGAGCTCAGCTCTATAGACAGAGAAATGGGATGCCAGGGAAGAGAAATGCCTCGCCAGAGGTTAGGCTTGGTGTGGGTTTTTATTGTTGTTGGGTTTTTTCTCCCCCCCCCCCCCCCCCCCCCCTTTTTTTTTTTGTGGCTTTTGCCTTGTGTTAGTATGTCCTGAGGGTTTTTTCAGAGTTGTAGTTGGCACTGCGTGCGCAGTCAGCAACGCTAGGAACTTCTGTCGACTGGAGTTAGTGTTTACAAAAAGAAATCCACAGGAAACTTTGAGGGTTCGATTGAAATTTTCGCCTTAATAAAACCTTCCGGTGCTTTGCCCAGAAAACTTGCAGTGTGAATATGCTGTTTGAGCAGATTACACTTTGTTGTTGTTGTTGTTCTTGCTGGCCAGAGGAAATCTTTTGGCTTCACAGGGCATCGTGAGAGTCCCTGACCCAGGTGCAGCGAGGGGCATCTGGGCTCTCTGAGGACCTTAGAAAGGAGTTGTGAAAATTGAGCCTTTTCTACCAGTTTTTCCTCCCAACTCTGGAGCTTCCACTAAAGCAAATTTTTTTTTTTTTTTTTTGGGGCTTGCTGTGATTTAGAAGATACATAAATACAAAAGGATGCAGAAAGATTCTGGCCACCTTGGCACGGTAGCTTATGGGCCTTCCCTTCAGTAGGCATGCGTATAAAGGCATATATTTCTCTATCAATCCCATGTAGTAACTAACTTGATAAAACTGTAGTGGAAACAAGCTGTAGTTACGACTTGTAAAAACAGCAGTGCCATTCCAGAAGTGTAAGTATCCTGTTTTTCAGACACGGCTGATTAGAAATAGAAAAACTGGCCCTTTTATTTCATCAGCTTAAGGATGGAATAACAGTATAAAGGCAGCATTGCTAGTTGTTTCAGTGCTGATCGTTCCTGGCAGAATTCTCCCTTATCAGCAATTCAAAACTGCACGTTTGGGACTGAAAACCTTTTATGCTTGCGCCGTGAACTTCTGAAGAGTCGTTGCCTCTAAAGATAAAATTAGAAAGCTTGATAACTTAAAGGGTGGAGGAAAGCAAACAGAATTATTCTGGAATGAAGTATCATAGGGAATTGTCAGTGACTTATCTTTTAACAACTATTTTTGGTGTTTTTAAATATTTAAAAACTTACCTGCAGCTGCCACAATTCTCTGCTTGCCAGCACTGAAATGTTGCAGAAATAAGGTAGTCTGTGGGTGGGGACTGGGCTCTGGTTCATCTTCAAAGCAATTTCTGCTGGGAAGCCTTGTTCTAATTCTAGGAGCTAGAAATGAAATGTGCTGCTGACGTGCGGGGAAGAAGCGATGTTTGCCTAGAAGTTTGTTGTTCTTAGTGTTCCCAGCAAAGCCTCTGTGGGGTGGGCGCTTGTTTTTTCCAAGTGACGCTTTCAGGTAAGGTCCATTACTAATATCCCTTGTAAAATGGAAGCTCTCTTCCCTGCTGCCCGAAAACTGGGAGGCAGGTGGCACTGCGATTCAGCGGGTCAGGTGGAGTGAGCAGTACTCTTTATAGCTGTCTGAAGTTATTAAATGAAGGTTTTCTTTAAACCTGGATCCATTAAAACAGTGCAATGAACTGAATGCTGAATTCAAATGAGGCAATTATTCTGGCAGTAAAACTTCTGACTAAGGCATAATTTTGTTATGTAAATTATAACTTTTCAACCTTAAATGGTATTGTTGGCTGAGCCAGAGACTAACTGAAACATAGGAGGAAATAAAACCTTAAATGAGAAATCCGTAATAGGTGAGGCATAACTCTACCCTTTGTCTTTCTCCATAGACCAGAAATAGCTGGGAGCAGCTGAACCAACTTTGCTGGCTAAACATGTCGTCTAAGCACGTTGGGGTAACCAGTTTGGTCCTGTTTTCATTCGTGTAATACCTGGTCTCCCCTTCGTTTGCAGCTTCTCTTAATGAAGGGTGTTGAACCGATTGTCCTGCTGGATTCCTGAAAACTGCTTGAAGAAAGCCTTTTAAAAACACGTTCAGCTCATCTTTCAAACACCCTGGCATAAAAACTCCTGAATGAAATTTGATCTTCTGCTCCTAGCCGCACGTTGAAATCTCATGAAAGTCGTGTACTTAATTGTATTCACCTCTTCTCCCCAGGGTGCGGTGGCGGGCAGCCATCGGAGCTTTTCTCTCTCCAGTCTGAAAAGCACCGCTCCAAAATGCCCGTCTGGATGGGGAAGGGAGGGCTGCAGGCACCGTTCTCTGCAGCAGCTTGCTGCAGTGGTTCACCTGCTGCTCTTCTGGGCTGGGCTCTGGCCCGAGCGCGTTGGTGGCCTGACCCTGCTTAGCTATAAAGTGCCACCAAGATGAGGCAGACCCTATGGAAAATGAGGCTGAAGCAAACTACAGCAGCCGTGATTTCCCATTCGCTTTTATTCATCTGTTTCAGCACCCTGAAGTTCTATTTTTATCAGATTACTTTAGTTTTTAGCATCCAACTGAGAAGGCAAACAAAATAGCTCAGTTGCATTTTGCAGAGGAGACGAAATTGGGAGGTGACCCAATTCCAACAAGAGCTGGAATTTGCACGTAGAAGGCATGGGGAGAGAATTAACCCAGGGACTAGGCAGGCGTATATACAGTAATGGGAGCTCTCTTAGCCCCACAGTCTGTAGGTGAAGTGCAGATGGTTTTGGCTCTGTCTGGTTGCAAGAGGGAGGTGATGATCTTCCTATAAAATCAGGAGGAGAGAGAACATAACAGCATCCTTTGCAGTGTCTGCCTCCTGGCCTTCAAAGCACTGCACAGGACCGAAGGGGTCCCCTGGGTTTTATGCACACTCGTAGAAAGGTGAACCAAGCCCTTCCTCTTGATGTACCTCCCCAAAACCTCTCTGCCCGCACTTGTCACCCATCCCCTTGCTGCTTACCACTAGGGCTGGAAGGAGGAACCAAAATCTCAAGGGAGAGCAACGGTTAAGCAGTGCGGCTGCTAATGATGCAGGAGGCTTCTTCTGCCTTGGACAGGTACAGGTGGTGCCTGGCTGAGTTATCAGAGAATCATTAAGGTTGGAAGAGACCTCTAAGATCATCGAGTCCAACCATCAACCCAACACCACCATGCCCACTAAACCGTGTCCCTCAGCGCCTCATCTACTCGTCTTTTAAACACCTCCAGGGATGGGGACTCCACCACTGCCCTGGGCAGCCTGTTCCAATGTTTCACCACTCTTTCAGTAAAGACATTTTTCCTCATGTCCAAAGTTGCCCTCGTGTTGTGTTAGCAGGGCAAAGTGGAGCATCTTGCTTTCAAAGCCTCCCCTCGGCTGACTCTGGTGCTCGCTGGCTCAGCTCTCCGTTCTGCCGTCGGTTACCCTGGAGGGTCTACAGCCCTGGCTAACCCGTGGGGCAGGGCTGCCTGGAAGGTCACCAAGCTGCGCTCCAGGTTGCTCGTACGGCACGTCTGTGTGCGTTCTTGGTCAGCATCTGCTGTTAGGACTTCCCTCTTACAGCCATCCCCTGCGCTCTGGGCGGGTCTGCTCGAGGGGTGGGTGAGCCGGGTGCCCCCCTCCTCGTGTGCCGACCCCACGGGTACCCTGTGTGGCATCCGCGAGGGCGTCTCGAGGTAGGTGTGTGTCCTGATGGCGCTGCGGCACGGCAGGGGAGAGCACGGCTGGACTCCGGCTGCACTTGTCCGATAAAAACCTATCGCCTGTCTTAACTGCAGGTGTTACAAATATAACTTTGTCCGACTCGATAGATGTTACGGCTTGAGGTTTTTAATTAAAAGCTGTTTTAGGCTAGAAACGCAATGCTAAAGTAACTCTTTTGGTGGTGGCTGTCAAGGGAAACACATTCAGCGTCTGAATGTGTCCCTATCAGCTCATGATAAATGTGGCATTGAACCTGCTGTTCTTAAACTAGCAAGCACAGATTATCCCCCTTTCAAAAAAGAGGCCTTTTAATGTAACAATTCAAAGATCACCATGGAAACACAATCTATAGTTAGTTCTGTAATATGCTTATGCAATACTCCTGGGAGAAGAGCCTGAAGTCTCCTGATAATTGCATCCTATGTGGCAGTGCCCTGGGCTTTTGCGTTTTTTGAGCTTTGAATTGAAGAATTCCTGCAAGGGTGTAACGGAGAGGGAGGAGTCGAGTGCCTGGGACTGTCACAGGAGTGGTGCTGCTGCTGTAATGCCAGCAGCATCCAAGCGTCTCCCTTCACAGCTCTTAAATTCTTCACCATAAAAACGCGTACATGGAAGTGGTTCTCTTCAGCCGTACGTGACGCGTGTGTCACGTTTTGGGGGGGGCCATCTGATGTATAGCGTAAGGACCCTTATGGGAGAGTACACCAGATTTGCCATTATTGATATACTAAAGGATGGGCTTCATTTTGGGTGGTATTAGAAGATGAGATGTCTGCTGGGATCTCTGATGAATATAATTACATTTGCCAATTGCCCTTTTCAGCTTTTAACTGTACTTTATCTACTGAAAAGAATATATATATATATATATTTATATCTCTCTGGTAGCTAATGTCAAGATAAACCCTTTGACCCACGTGTACCTTACAACTGGATTAAGAAATGAAGGGACGGAAGGATGGCTCTAACTCTAGAATGAACCTCTAGCTATGTTTGCACAACGGATGTAACTTAAACGTTAGGATTTCTCCTTGCAACTCCCTGGAAACGGACTTCTCTAACGGGAAGATCTCTGCTATCCTTAAGATCGTAATCCGAGTGCCAGAAGTTCTCCAAGAGTGGATGTTGCAGCCTTGGTTGCTGCTTTTCCTTTCTCACGTGGTTCCTTTTGAGGTGTGGGCTGCTTGACGTAGAGTAGGAGGCATACCGGTGCCTGCTCTGGGCCACCTTCTCTAATTCCAGGCAGGCACATTTTGCAACTATAACTTCTTCCCTTTCTGTTTTTCTAGGGTTTCTGGTATGCACTTAAAGCCATATCTCAAGTTACAGAAGAAAGAGCGATCTCCAGAAATAAGCCAGGATTCCCTGAGAGGCCCACCTATGAGCCATCAGAGGTCAGCACAAGAAGAAAAATACACCAACAACTGCACCAAACTGAGCGTTTTCCCAAAACCCTCCCTCGTCACTCCATCTCGAAAGCTTCTGGGGATTATTTATCCAAATACTATGTGCAATATGAATGGGAAAGGTCCAGCGGATGGTCCGAGTGCAAGGGAAAAGAAGAACGCCCTGTCTGCAACGATCCACCAGGGAGAAGAAGGGGAAGGGCCTCTGGATGTCTGGGCTGTAGTGAAACCTGGCAATACAAAGGAGAAGATCGCGTTCTTTGCAGCCCAGCAGTGCAGCAGCAACAACCGGCTAGGCTCTATGAAAATTAAAAGCACGTGGGATATCGACGGAAGAACAGCTAAACGCAGGAAAAAATCAGTAGATCTTAAAAAAGCCAAAATTCAACTGGAAAGAATGAGGGAGGCGAACGCCAGGTGCTCCCAGCCGGAGCCTTTTGCCTGCGGCATCGAGCACTGTTCGGTGCATTACGTGAACGACAACGGTGAGGGTGTGTTCCCGGGCCGGTCCCTCTCGGTGATAGAGATGGTAGCCTTTCTGGAGCAACGAGCAAGCGCTTTACTGGTAGACTGTGCTAAAACCTGCACGCCTGCTTCTACTACGAGGCTGAGCGCTCAGCCTAAAGGTGCGCTTCCCAGCTCAGACCCTTTCTCCGCCGCCGGGGCGTGCGAGGTACATGCGGAGAGGGGACCTTGCGGCAGTAGCGAGCAGCAGCAGAGTGAGCCCGTGCGCGTGCTGGACATGGTGGCCAAGCTGGAGTCGGAGTGCCTGAGGCGCCAGAGCGAGCGGGAGGCCGGGAGCCTCTCGCGGAACAACAGCTTCCGCAGAAACGTCGGGAGGGTGCTCCTGGCGAACGGCACCCAGCCCGAGGGAGAGGCGGGGAAGGTCTCCTCGGGGGTCCTGGCTCCGGGGGATGGCTTGGAGGAGGCAGGGGTAGCAGAGGCTGGATACGGAGGACGGTGCGGTCCTCTGGGTGACACTGAGTTGTGGGATGGCGCTGCCTCTGCTCGGCAGCCTTTTCCTTCTGGGCTGGATACTCGGATGGGGAATGTGAATTCGGGACTTGCTCATGCAGTGTTGGCGATAACCGCTGGCGGGAGCGATCCTGAAAGGCGAATTGAGCCTCCCAGACCTCTGCCGCCTGCGTATCCAGCTGCTGCCAGGTTGCCACCGGATTCCTTGCAGAGCAAGAACGCGACTGTTGATTGTACGTTGAAAGAGCCCGTAATTTTCCCAAAGCAGAGTCTGCACCCTGCTAGGAAGGAGCCTTTATGCATCAGTATATCGGTCACCAAGACCGAGAAAGGATGCAGGAAAGAGAAGCTCTCTAACTCCAGTTCCAGTGAAGATCCGCTCCCGGGGAGGCTGTTTTTTCTCCAGGCTGACCAGCCTGCTGCTCACGAGCAACAGCCTCTACGGGAAGGTACCCAAGAAGAGCCAGGAGAAGTAGCCCAAAACGAGGATGAGGATGCTTTGGCATCTGACAGATCATGCGTTGGAAACAGTGTCCCTACAGAGCCATCTGCCCTTTCTGTTCCTCCCACAGAAGGGGCTTTGCAAGTACTTGATGCTTCCTGCTTAAAAAGGCAGGTTTCGCATGACTTTCTGGAGACCAGGTTTAAAATTCAGCAGCTTTTGGAGCCTCAGCAGTATATGGCCTTCCTGCCTCACCACATCATAGTGAAGATTTTCGGATTGCTTCCTACTAGGAGTCTGGTTGCCCTAAAATGCACTTGCTACTACTTCAAATTCATCATTGAATACTACAACATCAGGCCAGCAGACTCCCGCTGGGTCCGCGATCCCCGCTACCGAGAAGACCCTTGCAAGCAGTGCAAGAAGAAGTACGTGAAAGGGGACGTATCGCTGTGCCGGTGGCATCCCAAACCATACTGTCAAGCTTTACCCTACGGGCCTGGGTACTGGATGTGCTGTCACCGGTCTCAGAAGGGCATCCCGGGCTGTAAGTTAGGTCTTCATGACAATCATTGGGTTCCTGCCTGCCACAGCTTTAACCGTGCTATTCATAAGAAAAACAGAGGAGCGGGAGCCGAAGTGGAAGAGGAATATTAGTGCACAGACACTTTTCCTGCGAGATTGTTTGGGGTAGGAGGAGATTCTCATGCCTTGTGCTGTTTACAGTGTATATAATTGTCGTGTGTTGTTTTTTTTTTTCCACAGGGCTATGAAACTGCACATACTTAAACACAAGAGCCTTTACCTTTTAGATTAAAGATAGCTTTTAGTCCATCTATGTAAATAACACTATAAAAACTAATTGTACATACAGAGTCTACAGCTGGCTGAACAACGTAATCACTACAATGCAGCTATGATAGTGTTGCGGCTATAGTTGTGTGTGTTTTTTAAGTGTCTTGTTTCAAAAATCTGTATATCCTGTATAATATATGAATGTTTCTGAGAAGAAACTCTAAATAGGTAAAGGTCAACTTGTTTAAAGAATCTTCAGACAACTTAACTGGACAACCTTAAAATTAGACTAGAACAGATCCATTATAATAGTGTGGCAGTGGATAAAAAGAGAGGAATATTATTGTATAGTCAGAATATAAAAAGTTCTTGTCTACCTTACCCATGTTGTCTGGCTTTTTTTTTTTTACTTAAATAAAATGTGCATTCTAGATCTGCCTTACCTGACTTTCTCTTGTAAAACTATAAAAATACTGTAAAACACGTGGCAGAAACTTGGCACTGTGATGTAGTTCAGACTCGCAGTGTGCTTCCTGTAGAAAACTAGTCCTCCCAAAAAAGAAACAATAAAAAAAAAAACCCCAAACCTGCATTACCTGGAGAACTTCCTGCTGTAACATTCACAAATTCCAGCTTTTCCTTTCCCTCCCATCAGCCGTGCGTGCAGCAGAGGCTCGACAGAGGCTCCTGTTGTCCGGACAGCTGGTGCTGGGTGTGTAAGACTTGCGAGAACGGGGACTCTCAGGCTTGAGTCCTGCTTCTCAACTCACCACGGCCCCTCGGCTCTGCGCTGGACGCTCGAGGATGGAGCGTGGGTCCAGCAGGATGAGAGCGGTGTTGCCTTGGCTCAGTGATGTGCTGGAATCTCTGCTGTCCGCTGTATATGGAATTTTTCCCTTACAAGAGGAATCCTTGCAGCGCTTCGCCCTGCTCTGCTGCGGCCTCTGGCATCTTGTTTCTGAGGTGCGAGTCGGTGCTTTCAAAGGGGAGTTGTGAATGTTTGTGTCAGAAGTGCAGACGAACGGTAATTCCTCGAACTCTGAAGGGGAGCTGAGCGTGGCATCTATTCGAGTATTTCCTCGAACGCCTTCCTCTCCTGCAGCGCTGTGTTCCTCTCCTGCAGTGCTGTGTTCCAGACTCCGGCCTCCGGTTACAGCCCTCCTTGTGCCCAGCTCGCTGCCCGAGGGTAAACGGTTTGGAAGTCTGGGAACGTACCCTGGACAACCCAGCAGCAGCCGCGTTCAGTTCCTGGGAGCGAAGTGGAGCAGCAGCGATTCTGCAGGGAGCCAAGAGGAGAGCAGCGGTTGTGTCTTTGCGTTGTCCCAGTCCCTCCTCTCCTCCCGCTTCATGCCGTGGCTGTTTCTTTGCCCCTTCTCGGAACAAGGCTGGACCCCTGGCAACCATCGTTGCAGCCGGAGCAGGCAAAATCTCTGACCCAGTTCAAGAAGAGCTGGTGCCACCTTCCCCTGGGGCTCATCCCGGGCCCTCCCCTGCCCTGCAAACCCCAAGGGAGCACCTGGGATTTAAGGGCAAGGGCTCTCCGCGGGAGCAGCATCTGGATGCACCAGCTCGTCTGCGCAAGGTCAGCAACGTGTGGACGAGTGGAGCTGCTGGCTGCGGTGGCCAGGCTGCACCTCCCTTTGCCTCCCCCGTGTTTGCCTAAAACCCCTGGTGGGATCGCATGGAGTGACTCGCGTTGCTTTAGAGCGTGAGGACAGAGAGGGTTTGAAGGCAGGATGCTTTTATTCTCTCCGTTAACAGGGGGAGAAAGAAAACGGAGCCCTTACAGCCTGAAATGTGGGTTCACGGTAGATTTAAAAGGGATGCTGTTCCCTCCACCCCCCACCCCCCCCCCAGTTCCTGCTGCCTGACACCCTGGGCGTCGGGCCCCCCTCCCTGGTGCTGCTCAGCCATCTCTGCAAGGCAGCAGACGTTATGACAACCAGGAGGAATGAAATAATTAGAAATCTGAAAGGAGGGCGCGGCTGCCTTGTAATCGGCTGTGAAGAGGGAGAGGAAAAGCAGGATCCCTTGTTAATTCGTGACTTCATTCTCTAACGGGGCGCAGGCAGGCTTCACCCAAGCTTCGAGCCGCTCCGTCGGCTGCACTGGGACGAGCAGCAAAACAACTTTCTGGAAGGAGTTGTCTTGCCAAAGCCATCGGCACCAAAGGCCTTCGGCTTAATTTCAATTAAGGAAGAGGGGGATGAAACTGCTTTCCTGCCTCCCACCCAAGACTCTGGAAAACTTGAGATAACCTGTGCTAGGCTGACAGCACGAGGAAAGTCCCTGCGAGGCTGAAATAGAAGCAGCAGAGGAAAATATTTTGTAAGTAGATAAGGGTCCGGTGAGGTCATTTTTTTTTTTTGGAACAGGGTGTGAGATTTTGGTCACCTTCGTTGACCAAGGGGAAAAAATGAGAATAAAGTAATGGCATCGGGCTATTTTGTTCCTCGGAGCAGTTAAATACGGTGGACAATTTGCTCTTTACCCTACCCCATCCCCGCCCTCCCCCCAAGCTGGCTGAGGAACGCAGGCTGTTTTATACATCGTTTATTCTGCTGTTTGCCGGAACTATCCCTGTCGCACAGCATTGCCGTTAAAAATCGTTTTACAGAACAAACTTTTGCATCCAGAAGTGGGTTGGTTCTGAATGTAGCCACGCTGAGCTGCCCACAAGCTTTTTTGTGCCCCATGAAGTAGTAAAGTGCAGATTTCTGTTTCCTTAAGGGTCAGTTCAGGGAGAACCCAAGGTCTGATGAACTCCCCCCCCCCCCCAAGGGGAAATTAAAAAAGAAGTCCAGTGTTGGAACTTCAGTGTTCAGAAGAACTGAGGACTAAAGAGCGCGCTGTGTGCTTGACTTCCCTGCCTGGGAGCGGTTGGAGCGTCTGGACTGAATTTCCCGATATGCCTGTGAAAAAAACTGCAGTAACATTTCCATTGTTCGTAAGCTTCCAGTTTTCATCAAGCTCTGGGGGGTCTCCTGGCATGGACACCACTGAAAAAGCCCCCCGGGGCTGAGGCTCGTGGTTGGGCTCTCTGTCATCCTGCCTGTTTCTACAGGAGCTTTTCCCCTTCGCTGCGTCTCTGCTCCCTGTAACGAGGCTCTGCGATGCTTTATCGGCGTTCAGCTCCCTTGCATTGGCCCCAGTTCCACTTTCTGCGGCGTCTGTCCCCCTGCCAGCCCCCGGAACCATCATTTCACACCTGCACAAAACCGCACTGATGCATCCGACCTCCGTCTCGAGTCCCACTTCTTGCAAAGTGGGAATGGTGCTGAAGCCTCACCCTGGGCTGTTTCTCCTACCCAGCCTGCGTCGGGCCCCTCCGGGCAACCCTGGGGTAGGGAAGGGGCTCGGGGCGTTACGGGGCTGCTCTCCTGCCACAAACCAGCGTCGGCGGAGGACAAAACCCCCTGCTGATGGCACCGCTTAAGCAGAAGTGACCTAAGCAACCCGTAGGCACGAGGTGAGCTTGGAGCCAGGCTTGGCTCGGTGCACAGGCTGCTCTCCTGCGCACTGACCGTGCTGCGACCGAGGCAGCAAACTGCCCCAGCTCCGCATGCAGGAGCCCCGGGCTGCTGCTGCTGCTCCTGCTCTCGAGCGTGCAGCGGACAGGAATCACGGGGCATCAGTCCTCCCCATCAGGCAGCTGCCACAAAAAAAAAAAATCATAGAATCATAGAATCATAAAGGTTGGAAAAGACCTCTAAAATCATCAAGTCCAACCGTCGACCCAACACCACCATGCCCACTAAACCATGTCCCTAAGTGCCTCATCTACACGTCTTTTAAATACCTCCAGGGATGGGGACTCAACCACTGCCCTGGGCAGCCTGTTCCAATGTTTAACCACTCTTTCAGGAAAGAAATTTTTCCTCACATCCAATCTAAACCTCCCCTGGCACAACTTGAGGCCGTTTCCTCTCGTCCTACCGCTTGTTCCTTGGGAGAAGAGACCGACCCCCACCTCGCTACAACCTCCTTTCAGGTAGTTGTAGAGAGCGATGAGGTCTCCCCTCAGCCTCCTCTTCTCCAGGCTAAACAACCCCAGTTCCCTCAGCCGCTCCTCAGCAGACTTGTTCTCCAGACCCCTCACCAGCCTCGTTGCCCTTCTCTGGACACGCTCCAGCACCTCAATGTCCTTCTTGTAGTGAGGGGCCCAAAACTGAACACAGTGTTCGAGGTGCGGCCTCACCAGTGCCGAGTACAGGGGCACGATCACTTCCCTACTCCTGCTGGCCACACCATTTCTGATACAGGCCAGGATGCCCTTGGCCTTCTTGGCCGCCTGGGCACACTGCCGGCTCATGTTCAGCCAGCTGTCGACCAACACCCCCAGGTCCTTTTCTGCCAGGCAGTTTTCCAGCCACTCTTCCCCAAGCCTGTAGCGCTGCATGGGGTTGTTGTGGCCAAAGTGCAGGACCCGGCACTTGGCCTTGTTGAACCTCATACAGTTGGCCTGGGCCCATCGACCCAGCCTGTCCAGGTCCCTCTGCAGAGCCTTCCTGCCCTCCAGCAGATCAACACTCCCGCCCAGCTTGGTGTCATCTGCAAACTTACTGAGGGTGCACTCGATCCCCTCGTCCAGATCATCGATAAAGATATTGAACAAGACCGGCCCCAAAACTGAGCCCCTAAATGAAGCGGGATGGGTTATTTCTCCTCCATCATTCAGCAGCCAGTAAACCACGGCCTGCCAGGCCACCAGGTCCCACGGGCAGAGCCTGCTTCTTGCCGACAAACACGGCCCTTTCCCATCCCCGTCGCTCAAGACACACAACGGTTCACTTTAATAGTTACCTCCTTCAAAAGACACATGCCTGCGTCCTTCTGAAATGACCTTAAAGAGGAGCGTCTTCCCTTGCATGCAGAAGTAGTTCAGGCTCACCACCTGCAGAAACAGATGTCACCCAGCAGAGGAGCAGTTCAAAGCCAGGCTTACACGAGAGATTTATCCGTTTACATGTAGGTACGGGGACGTGTGTGTTATGTGTGTGTGTGTGTGTTTCGCAGGACTCCTCTACCTGCCCCAATGGAGATGCAGTTATTTTACGTGAGAGTATTTTTTTAGAATCCGTATTGCTTATTCCACCGCCGTATGATTGTACTGTAACACGTCTGGTCCCCGTGATGCTTTGAGGGCTGGAAATTCTTGCGTGCTTCCCCAGCACGGTTAAAAACAAACCACACAGAAGTAACGATTATAAATATACAACTTTAAAAAATTACTGTTAAAGATTTATTGCAATAATACAATAAAATTTAGGAAAAAAAACCCCAAAACATTTGTGTTTAGTTACATCTAGTTCGGAAGTTGCAGAGAGAGGCCCCGAGTTTTTGCAGGTGACAAGCAATCCCTGGGTTTCCCACCTGAGACCCTTCAAAGGCACCTGATTTTCAGCGCAGGGCTGGGCTCTCGAAATCAGGTTCTGCCTTGGCAGCTCAAATCGGCCACCCCAGATCACTGGTCACGGGCAAAAGTCACGGCCCTAAACTGAAATTCCCGCATTCACGCTATGCAAAGTGTTTTGTAAACTCTCAGCTGGCTGTCTTCAAACATCCGTAATTGCAGATATTCCTGCCCTCCCTCCCCTGCCCCCAAAGCAACCTGGAAAACTGATCCTGGCGATTGCACTCAAGGTTCGGACAGACACAATCCTTCCTCGGCTACACATGTGCAAAACACTTTAAAAAAAACCCCACACAACCAACAAAACACAACCAACCCACAATCTGTATTCTGTTACAAAAACGTTTCGTGAAAAGACCGATCCCAACGCATTTTAACACCCTCGCGGTGCCGCTGTGCACTTTCAGAATATGACACGGTTGCAAATAAATTATTTGGAAAACATGATGGTTATGAAGTATATGGCTTGAAAAGGTTTTTTTTGTGTTGTTTTTTCTTTCCCTAAGTAAGTAAATGACAGCGGTACAAAGCTGAAGCATGGCCTGACCTTTGGGGGTTCAAAGTAGCACAAAGGCAGCAACGAAAGAGTGACTGAAATGCGTATTAAAAACAAACAGGGAAAAAAAAAAAATAGAGAAGATATTTATATGGCGGGGTCCAGTGCAAAATAAACGGGGAACCAGAAGGGGCTGTGCGACGCCAAGAGCCCGATATACAGTACTGGTGAGCGTGTGCTGGTTGCTCAGAACTGCAAAGGATCCGATGGCTGCGAGTGAGTAAAGTGCTGTGAACTGAGCAGTGACCAAACCCTCCCGGCCCTGGCCTGGGCAGCGCTCGCTGCTGGGGGGGGGGGGGGGGGGGGGAGCTGGGGGGCACCGTCCCCGTTCAGGCTGCAGTAGTCAAGGGAGTCTCGGCTGCTCTCTTAAAACGAACCCGACTATTGGATTTAGACCAAAAGAACGGTAGGACCGAGGGTGTCTTCATCTAACAACGTGCGTGCTGTTAGCGCGGAGTTAAGGGTCTTTGGTTTAAAAAAAAGAAAAGAAAAATTAAAAAGAAACTACCGACAACAGATGCCTGTCCCCCAAAGAGAAAGAGCTGCCGTACGAGAGGGGCAGGGAGCTGGGAGACACGATACTCAGCCGGTACCCCTGGCGTGGAGCTCGCTGGGGTACACAGGCGTCAGTACCAAAATTGCTTTTCCACCCACTCCTCGGTGGAGACGGGAGGCAGCGCTGGCTGGCCTGGAGAGGAACAGAGCAAAACCACCACAGAACGCGCCGCGAGACGGCCGGGTAAGCAGCCCTGGAGCTGGGACTTTGAACAGGCAGGAGGGCACTGCCTGACGGCAGGGACATGGCTTGTGCATCACTCCCTGCAGCCTCGCCGCGCCCCCCGTTACGAGCCGCCGTCGCCACAGGAAAGCTACGGGGAAGAGTGGCAGAAATCTTCCCTCCTGGAGGGATGGGAGGATGCTTTTCCATTGGTTTACCCCGTGGAGAAGTACAACGTCCCAACTATATAAAATGTAAACCATACGCTGGAAGTCTCACTGAGCAAACCCATCTTTAAGTAACACATACCGCAAGGCAGAGGAAGCGGAGGAGCGCTTGTTAACGAACGCATCTGTCAGCATCGCACCTCCTGTAGTTTTAGATGCGAGCCAGCTGCGCTGTGAGCGTTTCTGCAGTGAAACGAAATCAACCTCTTGGCATTCAGTAAACAAGAAAAGAAAAAACCAAACAAACCCCACCATAAACATAAAATAGAATAGGGTTGAAAATGCATGTAGTGTGGAGACCGTGTGACTTCATTCAACTAGCTTGAAATGAGGTTTTTCTAATATTAAAAAGTGGCAACGTGGTGTTGTAACTGATGAATATTATTGCAACAACGCAATCCTGTATCGGCGTCAAATGTGGGTCTAGCTAAGAGAACGTCCAGTGTTTCTTTGGTGTATGATATTAAGAGTAAAGAGCCTGCGTGCTTTGGACAGCACAACACAAAACTTCTAGACTACCTACCGGTGGAAACGGCATGAAACGAGCCAGTTTTCTGCAGCAAAACTGGGTAAAGATTCACAACCGAATCTAAAATAAGAGCAATTTGCTGTGTGAATTCCTGTCCGTGCTGATTCTTTGTATTAAAAATATGGCAACAGAGATTAGAAAACATGTTAAAAATGCATAATTTTCATGTCCTGAATGAAAAAAATTTAGAAATACGCATTTTTGCATTACGCAAGACAGATTTAAAACACACACAAATGAAAACCCTGTAAGGAGTTAAGAAAATGTGAACTGCACTTGCACCACTGTCCAGACTGCACACTGAGCAGCCTTCTCTCTGTACTCATCTCGATCCAAATACTCCCAAATCTGTTTCTTCTTTCGAAAGTAGAGCTGGAGGCTACCGGGTCCTTTTTCTTCGATACTCAACAATGCAGACAGAACCAAGACACAAAGTGCCGTCACAGAATCCGTCAGAAGTACGTAGCTAGCTAATTTACAAAACGGTACCATCACAGTCATCTTGGGTAAATAAAAAGGTTTTTCTGGTTTACAAAATGAAAGTCTGACCTTTTCTTTGTTCCAGGCACTACTTAACTGAATAGGTAAGGTTTACTACAGCATTGTCGGGGAGGGATTCCTTCCACAAATCCTATGATCCTTTTCCCGTGCTCGTTAGCGATGTCCAGTGTACGCCTTCAACCACGAGGTCACCGAGGCAGCAGCGGACGAGATCATTCCGCCAGCGCTGCTGCTGGCAATGGGCTGAGATACCTGCGTGCTCTGGCTCTGCAGCATCTCCACCTGCTGAGAGGGGATATCGCAGAACCTGGGGCTCGGCAGATTCTCCCAGTCTGTCCCTAGGTCTGTCTCTTCATCGCTGACGTGCTCATCTCCGCTCTCATCCGTTTCGCCGGTGGCACTGGGATCCACAAACTCCATGGAGTCTTCGAGATCAGCGCTAATTTCGAAAGGCCCAGACCTGCGAACACGGACACAATGCCGTCAGCCCGCTCGGTACCACGCAGGAGAGGGACTGTCACTTCGCTGGTGTGAGTCCTAGGCATGCCAACGCACCCTGCTCTGTCATGCGTACAGCAGAGAAATTAAAACACCTCCGTGTTTATCAGCTGGCAGAGAGAAACTCGCTGGCTACAGAGATAACTGTATTATGACAATGGCGAAACAAAAACAGCTGGCCAAGGAAGCGATAGCTGGTTTCCAATCCACGGAGCAGGAACGGCGGAAGAGCTGTTCCGCTTTGGCAGTGGATGGTGAAACACGCACACACAAAAGAAAACGCTACTGATAATAACTCACAGCTCCACTGGTGGAAATCTCAGCTTGATGCGGAACAGCTTTTATTTCTAACACTAGCCCTGGCCAGGCCAAGACGGCTGCAGCTCTGTCAGCAAGAGGAAGGGTGTAGGTTACAACTTACAGAACCAGGTTGGCACAACTCACCAGCAGCAACCTCCCATAGCAGCACTTCACCCTGAGCGACATCTCAAGCTCTTTTTGACTATGTGGCTGCTCAAACACTGGAACAGGTTGCCCAGAGAGGCTGTGGAGTCTCCATCATTGGAGATATTCAAAACCCCACCGGCCACGGTCCTGAGTAACTTGCTCTAGCTGGCTCTGCTTTGAGTGGGGCGATGGGCTGGATCTCCAGAGGTCCCGGCCAAACCAACCTGAGCTGTGACTCTTGAGTTACCTGCTGCCACTGCCTGGTGGGAGAAGCGATTGCATCCCGCCCCGTCCCGCTGCTTTGCACTGGAGTACGTGCAGCCAAAAATCTGAAACACCTTTACTGAGCCAAAGCAGGCAGTTTCAGAGGCCCGTGACCCACGGTCAGAGAGCGTGAGGTTTTCACGGAGGCGGTGAAACGCGGTGGATTCCCCACAGCAAGCAGAGTCCCTGCCAAAGTTCAATCCAAAGCACAAAGCTGCTCAGTGAAACAGGAGCAAGGATTTAACACGGGCAAGAGCGTTTCTCCAGCTTTAGTGGGAGAAGGAGCCTGATGCAGCGATTTAGCATGGAAAACTTTAATGCAAACAATTAAAGCCTGGTAAAATTACATGTATTTGAAAACAGTAACTTCTAAAGGAGACTATCGGGCAACTATAGGCCTAGATAGCTAAAGGAAAATAAAGAGAGCTGGTTGTTGCAAACTTTGCAGGCAGCTGAGAAATTAAAGGTAAACACTCCTCTTTCATAATCCGGAAAGGAATGGGAGCGCTGCCTCCTGGCAAAGCGTTTTGCTTAACAAGGCAATGTAAGAAGAGAGTCATCAGGTTTAAAGCCAGAAGGCACCATTAGATCATCCCAAGTGACCTCCTCTATAACAAAGGCCATTACATTCCACCCATTCCCCCTGTCCTGAGCCCAGTAACTTCTGCCTGATGAAAGCATCCATTCCAGAAACTCATCCAGCCTTGACAGGAGGACGTAAGGAAACAGAGAATCCCCACCTTCATTCTTGCGGGTAATTAATCTCTGTGTTAAACGCATCTGCCTCATTTCAGCCTAGCTCAGACTCTGCTTCCAATGGCGTCTCTAAAGCCATTCAGTAGCCTGTATTTTCTCCCCATGAAGGCGTGGAAATCAAGTCATCTCTCAATCTCGCCTCTAGCGAGCTAAGACAGTTTTATACAGACTAAACTATTCCCCTTACTGGTAGGTATTTTCTCCGACTCTTTCCTGTAACCTCTTCTTTCGCTACATGGACCCGACTGATGCGTGTGGAGCTCTGTAACATTTGCACAGAGGAGTGAGACCCGTCTCTCTGCTCAGCCCTTTTACTTCACATCGTGGGGATCTGTCAGGCTTAGCTTTTCATCCACTGTGGCACTTGGATCTTTCACAGCAGCTGCTTTCCAGGACGCAGCTCTTCATTCTCTGGGTATTTCCTGCACTCTCCTTGTTTTCAGACAAGCAGCAGCAAGCACGTCATTTTTTCCAAACTGAGCTACGTTACAAAGATTTGGCTCCCCATACCTTTGGGCCGAATCGGTAGGGATATACCCAAAGAACATAAGGCATGCATTCAGTTCCTCTTAGTGGCACTGCGGGTTTTTAAATAAAACTAGAGCTGTACATGAGAACAAAGTGGAAAAGTAGATTTCGGAACATTACTGTGTTTAAGGGGGAATAAAGCAGCAGTCAGATTAAACAAATATTTGCAGACTGTTTCAGGCAGAAGTGACTTGTGACTGGATTATCCCAACAGGAAATCAATGTTGTTGGCTTTCTTATATTTAAGTTGTAAAAAGAAGGAAGATTATTAAACCTGGTGCGTGCAGCCCACAGGAACTGATGTTCTTTTCATCACACACTAAGTTAACGTAAAAGTTGCCTTTAATCCTAATGTACATAGAAATTAATATTATTTGAACTGTCGGCTTTGGTCTAGGGTGTTCATTGACTGGAAGTATTTTGGAAAAGCTTTACCTACTATTCGTTTTAGAGTTTATATTGCTGGATGCTCTGAGGTATTTACACTTTGGCAAGATGTGGGTAGGGTCACATTCGGAGCACAGTGAGACTGCCTGGCGTATGTGCTGCTCTCCCCTGGAGGGAAGGAGTTCCTGCTTCTGGGCGTAGGGGAAACAAGTCCATAATCAGCTATAAAGCCTCCAGCTGAGCCTGCCATACGCAGAAGCACGGCATACACACTTCTCTGAAATCTAATTTCCTACTCAGGACCCCCTTTTTCTGTCCCCTCCTGTCTCCTCCTTGTAATTACCCTGATTTCTGATGGGCTGAGGACTGATCTATAGGTACAGCAGAAGAGAAGGCTTTCCCTTATAAGTAACGAGGCAAATGCATAACTTCAAAAGGGATTCAGTCACAGGTGAGTTGAGGTACTGCTTTTCTTACCTGCCCAAGTTCTCAGTGTCTGGGCTGACCAGGTACATAAGGTTCCTGAGCGTATGCAGTGGGTGCAACAGATCTAAATTTACATGCTACCATGGGGAAGGTAAGAAAAAGACATGATCAGTTACTGGAGGAAACCTGCAGGCACAGTTGATATTTTGAAAGCTATTTAAAGAATCCAAATGTGCATTCCCCCTACCTGAGAGAAGCAAAGGTGAAGGATATTAGCATTCAGCTTCTTCACTGCCCGCGTGAACCTGTGTCTGCTGAGATTCTCTCCACAGAACTCGCTGTTGAAACACCACACACACACACACATACAGACAAAGCAAAATGCTGTGAAAATACACCCACTGGAGACATCAGCATCCTGTGCCCTGGCTTCCTAACAAATCCTGGAGTAAACATCCTCGCGGCGAGCACTTGTTTAAACTGTACAGCCAGTTTTAGAGTGCTCAGGAGATTCATTTTTCGCTGTTAGCATTTCATCAACAAGCACTGCTTGCCCTAGTCTCACCGGTTTCAACAGGACAGGTGATGTAAACTGTATGAAACTCGAAGATCCACTGCAGCCAAGCTATTTCGGCTCTCCTTTTAAATCTTGCATCATTTCCTGCTCCCAACCTTCTCCTTCTGTGAAGACTGAGCACCCAAATAATAGTATAAAAAAAACTGCAGAGACCCTACACAACTTCCGCGCCCCTGCTTCGGCCACCACTATTTTAAACACTTAAAAGAACCTCAGCAGCATAACTGGGACCCCTGGAAGACTGACCGGGTCATAGATTCTATGATTCTATGATTCTATGATTCTACAGCTCCCTTAGTACTACTTCTGTACAGATCCCATCTGCTCCGCATAGACATTAAAAACCTAACAGTGCTTTTCATCACAAATGGGGTTTACACAATTCACTCCCAGATGTTCTGCCAGCCAGGTACGTTCCCCACCGGTGTTTTATCCTGAAGAGAATTACATTGCTGTCATGCCATATTACAAGGCCTTGGTCTACAGCACTTAATGTAGTGGAGCTATTCAAGATGACTAAGAGTTGCTGAATTGGGCTGGGATTTTGTAAAGCTCAGTAGGGTCTCATAAAATGAAAAGCGCTGTTCATGGACTGTCATATTTCATTTCTAATTTGAGGATGCTGAATACCTCAATTAGAAAGCTGTTATTTTCAACGATGATGGTTGGTCTGCACTCTCAGGAGGTAAAAAAGGAGGAAGGGACTATTAATTGTGGGCTAAAATCCTACTAGCCCCTCCATCCAAAATTAAACAGCACAAAAATTCATGAGCCATCAACCATGACCATAAAAGCTGTTCCAAGTAATGACTTCGTTCACAAAACCAAACTGAATTAAGATCGGTCAAAACTGGTCACCGATTCCCCTCCTCAGAGGTTTGCATTTACTTGCCTGTTGCAGAGCTTCTTGGGAAGATTCACATCAAGTATGAGAGACAAAGTGTTAACAAGCTGAGTTGCATAGCACAATGCAGCACTGATGGTATAAGCAGGGTTATTATGTTCCATATCTAAAAGAAATAAAAACATCGTGAAAGTCTCATTTTAAATGAAGCCTCAGTGGGGGTGTTAATGTGTTACTGAAGTCTACTCTGGAAAATGTCATTTGTAAGTATTGAGAACAGCCTGAATCCAGCAATCATTTACAGTGAAATCTGTCAGAAGCCGGTAGAAAATAGTAATTCTTGGAATTCCTGTTAAAATGACGGCATGTGAACCATGTCAAAACTGTGAATAATTAACTTTATCTCTCTATTACACTGCGCTGTGTCCCAGTGAGCATTGCCTGCAAAAGAGGATTTCAGTGGACTAATCCCTATACCGGTATTTATCTCTGACTCAGGTTTGTCTGGGTGAGAACAAACAGACCGGGCTCCTGCTCCTCGGCGCCTTCCGTTGGCATCCAAGGCTGCAAGTTCTATGGCTCCTGGAGTATCCCAGATGCCTAATCAGACCTTGCTCCTTACCTGGTCCTTGTGTAGTCTTCTTTTCTTCCACCCAATTGTAATATGCTGAATAGTCTCCGTTATTAGGCAGAGTTATCCAAGGCCCTGTGATACTGATGCTGGTGTCACCGTTATGATCATCACACACCCATCTCCCAGAGAGATACGTGGTTCTCCTGGCTTCCGCGAGCTTGCTCACAGTGCTAGAGGTCATAGCATTGTCACTCTCAGAAGACACATCTGCAGGATCTCTGTAGCATCCAAAGAGGAACAGAGTGTTTTTAAAGAAGTTTTAAAAATATAATCAGAGATGTACTTGGCAGGCACTCAGCCAGATTTCACAGAGAACAAAACGCTTGTAGAAACACTCCTGCAAAACTCCTTATTCCCAAAACTACTTTCCTTTCTTCAGGGATTTTTAATTATCTATTTTAAGAAACTTTAACATTGGACACATACCTCAGATCTCTCAGTGGGGAGATGCTAGCACCTCCAGATTCTTCTATTCTGGACCTCTATCTTTGGGTCAGACGCTTTGCCTTTGGGAAACACCTCCTTCTCCCCACAGATGCTAAGGGAGCCAGAGCATCTAGCTTAGACTTACATGACTCACTTCTGGGTGTCTAAAGCTAAGCAAAATGAGTCCAAAAGGATAAGCCTTCTGTACCTCATGCTTGTCTTTACTTCTTCAATGGGAAATATGACTGATGTTAGCTCCAGGATATGCGTCCGACGAAGGTTTGCCAGATGCTCATACTGGGTTTTCAAGTCATAGGTTTTTTTCTCTACCAAGTCTCCCAGCTTGCGGTTATGCCTCTGGATCTTCTCTTTCTTCTCCTGATGCCGCTGAGCCCTGCGATAATGCTTCTGGTTCTCCTCTTTAATTCTCAGAAGCCCCTCCGCGTCTGTGAAAACAGCAGCAGATGTTAGCCTTGGAAAAGGAGCTGTGAGGTACTTGTAGTAAGCTTGAGAAAAGCATTATTAATATTTATAGAAAACAAGATCTATAGCAGCTTAAAACAGAAAACCTTCCTAAGCTATTAACATTTTCCAGCTGCTAAGTGGTACCACCTTTTAATCTTTTCTGAAGATCTCCAAAGAGACTGAAATTGGGATTAATCTTTCCCTATCTTTTACCCAGCTATTTTTGGATTTGGAGCAGAAAAGCCAAGACTTCACAGTTTAATTAAACTTCTGAGGTAATCATCATGACAGAAATAGCTTGACTGTACACGTTTGCGTGGTGCTGGCCAAAAAGACGTGCATTGCTTGCAGTCAAAATCAAGTGCAGACAGCATCTTCATTCACCATTTCTGGCACCACTGCTGCCATTAGTGGATGTTATTTGGGCTTCACACTCCTGTGTGTGCTCTTAAAGCACTTGGATCCCAACGGTGCGGGCTTCTTGTTACCTCAAGGGAACACTGACTATCTCCCTTTCCAGCCACAAAAAGAGAAATGTGCTTATGCACTGAAGTGCTGCAACTGCCTGAATTTACTCCATGCGTCAGGCACACTGAGGCTTGGAAAAATATCCTTCAAGAGCATCTGCTGATTCTCCTATAAAATAACTGACTGCAGTAATGCCTCCACAAACATATAGTGCTAAAGAAAGTGAGTTAACCATCTCTGTCTTTCAAAAGCATAGGAAAACATTTCTTATACAGTCTCCAAATATGTGTTTAAAAATCTTAACGTAGCCTAGTTTGAACGAGAGCCCCCATCTCGCTTTCTGTTTTTATGGCTGAAAAGAAACAGTGTTAGTCAGGTTCTCTTACAGCAAAGCATCACTTTCCTGTAATCAAGAAGTGGGATAACTGTCCCTTCCACAGAAGGGAAGCACTAAGCCCTGACGTTGTTTTACTGATGTATTTTGATTGCAAGGCACAGATGAGACCAGAGCTACAGTAAGAATGCTGCGTGGCATCTGCTACTCAAAGAAGCTGCATTATATACTACTTAAAATCAAGAAAACTTCTAAGCAGCTACAGCTACCTCAAACAACACATTCAGACTGTCAGTCTTCCCAATAGGGGAGCACAAAAATTAAAGGCTACATCCGAAGAACGGGACCCAAGACCGATTCCCATCCGCAGGTCTGTGCCCAGCCATGCTTGGCCAGCACACGATACCCTCCTGCCGGTCCTGGTTTGCACCTGCAGAGCTGGAACTGCACAGACCTCTGGCTGGTCCCTGGTCTGGCAGGGTGGGAGACCAGGACTGCTGGTACCCCTCAGAGCGCGCCTGCCCCCACAGACGCAGAGGGCGCTTTCTCTGACCGTCAGGAATGATTTCTAGTCATCTAACTGATCTGTTGCGATCCTTGACGTGTTTGGTAGTGTGCTTTTACTCTTCCGATTCTCTCCCCCATCCCACCGGGAGGGGAGTGAGCGAGCGGCTGTGTGGGGCTTAGTTGCTGGCTGGGGTTAAACCACGACAGGTAGGAAGGAAGGTCCGATACGTGGGGGATGCAAAGTTCCAAATTAAAGAAGGTGAGAGTAGTTTCCCTGTGCAGATAAGAACTAATAATCCTCAGGTTTGTAAAATAAGTGACCCCCTGTTAGAGGAACCGTAGAAAAAATTGACTTTTCTCTGAGCGATACCAAGAATCCCTATGTGCCAGCTAGTAATTCAGTTTCCTTTAAGCATTCCTGTAACATCAACAGAAAATCAATTAATGCTTGCGTTCATATTCCCAAACTCTCCCTTTTCATAAAGAATAAGAGACAGAGGAGGAGTAAAATGTCCACCTGTTCAATTTTCACATTCATGTTGTACTTCAAAGGCTATTTTTTTTCACAGAGCGAACTCCCTTTTCTGCAGGGCAAACAGCAATTATTTGAGAAGCAGGGGAGAACGCTGCACACACGTTTCCTCTTCAGCAGTTCCGGTGCAGAAACAACTGTCCTTTTTTTGCAATAGTACCTCTGCTTTATGACCCAGTTTATGAGGTGATTAACATTTGTCCCCAGAAGTATTTCAGGACACCGCTGTCCCACACATCTACACTGCCTGATAAATGCAAGCGCAGGCACGCCGATCTCTGCCCAACAGAGAGCTATGCCAGATATTTGCAAGATTGTCTCCTTGAACTGTTCTCCACAGACAAAAGGCAAACACACATATTTTAAAGCCTTATTTTAAGAAGCACCGATTATTGAGGTATCCAGTCAACTGTAAAAGCAGGAGCCCAGCGTTCTAGAAATTGTTCTTATTTCAGAAAACTAAACTATGCCATATCCAAGAGAAGAGAAACAACCTATTTACATTTTCTAACGCGGTCCAAGAGTGAACCGAGTTGAGTTCCTGAGGTATTGGCTACCCATGGCAAGAGTTCATTCTGGGTCTACCTGCAAGAGCAGTTTTGGGGTAACTGAGCTAAGAACAGGTTGGCTGGGCAATAGCTAGGTCAGTCCATGGGTTAAATCTCATCAATTTCACTGTGAATCAGAGAAGTTGCAAAAGCTGCAGATAATGCGCTTCACGGAATAGTAGAAAAGTGGAAGAACTCCCCTCCCCAGTTGCTCCTAACATTTTGCCACCTTCAGAGCTGCATTTTGAGAGAAGGTGACTAAGTTCCTCAAAGTCACATTGATCTCCTTTTCCCCTTTCTTCACAGGCTAAAGAGAACAAGTAGTTATTATCTCCTTCATAATAATCTTCTACCTACTGAAAAGCTTGCTTTTCTTCACCTTCCTCTTCTCTAAACCAAATCAAACATCAATTTTCTTAGCCATTCCTTGTGTTTTATTTCTAATATTCTCCTCCGGACTTTCTCCAGTCAATTCCTCTCTTTCTTAAATTCCTCAAACTGGACTCCACTGAGGTAACACCAACGCCAGGCACAGCAAGATAATTGCTTCCATCTTAAATACAATGCTTATATTAGTGTAACCCGGAATAGGGTCTGAACCTTTCTGAAGCAGCATTAGATTGATATTTTTTATTTAATTTGCAATTGCCCAGATCGTTTCCTGTCAAATCTCACCACCGTCCCCTGCTTTGCATTTACATGTTTCTCCTTCCTAAACAACGGGCACCCGACCTTGTTCTTTTCAGATGATCTTGTCAATTTATCTGCCCAATTTTGAATTTGATCCTGTTCTCCACAGCATCCACCTTGGCTTCCTCCATTCCACCTTCTATTCTACCATGCAAGCTATTATGGAAAATACTGAACAAAACTGGGCCAGGAACCGGTTCCTGCTGAGCTCTACCTGTCTCACCTCCTCAGTTTGACGAGTATCGCCACTCTTTGAATGCAGCCTTTCTAGCCTTTTGTGTCAACCTTACAGTGATCACACCCAGGGCAAATGTCTTTGCTTGCTCGTGAGAGTTTGGGGCAGTGCCCAATGGCAAGGTATGTTGCATCTTCTGCTTTCTCCTCCACTAGACCACTTGATGCCCAGACAAGGGGTTGATTTGACATGGCCTATTCTTAACAAAGTGATGCTTATTTTTAATTACCTTGTCTTCTAACTACCTACAAAGTCGTCAGAGGTTTATAATAGGATGACTGCGTCATCAGTTCTTCCTCCACTCTTCGAAAAAAGATGCTATTTTCACTCGGTTTCCTGGGACACCCTCTCTCCCTCATGTGTTCTCAAAGTACTCCACAGACTACTTCAGCTTGTTCCATAAGTTCACTAAGGTGAATCTCGTAAGGCCTTGCTGACATAATCAAAAGAATATTTAGCTGGCTGTTTTCTTTCCTTAGCCTGCAGTCCTCTCATGATGTAAAATTTAATCTGGCTAAGCAGCTGATCACATTTTCTTTGTGAGAAGATGAAGCAAAGAAGGAGCCGAATGCTTCAGACTTCTCTGCACTGTTATTTGCTCTCTTTCCTGTCAACTAACAGGCTTGCCTACTCCTTCATCTTTTTCTTATTATACCTTTCTTATTGTTACTATCCATCCTCCTTATTAATTGAAAATCATTTTGCATCTCAGCCTTTTTGATGTTACCACCACAAGCTTGTGCTATTCCTTTGTAACTATCCTCAAGTATATGCCTGTGCTTCTACTCTCTGTATGGCTCCTCTTGAATTTCAGCTCATAAAAATGTTCCCAATTCAATCAATATCCTTCTGAATACACCTCCTGTCTTTGCTTTGCGTGCAGGTTGTAAGGAGTGCTGCACATTCTCTTCTGAAAAATGACCCTACAAACCTCTCGCGTGTAAAATATTTAATGAGTTTCAAAACTGAAGCTGCTGAATGGCAGCATCTCACCAGCCTATGCCGCATTTCAGTGAGTCTTGCTCAAGTAGGATTTTAGGATTTCTAGACAGGTGTGGGTTAAAATTCATCAGTTACATGAAATTCGTAACAGCTGCAGAGCTGTTTGCTCCTCTGAATCAAGAGGAAGTGATCAGAAACACTACGCTGAATAAAGCCATCTCTAAGGACAAAGCCAAAGTCATAGGCTGCTAAGCATTCACGTTTAAAGCTGCTGCAAAATGATCTCCAACCAGCTGAATAATGTCTACGGTTTGCCAATTAAAACCCAAGCATAAAAAGGCTAAAATCCACTCACCGATTTGCCTTCAAGCTGATTTAAGAAGTGACAGTTTGGAAAGTCACCATTTTTAAAAACTAACACTCAAATTCACATCAATTGATTTTTCACTCTAAGGCACAGAGTTTTACCCATCACAAAAGCACAGGCATTACTCACGTCTTGTCATTTCATCATTTTCTTTGCAAATGGTCTGTTTCAGCTGCTCAATCCTCATCTTGCAAGACATTATTTTCCATCTCTGAAAAAGAACATTCGGCAACTCTAGGGCACAAACGACTTCAAACACACTGACTAATGATTAACAACAAAGCCAGCAGCTTTAGTGCAAAAGTAGCAGGATGTTCTTAATTGGATCAGACGAACAAATAAATATGTCGTATACTGTTTTGTGCACAGAAGAATGCCACAAACAAACCGAATGCTGAGTATAAAGTCAATCAGTATAATAAGTTATTGAACAAATATCTAGCAAGAAATGAAAAATATTGACCGTTTGGAGCACTCTGCTTGCAGAGCCAATTTCAGTTTTGCTTACAACAGGCTTTTTGGGAAAGCAACACAATGCCCTCAAGGTAAATTGTAACTTTAAACTATGAGATCTAGGAATTCAGAGAGTTTAAAAACTATGGGACACTTTGAACAACTCACCAGCTGATCAGTTATCTCTTTCCCTTCCATGGCCTTCAAAACACTAGAGGAAAAAACATGATTGAAAGTTTTATGACTATCTGGACTACGTCTGTCTCCAGCAACAGCGCGTTAGAGAGACTGTTTTGTTTTTCTGAGAGTTCTTACAGGTTATTTTCATTTAATAACTACAACTTACTGTTTTTGGAATTCTCTCTGTTTGGTTTTAAGATGCATCAGCCTTTCTTTCTTGTCTGAAAACCTGGAAGAGATTAAATGGTTTTATTGGTATTTTGCACAACATGACATTGTAAGTTGTCTGAAACAATAAAAAGACTGAAGCTTGTGGGAGTCTTTAAACCTCAACTATCTGTCTTAATCTTTGGAAGTAATGGCTAAATGTATAAAGCTCTTGCAGAATTCTAGAGCATGTCTCCCACAGGAATTGCAACAGAACCCCTAAAGCTGAGGAAACATCAGCTTGTCTTATTATCGAACTTGTAAGCAAATTACTTGCTATTTCTAGAAGATTTATAGCTTAGCAATAGCAATATTTTATGTATTAAGAAAATCATACAGTACTCTAAAAACCTTTAGTCACTGGAGAAATTAATAGTACTATCTGAGATACCGTAGTGCATTATTTCACAAGCTGTGATGGTATTAGCTGAGTCCACTCTGGCAGTGGGAAATGCAGGTTTTCATACACTATGCACTGCATTATTCTCCCTTCTCACGTGGAAATGTCTCACACTTTATTCATTAATGGGTCCAAATAGGACAGTACTCTCTCAAGGCTTTTACGTGACATCCAAATCTTTCTTGTATTAGTAACAGCAATAAGTTGCATTGTCTTCTACTTATTCCCACTAGGCACTTGTAGCCATCACAAGTCCATGACCCAAATGTCTGCTTGGGTTCAGCTTCACCGGACGTCTGAGGCATAGGAACTGCGAAGAACTGATCAGAAGGGAATCTTTTTAGGATTCATCATCCTGTGTTTTCACCCTTTGAACACGCAGCAGCCGTGTTCTGCTCCCCTCCATGCTCCACAACGTATTGAGAAATACATTTAAAGAAAATAGCATATGAACGATGCATATTGAGGACTTGCGATGAAGCATGAAGTGACAAAGCTAACAGTAAGAGCAAACAGCAAGAGAGGCAGCCGAGAGATTTAGACAGCATGAAAAATAGCAAATGTGCTTTGTCTTCTGCCAGTGTATGGCTTTCCAACTTTCCTTTGTGCTTCCCATGCTACAGCACCATCCTGATCCACACTGCAAAAGTGTGTCTGGGGTTACGTACTTTCCAAGTACGGAAAACCAATTCATTACATTTCCCTCTGGAACATGGAGAATTGACAATTTCATCCTAACAGAGGCTTAATACTTCACATACAACCCATCAAGTCCTTTATTTCAGGGTTGTCTAAGCTTTATTTATAAAGAATTATACAGTAAGCCTTGACAGGATGGCATCTTGTGCCTCTCTCTCTCTGCTCAGCTCTGTGGGTTTGATTTCAGCTAAAACTTTAAAATGCTTCATTTCTTTCCTTGAAGTGCTGAAATCTGAAAGCTTGGTGACTAACTTTGGGTTCAGAAAGTGTGTAATCACCCTTCCAGATGACATTAGCATTAAAACAACAACAAAACTACCGGCTGCTGCCTTCATAGTCAACCAAAAATATCTGTTTTCCTTCCAAAACAACCCAAACCCAAATGCAGGTGCTTGGCATAAAAGCCAGAGGCCACGCGTGAGCCGGAGGAATGTGGTGCAACTGGAGCCCGGCGGCTCAACCCGGCACGTTTGTTCTTCCTGTGTGTCCTCACCCCACCAGTCATCATGGAAATTACAAAAGTGCACTCTGCTAGACTCCTGTTTACCACAGCGTAATGCACACCTACTGTACCCCCGACCTTTGGCTGCAACCAAAAATAACTTGGCCCAGAAACACACCGCTCGGCAGTGACACAGGGAGAGCGAGCTGGGGTGATTTGGCAATTCTTGCTTTCAAAGCTGGATTAATGGGCCCGGAGTCTGACTAAACGCAATTACCCAAAATCACGTCCATCACATCAGCAAAAAGTTGAATGATCTGTCAAGAATCTGGGACTAAATTAAGTTCTTACTGGGGAGGGAAGATAGAAATATTTGTGAAAGCCTGCAAAAATTACAGCTCACCACGCACTTCAGCAACTATGTCAAACGGCTCCTACAAACTTCTTCAGCAGGCTTCTCCTAAGCAAACATTTCCATTTCTTTATACAGCCCTAATTTTAATTGCATTGCATCATGTAACATATTTTTCTCTTTATGTCTACAGCCTTTCAATGTGGCAAAGAAACAAAACTTTGGATTATAGGAATATATTATAGGAACTCCCATAAAATGTAAACTGAGCGAAGCAGAGAACTCAACATCTCAAATGATCCATTAAATGTTTCTCTTTCCTCAAGTCTCATCACATTAAGCTGAGATTTTCTACGGTTACCTGGCTTATTTCTACATGTTCATAATTAGAAAGAAGCAACCAGAAAGGAGGACTTCCTAATCTCTAGGAATTGATTAATGCTGAAGGAGCCGAGGACAGCAATAGGTGCATCCATTACTGTACCTATTCACTATAATAAAACTCCATTGCTGCAAAAAGTCAGTATTCCTAATCGCAACCCACAGCTTAGAGAAGTCAGACAGGCTTAGACGTCACAATTACATTGTCTTTGGCTTTTGCCATCTGCAGACATATAAAGCAAAGCAATTTAGTACGCTTGTAAAATACACTCTGCGAATTTATGCATATGACAGGCTGGAGTAAACTCCCAGGCGCAAGAAGAGTCCCTGAGCTGAAACCGACATCAAGATGCCGGCTTAGCTTTTGAATATACAACACATTACTAATGAAAAGAAGAATGTCAGTGATTATTTTACTGGAGGACTTCCGGACTACTCATCCTTAATTGTAGCTGTACTTCAATAATTAATCTTAACAGCTCCTCAATCTCTCCCCCTCACAGATACAGGGTGTGATTTTCGCCAGATGTATGAACAACTTCAATCCTACTGTAGCTTTTATAAAAATCAGCACACAAAGCAGTCCAATGAAAAGGAATTGGAAATAATTCTTACTGTTAGAACATGAAATCATTTATCTTCTTATAAGGAAAAATCACAAGAAAATTCTGAAAGTAAGACACCACTGGATAGAAGGGGTAACGCTCGCTTTCTTTACTTTTCACGAGAGAGAGAACCACCCTTTCCCCCAATCTGTAACACTTCAAGAAGCCAAATGGGAGGCCCAAGTGACCCCATACACTGCCACACTCTGAATTTCTCACGCGGCGCTTATGACCAAGTCACACAGAAAAGCCCTTGCCATGACCCTGTTGGCCTCCTCCAGCACCGGCCATAACGCTGATCTAAAATTAACCCAGGTACTACTAGAAGGCATAAAATAAGCAAATAAATAATGATGACAGTAAACACAGCCTGAAATCCGGCCAGTTAACTGCACCTCTCCCTGCATGACTCTGCCACGGTGTGTGGTCACAGTTTAAGACGTCGCTCCCTCTTTCTGCTGACTTCGCAAGAAACTCATAGACACCCGCTTGCTGCTTACAAAGAGGAAACAAAGAAAATCGACCTCTGAAGTTGACAGGCTCTTTCTCTCTCACTCTAATATCAGGCATTCCAAGTATTAATCATAGAATGCAGACACAACAGTTTTAAAAAGAAGTAATTCCATTATCTTCAAAAGAACAAGAAGAAACCCAAGCTTTACGGGGCTTTGTCCCTACACTGAGCGTTCCTCCTGCAACCAAGCACGCTTATGTTATTCACATCGCGTTATTCGTATACGTTATGTTGTTCCTTTAATTCATTAATATGAAGTTGCTGTTTTCAATGAACTGCACTACTGCTTGGGCAAGTTTTGAGCAGCAGGAGAAACAAAGCCTGAGGAAATCGAGCACGCAGGGAGGCCCCCCAGAATGGAGGCTCTAGGAGAACAGAACAGCAGCGATCCTCACAGATGGAACCATGATGTCCAGGCAGAGGGGGGGGAAAAAAAAGACACACACAAAAAAAGGAGACTAATTCCTGCAGTTAAGAAGCACAGTGTAAATATACAGAACATTTTCTAGTCGCAGATGAATGGGACAGTTAAAGCATCTGACGAGGATTCAGTGAAAACTGTCAGACAGAAAAGCTGATCTTGTCTCACGTGAGAAGATACGAGGAAGATAAAGAGGGTTTTTTTTCCAACAAGCTGTTGCTTCTGGTACTTTGGCTAAGGCTGCTGCTTTGTGGTTTCATTTTTCTGATGGGTAGAGAAACTTCTTAAGCCTTGGTTAACACAGAACAATAGTGGTTCTACTATAACGAAGGCTACAATTGAATTTCTATAATTAAGCCAGATGTTTAGCCAAAATCTTAAGGCTACAAAATGGGCAGGAAAAAACAGCTGGTTTATGTTCCAAATTCCAAACCCAGTTTTTTCATGGAACCTGCAGATAACCCCGAGCAGTCTCACACAAACACAAGTTTTCCATCTGTTTTAGAAAGACTAAATGCAGTTTGTGGTTCCATGACACAGTCTTTCATGTGAAAAAAAAGAAAAAAAAGAAGAAAACCCCTCCAGTGGCAGACTAAGGCCTCAATTTTGCAAGCTGAATCACGCTGGCTGACACCCTGTGCCCACTCCCACCGACGTTAACGGCAGAAAGACACCGCTGTCCCCTTGGCTGTTCTTGTATTTGGCAGAAGGACGCGAAGAGCCTTTGGTGCGAGGACCATACCGCACCACACGTTGCTTACCACCTTCCCAAAATAGTTCAAGAAATCACTCTCGACAGCTGCTAATGAAGCTACAAATGAAGGACCGAGAACACGGCGTCAGCCAAAAATCAGAGCTATTCCGGAGGCGGCGCTGGGCAGACTTTTTAGGAATCTGGGATGGACATGCTGTGAACGACAGCTACGGAGGGGCGATCTGCATCTGAGTCATATAATGAGAATATCTGCTTATTGACGTAACGCTCATTCAGCCGCCCTCCCGCAGAGCCAACGCTTTGCAAAAAGGAGCAGGAAGGTGCGTGATTAACTCAAGTGGAGTATTTTTTCTAATTCCAAAAGGGGGCCCATGATTAGGACTATTTATATAGACAAGAAAACAAAAAAGGTGCCGTTTTCTTGCACGCCTTCCCGATTTTGTTCAATGGTTTAGAAGAGGACCGGTTTAACGCATCCTGCTGAAGAGAGATACGCGTTTCAAATATCCTCTTCTTGCCGTGCACTGACTGGAGCTTCTGTCAGCTACATCAACACGGGCACGCCTGCTGACAGCTGCACCTGACTAAGTGAAAGTCGGGGCGCTATATTATATTATTATTATTCCTGTTATTATTATTTTAAGCAACACGCTGTAGGTCCTGCTCTGCCCGCCCGCGCGGGGCGGCCCCCCCCCCCCCCCCCCCCAGCAGACAGCCCCGCGGTGGGCCCGGCGGCGGCAGGACCGTTCCCCCGCCCCACACCCGGAGCACACCGACCCCCGTTTACCGCCCCCCGCCCCGGGGCAACGGCTGAACGGCGGGGAAGGGGGGACAAACCGCCCCCCCCCCCCCCCCATCCCCGGCCCTGAGGGGAGCGGGGGAGGGGCAGCCCAACGGCCGCCGCCAACGGCCGCAGCGCGAGGCGAGGCGGGGCGGCCCCCCCCCCCCAGCGACGGAGCAGGGGAGGGGAGGGAGAGGGTGTCCCGTTCCCCACCCCCCGTCCCCTCGAGGCCGCCGGTACCTTTCGGAGTCGCGACCGTCGAAGAAGACGAAGTCGCCGCTCTGGACGCACTTGGCGCAGGTGAGGCGGCGGCGCGTGGTGTTGCAGAGCGGGCACCGCTCCACCGCCACGTACAGCCCCTCGGCGTCCTCCTCGGCGCCCCGCAGCGCCGCCGGCCCGGCCCCGGCCCCACCGCCCTGCCCGCCGGGCTGCGGCCGGCAGCCGCTGGGAGACGCCATGATGGGCTCCCCGCGCCGCCGGTCACGTGGGACTTTGTTTTCGGGCAGGGGCATTGTGGGAAGCGGGCGCTGAGGCGGCGGGGGGAGGCCCCGGCGGGGGGAGGCCCCGGCCTGAGGGCGGCCCCGGCCTCCCTCGGCCCCCCCCCCGCCAGGGCAGGTACCGCAGGGAGAGGCAGCGCAATGGCGGCCTTAAAAGTAAACATTTGGGTTTTCCTTCTCTCGGCCTCGGAGGCTGGCGGGCCGGAGCACCTGCTGAAGGGAGGGCTGCCCCTTCCCTGCTCCCGGGGGGAGGGTATGGTGGGCGAGCAGCGGCACAGGCTCTGCCCCACAGCGGGCAGGTCAGCCAGCCCGGGGGCCCGGTAAGGAAATCGGGCGATTTTCTGTTCTTTGAAAAAGCCGAAGTAACAATAACCTAAACAGCATCCACCACACATCTGCCATCATGGCTTGCCGAAGCCTGCAGTAAGCAGCGTGGTTGTATTCTGGTTCCTGGGGTGCTGGGTGCTCACATGAACCTTCACACAGGTACTGCTGGTCTGTAACCCAGGAGAGGCATCGTTTGACCTCCCAGGGAAGGACACCCTGACCAGTCGCAGGGCCGTGGTGGGGCTCCAACTGCGGTTACCCTTCGCTGCGGGCCCAAGGGGGCCATCTGCACCATAGCCAGCCAGTAACACTGCCGCATGGACTATGCATACCAATGAAAGTCAGGCCCTTGGGGTTATATTTACAATAATAGCAAGAACAATTTGCATAAGAAAAGTGGCAAATATTGATACGCGTCCTTAAGAGAGGCTAGTAGGTTTCCTCACCCCAGCCTCAAGGTTGGAGCCAGGATCAAGAGTTAAATGGGTATGATCAACTAGTATCTAAAAGCCAGTCCTCTGTGTGAGGACAGAGTAGGAAACACCAGGCAATTAGAAGGGAGACAGAGTCCGCACAAGCCAGAATAACTTAAAGCAATACCCCCCTTAAAAAAAAAATAAAACAACAAAACCAAAACATGTCCCAGTTTAAAAAAAAATAATCCCAGCCTATATTGTTTCCCTTCCTAGTGTATTTAAGTGCTACAAAACACTAGCATGAACAGCACTATGTAGGTAGAACCAAGATAGTTGTTTTTAAGACAAAGAGTTACCATAGCAAACATTAAGTTATCAGCAGCTCCGTGAAAAGGCACAGAGCCCACTTCTTTAAGTCTTTATCCACGCTTTTAAAGAGCATTAACTTTACTGGTGAAATTATGTGGCAAGCTCTTAATTAAGATGCAATTTCTTGAAGAGGGCTCATCTTAAACTTTTTCCAGCATCCCAATAAAAGCAGGTTGTTTTTCACTTGCAAAAGATTATCAGCTTTTACAGCAACAATGCAAATAAAAGTCCAGCCCATAGCTGTGGAAAGTCTACAGTGTTAGAAAACAAGCAGAAAAGCCAGCCTCTGTTCAGAATAGATTTGAGCATGGAAATCCACAGTTTGACTGTGACAAAGAAACTGATAACATAGTTAAGACCAGTTTATCATAAGGAAGTGCGTGAAGTTTTTCAAACTTTTTTCCAGAAGAGCAGAGAGACAGTTACAGAAGCACTCGCGAGACATATTACAGACACAGAAGCTGAAATCACATCCTCACCAAATCAGAAATAAACTTGTGACAGCAAAGCTAAGCCCAGCAAGACTGTGACACCCTGTTCTGTATTAAGCCATTGCCCATATTGTGTATTTCCATCAAGAAGGACAGAGGCAGCATTTGGCCAGGGTTACGCTTAAGTCATCTAACAGCAACCTCTAGTGGCTCAGGGAGTTTCCTGGCAGATCTGGCCCACCTTCAGCAGGAAACGAGGGGCGGACACAAGACAAACCCCAGCAGCACAAAGCCCTGTTCTGGGAAAAAAAAAAACAACCACCTTGCTTCCAGAGAATCACAGGAGGTACCAGAACAGTCAAGGGATAATCTTTACGCTGTTCCAGTTGCATCACCAGTCTGAGCATGACACCTTTTGCAAAGGAAGCCTTGAGTTCACGTGGAGATAAAGTACAAGAAACCCCACTGTATTTTCCTCAAGTCCCTTTTAAAGGCAGTTCCTAACCAACATGTTTTTGTCTGGGCCAAGCAACAAACTCCCATTATCTGAGAGGACTTCAGTAATACAAGTGGGTACAATTTTGTTAAAATCTAATTTGTATCATGGCAAATTAGGTAATTTGCTTAGTTACCCCTCCACCCGTGTACTTTCTAGGTACGTTCCAGCACTGTCAGGGGCCTTAAATGTCTTTGTAAAGGGAGTACCAACACCATTACACACAAGAGTTTATCCAAACGATAGGATCAGAGGGACTCTATGTCCTCTACAATCACTATCTTCAAAACACTGAAATCAAGTCATGCTGGATTTTGTAATCTATGTTGTAGACAAAAATATATTTTGAGTTTAAACATGAAAATACAACATTGCAGGAGCTAGGTTTCAGTACACTTAAAGCTGAGGGTTTTGATAAAGCTAGTTAGAAGTGCAGTGCTGATTCACCTGTTCAACAGGCCAAAAACACATGGTTTCTATTACTAAATACCCAAGTGCCACCTTAATATGCATTCTATTAAAAGTACATTCATTTGGCAAATTTTTCAGCTTGACAGAAGTTGTCAGAACTCGGGTGGATTACAGACAGCTAACCTGAAAGCAAAAAACCATTTTGCAAACTATAGAAAGGCATCAGCATTTATAGCATTCAAAATAGCATCATTTGCTTAATAATCCACACTGTACAACCGGGTCCAGGAATACCCTTGCTTCTGTTCCAAGCATAGTGATACAAACCCATGTATTATTCTTAGTTGCTTTATGGGCCATGTTATGATGCTTTCTTGAAGCCTTTTAGAATGGGGTAGATGTTCTCAAATGCCTCATAGATTTCAGAACGCTCTTTTGCTCCTACAGAGACATTTAGGGATACAGGTTAAGAATTAACAGTGTTGAGAATAACTGAAGGCAACTCAAACCTAACGATAAGATTACAAACCATGAAGAAACACAGGCATTTAAAAGCAACTTACTATTAATTTAAGGCAGAATTTCTATCATACTTCTGCCACCTCACAAAGAACAATTTCTAGCTCGCTTTAAGACTAGACTAGTTTTGTTTAATCTGTGGGATCAAAACAGCAGTTGGCTACTCTTAACAGGTGCAAAACATTGGCTTTGGAAAAAAAACCCAACCCTGAGAAGAACCATGGTATTACCTACTTAACAGTAACAGCTCTGCCTGTTGATACGGTAAGTGGAAAGATAGAAACAAGAAGTGAAGGGCATTTATTTCAATACTGGAAGTTGATCCACAGTTTGAGAACTCCCCTCCTCCAGTTCTGAGGAGCTTTTTTTATTTTTAAGGCTTCTTAGGGCACCAGTGATTTCAAAGCTAGCCTTTTCCATGTTACTGCAAGCAAATCTTTAATACCAAGTCTTGTACACTATCCATATTGCAGTAGGCAGGAACATTCCTTGACAGTGACACTACTCTACCATGCTAGTGCAACAAACATTAGCTACAAAAAACTGTGTTTAAATGAACTAGCAGTTGGATTAAGCAGCACTCAGGATGAACGTGTAAACCTTTCCCTCAGAACACACTTGGACATGAACAATTCATCTGCATTACTACAACTTTTACTTTCAAAAGTAGTTACTTTCAAGTTACTTTCTTGGTAAGGGGGGAAAAAAAAACCCCTTGCAGCTCAGCAAATGCAGTTTTGTCATTACAGTTGGGCCCAGTGTTCACAGACAAGGACTTGCTTCAGTCCTCCTGGGCCTGCTGCACACTTGAGGGTGTTGCAATTAGAGTGCCCAAAAACACAAGCATCAGCGGAATGGAACTGGCCAGTATGATTTTACTGGACCTAAGAGGAAGCGAAGGGGGGACACTGGAGGGGGAAGCATTTAAGCTTTGTACTGAGCGCGCCCTTCTTCAGTTAGCTGAGCTCATTCTGATTTATGATTGTAAGAATCTCTGGCTAAAGGCAGGTGCTTCTCTTTTGTCCTTCAAGTACCTCAATTCAGGTCCTCTGGGAACAAGTACCATTTACCTTTCAATACATCTGAATAAAAGTATTTGAATGAGCTTTACAAAAAAAAAATGCATCAGGAACATGCACTCAGGAATTCAACTTTTTTGACACGGGATCTGAGGTACAGGTATCTGCTGAGCACACTTACTCAGCAAGGCTTTTGCCTCATGAGTATTTTGCCAAACAGCCTGGAACAAGTTCTTAGATCTCCACCCTTTCCTCTAATAACCCCTACTAAATGTTGTCAGTGAAGTGTTTTAAGGAGTTTGCTTCCTGTTCAAACAATTTTAAATTGCTTATTGTGATATTCGTATTTAAGTGACTGGGTAGTTACTAGCATGTCAGCATCCTGTTGGGATTCTGTACATTGACACATGGAATTATACTTTGAATAAAATAAAAGTAGTCAAGTTTAACGACATGGAAATCTGAGACACTCTATGAAGCAATATGAGATTCTAGTGCAACAATACCAATATTGTCATCTGCAGAAAACACAGATAAGCAGCAGTCAGCATTAAAAAAAAAAAAGATCGTTGAGTGTCTTTAATGTGGCAAGATACTAGTTTGTCTAACATTCAATTTAAATGCTTTCTCAGAAGATGTGGCAGCACTTGATTACAGATATACAGAGGGAGACCACTTACCAGTCAGTACAACTTTTCCAGACACAAAGATAAGCAACACTATCCTTGGTTTGACCATCCTATAAATAAGGCCAGGAAATAGTTCAGGTTCGTAGCTGTTTCAAAGCAAGCAGGTAAGATTAGTAAAATGCAAATACTGCTTCAACATTATATGCATAAAGTGCTCTTTAATTATACTAAGAATAGAGTAATTAAACCCACAGGTTTTAGCTAGCTACCCAGAGAAAGGCAGGTCAGGTTTTAGATCTCTTCTAGAGAAACCTGGTAATCCCAGCTGGAGCTGGTAGGAGTTCTTCATGCTTAAAGACTTCTGAGACACCTCTGAATCTGATTTTCCATAGCATTGAAACCATTATTGTGATCTTCAAACAGTACTCAAATCCTTCTTAGTCTGCAAAGAGCCCTTATCAGGAAGCATCTTGTGCAAGTAAGATGACAGCCAAGTGAATCTTTAATATATATTTAATCCCCAAATTAAATGCAAAATATTAAATGCAGTGCTAATAAAAAACAACTGAATTTTGATCTTGTCAGTGCTGAAATCTTCATCCTTTCCTCAGCGATGGCAATAACTAGTTCTGAACAAGCCCACCTCGAAGGCACAGCATGCCCATCACTCCACTACAGGTTTACTTTAAACTGATGGCTAATAGACATCTAGACAGAAAGAACCAAAGTAATATCCCAGAAACGTACCACATGTTCAGTTCTGTATTTTGCAGCTGGAGTCTGGCTTCATACCTGAAGGTTAGAAACCTTATCCTTGCAGATAGGCATCTGCTTTGACAGGAGTTAAGAGGCCCGCTTAGTATTAAAGGTTCACAACGGAGCAAGGGCATAGGCCAGGTTCAAGTAGCTTAAGAGCTGCTCCAATTAAACCTGAATTGTTTGATCAAGACTGGTTATTTTCCTATTGACATGGTCTGCAGTGAAGAAAAATACCCACTAAGGTTTGATATCGCACTTGGCAATAACAGGAGACTAGTAAAATTCTGATCACCAGCAGTGCTCAGATTAATGAAAGTCTCTAGTGCACATTGCTGAGATGCAGCAACACCGCAGATTGCGTCAAACAACAATTGTCACAGTCAAAGAGAGCTTTTACCAAAGAGAATCTCTTCATTAACCAACTGAGCAAAGAACCCAGGAGCTTCTTGCAGTTCTTCAGCCCTTCATCTTAACCAGATCTAATGCGCGTCCAGTTTACCCCAGAAGTGACTGAACGCTTGCGTAGTATGCTCTGAGCTGCGAGGTTTCTAAAGCTGGCGTTTACGGTGTGCACGCAAGGAGAAAGCAGCGAACGATACACAGGAGGGCAATTTAGTAGAGCCCTTCACTGTTGGATAGCATCAGTCACAGTTTCAAGCACTGGAAGCTTTACTGCTAGCTGCTGTATGTCATCCTGGCAATTAAGCTGAGGGTCATTTTGGCCTGTGCCCCACTCAGAACAGGGGTTATTGCAGAAGATAAACCTTACTATCTTTATTGTAACACAGGGCGTCCGTAGCCACTTCATGCTTGCTGAACCAGTGAGCGTGTCTTTTGGTGAGCAAAAGACATGCTTGATATTCAGTATCCAGTTAATTACTCTTTCGCCAGGCTTGTACAGCCTCAGAATTGGGGTCTGTGTGCAGCTTACAAAGACACTACTCCAAGTTGCATGGGGTTGTAACTCTGACTTCCACATACCTGCTGAACTGCTGGTGAGTGAGCACCAAGCCTTCCAGTCGGATGGGGAACCTCACGTCACAGCTCCCGACCATATTCTGTATCTTGAAGTCCAGGAACTTGGCAGGGAACCCAAGCTTCTGCACCACGCGCGCATACTTCCTGGCTGCGAGCCGTGATTGCTCTTCACTGAAGGAAGAGCAGAAGGGGAAAGCAGCTTTGATTAGTGCTTTCTCGTGCTCTCAAGATGGAAGTCAGTTCAGAGCCACCACCATGCTAATCTGTGCTCCAGAAAAAGATACGCTACCGCTCAAAATAGCAAGCCTCTATCCCCAGAACCACTTCAGTGAGCTAAAAGGAAAAAGGCACTTCGTCATTCACTTTCTTGTGGTCTATTTGAGCACGCTGAAGCACGTTGCATGGAACCCAGGAGTTCCCCTCTTCAGAGGTTTCAGTCTCAGTTCCTTACAACAGCTTCTCAGAGCTGATCCAAGAGGTAGACGGCAGACACCAGTACAATCATCTAGCTAGTTGGGGTGGTGGTAGGGCTTGGAGAAGAGGTCTCCTAAGCTGTAAGTTAATGCATTATCTCATTGACAGTTTAGGGGCATAAAAATCAAGGCAGCTGCTGAACTTGAGGAAAAGAGCTTCAAAGTACAGAAATCATCTTTGCTTTTCTCCAATTCCCATTTTCTCTAGAGGCAGATGTGTTGACTGGTGAACACAGTCACTGAAGAGAGACTTGACAGACACAAGTTATGTCCTAATTCACTTTAAAGTTGGTGAGAAATGCAAATAACCCCTTAACAATTCCTGGGCATTTTAGCAGCTTTTCTGCTAATGTCTGCCCAGCTCAATCTATATTCAGGGACAGAAGCACGCAGTTCGGTAATTACTAGACTGCCATCATGAAGAAAGCTAGACATTTTTCAATACCAATGCTTCATTTTTTTCTTGCAATTATGACAGCCCTTTGCGAGATAATTTAAACAAGGTTTTTTGACATTTTTCATCGGAATATAGGCATAGCTGCAAGACCCAGACCTTTAGAGGGAAAGAAAAACAAAAAAAATACCTTTTTGCTCCTGTGCAGACCATTTTTCCTGAACTGAAGATGAGGGCTGTTGTTCGTGGTTCCCTGATTCTCATGATCACGGCAGCAAACCTCTACAAATTCGAAGGAAGACCTCACATTCCAGCTGAGGGATTTAGCCAGTACTGTATTTCTCTTCATTCTTTCAAGAATCATCACTTTCAAAGCTCAACACAGCATGCATTTGCTTTGTATTAAGTGTTTATTTACCACCCTGAAGTTATTTTCTAACCCCTAGGACCAGGGGGCTTAAGACTACAGTCACGGGACCACTGCCTTGTCCCTTACGTTCTGTTGAGCAGTCTGGAGTCACTTACAGAAACCCAATCTATTCCCAGCAAGTTTCCGCAGTCTAGGCTGCTTGCTAGAATTATCATGTAATACCAGTCTGACTCCAGTAATTCTCTTTAATTCAGACAATTCTCTTTAATTCAGCCCAATGAGGGCTGCTTGAGCCCTTTCAGCTGGAGGCAGCTGGCCACAGGTGGGAGAGTTCATCTCCTTTCTTAAACAGCTTGGTAACATCTCATTGCTAGGGCTTTATTCAAAGAAAAAAAAGAGTATCTCCTTGTGGTAGATGAAATTAAAATATTTCTCTTAATTTAACAGGCCCAAGTTTCAGAATTGTATGACTTTCTCCTATGGGTCAAGACAGTGCTATTAGAAAAGGGACAAAGCTCATGGTGAATCTGTGTGTTAGAATTCAGCAGCACTGAGAAAGCTTAAGAGTCCTTAAGATTTACCTTTGGGTTATACTCTGCATTTCTGGCATGCAGAGCTATGTTCTTCAGATCTAGTTTACAAGCCAAGTTTACAGTTGACACTATATTCCTGAGGAACGAGAGAGGAATTTTCTTATTACGAAAGGAAGTCACTGCAGAGCCAACCCCCAGCATTATTAGCTTAATGTGAAGTCACACTCCAATTAATAATTGCCATCAACTAATTTCCTGCCTGCCTCTTTCCCACTCACCCATTAAGCTACTTTTGGCAAAACTTAAGTAATTCAATACCAAAGTTACAGTTTCTGAGCTATAACAAGGTACAAAATTATTAGTCCCTGAATACTAAGGTTGTGTGTCTTCCAATAATTACACCACTGAAGCCTTTTATAGCTTTGAATTGAACCATTACCGAGTGTTTACAGAGTTACTACAGCACTCAAGGTAGGTAAAGGTATGTTATTCTCTACAGGTATAGGCTACTCCATAGCTGCTCTAGCCTAGACAGGACAGGATCTTTTAACGAGGCCAGAATTTCCTCACACTTCTTTTCATGCCCCTTTTTCCCTTGCTCAGTTCAGACTGTTTCTGCACTCAGAAAAGCAGACTGAGATCTTTAAGACCCCTGGAGTCTGCTGTCATCTGTAACATCCTCCTTGCTGGAAGAAGTCCTCCTTTTCAAGTATTATTTATCTTTTCATTCTGCAGACTGAAGTAACTAGCAGTACATACTATGTATAAATAATTTCTACCAAACACTTCTCCCGCTGAGAGACTTCATCTCCTGTCTCCCAGAAGAGACTTTTCCCCCTTAACAAGCCAGAGGCATTTCAGATACTCACCCAGCATGTTTATCACGTCCACGCTCCCCTGTTTTGCTAAGCTGGGTATTGTTCTGTGCCATTTCCATTTTTGTATTGCACTGATCAGCACAGTATCCAGTTGCCTTCCAATATTGTCAGTTCATTTGCTCCACATCCCTCAGAGAGGAATAACTGCCCCTCTGATTTTTTGGGTGGGCTTATTTAAGACCAAACCATGCTTGCTACATTCTCTAAGTGGGAAAGTCAGAGCAGTACCTTGCAGTCTAAGCAAAACTATGACTGTTATATATGCTACATATATAATACATACATAAACTTACTGTAACTGAGGAACTATGCCAGAGCTTTCTGATGCAGGTGTCACTGGGGTCATAGGAGTCATTGGTGTCAGAGGAGGACACACGCCAGATGCTTCAGGAGATGGTTGAGTTGCATCTGGATACGACAAGCTGCTTTCATCCATGAAGATACTGCTATCCTCATTTCTTGAGGATATTGCCCCATCAAACTCTTTTTGCATGCCATGACCAGCTTCAGATAGATTTTGTTCTTTGCTATCTTGGGTAATATCTGGAAGAAAGCTGAGATCCACAGAGGAGAAGTCTGTTGGGAGCTCTTTGGGCTGATTAAATTGAGAACCGAACAACACATCTTCAGTTGTTTGAATTGGAAGGTCTACATCATAAGGGCTCATGGGAGTAAACAGCTGAGGACTAGTTGAGAGGTCATCCTTGAATTAAGAAAAAGTGTCATTAAGGATCTTGTATTAAAACATTAACTGGAGGACTAAATTAAGATTAATCTTCTATTCGGTGAGGAAGTTGAAATCATTTTTCCCCATACATATTATAGCAAAGAATAGTCTTAAGATTTGAAAGGGTGTCATTTGCTTGTCTATCAGCACATAAAAATCCAGATAACTTCTATAGTGGAGATATGCATTTTTCCCACCACACTTCAAAGGCAGTCTAGAGTACTCCTGCGATACCACAAACTGAGAAATACTATATACCTTCAGCAGTGACAGGAGGAACAATGTTGGCACTTTGCCCTTCACAGCCGTTGTTGTGCCTCACTTATGCACATAACCAACATAATTGCTCATGAGTTTTTCCAAGGAAGACAGCTGGCATTTTCTGGCTGGCTTTAACTCCCATTCAGTATATTACTATTTCCTCTCCCCGCTAGCAGGGTACAGCGTCAGTGTTGCATTGGATTTGTGCAACAGAGGGCAGCAGCTCACAGAATCACGAGCAGTTTATTCTTTCAGCTGCTGGAGGTCACCAGACTAATTTAAGTGAGACACTGTCAGCAAAGCCAGCTTTCTTTCACAGGTCAAGCATGCCATATAACTGCAAGCAAGTTCTTGCATACTAATGTCCTCCTTTATCAGCTATTTATTATTAAAAGCTATTTAAAAGGCACCTAATATTGAGGCAGCAAGAGTTTAGGAAAGGATTTATTCCCTTATCCGTTAGGGCATAAGCCTCTAGTTAGTGGAAAGCTTCTTCCAAGAAGGTGGTTTCTGACAATACCCACAGCAGGCGACAGCTTGGACTAGATGATCCGTACAAGAGGTTTTGTGTTCATTTAGGCATTTTTGGGCTTGAGAGCTCAAAGGACTTGAAAAGACTAAGCACAAATCAGAACAGGGAACAGTGCACAAGAGCGAGGCCCTCGAGTTGGCAGCAACTGCCTGAGCTCCGGTGGGAGCAGGGTTTCCAGATCAATGCTTTTCAGCCCTGAGCTAGTGCTGCTCTATGTTCTGTGCTAATCAGCTCACTTAGCAACGCAACCATGCACACGGGGAGATCTCTGCTCCTACTTCGCAGTATATTTGCCTGTAGACACTTGGAAAACTCTTACTAAAGTGACAAATCCTCCCAGAGAACCCTTCTAGCTTAATACAGATGCGATAGGTCTAGCTCTGAAAGCATCATGAACACCTAGGTTCAAAACCGATTCTAAAATTGACTTCTAGATGCAGAGCCCCGTATGAGATCAGTTGGGGCAGAGCGCTACCGAATAAGACTAGGTACTCCTTAACCCCTCGGCGCTTTGGAAAACAGCATCCAAGAGCACTATGAGAATTAAGAGGTCAGATGCAAATGTATTAACAGTTACAAACAACAATATACTATGGAATAACTAAAATACATCTGTTTTAAATAGATATTTTTCAAGTTAGCAACAGGGGAAGGCAGGCACAGTCTCTGCAAGACCTACAGCGGACTAAGGCTTAGCTGTACAGGAGCTAATTAGGAAAGTTTTGTACGAACCGTGACGCAGAGAAGATGGTACGAAAAAAGCCTCATCACTGCAAGCCTGTAGGACTACTCACACTACGGGGCATCAGAGAACATGAGAAATATCATAGTCAAAAAAAAAGAAGAGACATAAAGCAGACAGTTTGTGGCATAGCTTAAAGAAAGAAGCTGATGGAGAAGTGACGGGTATATGAGGCTGGAAACATTAAACAGCTAAAACACAAATCAAGAAAAGCAACAGAAAGTAAACTGGATAAAGTAGATAGGAAGATTTGCTTTTTGTTTCTTCCTCATCAGGTTTCCATATAACTGGTCTGGGAAAAAGCCCTTACAGGGTTAAGTGCTGGGGAAGATTGCCTTCTTGTTAGACAGATGCTCAGAGGCTGTGAAAGGGGGCACAAGACCATGTTTATATTGGGCTGGCTGCCAAGGGTTATTGCTATAGACTCTAGGTTAATTAACTTCACTGAAGGCCCCCTCAACTGCATAGCTTTGGACATCTCCCAGCAGCTCCAGGAAGGAGATTTCACACATAGATCCTGTCTGAGATCACCGAGTTTGGGGCAGCTTGAGGGGAAACAGCCATTTTCACTCCCACTGCAGGAATCCCTGCAACCCAGGTACGCATAAATCAAATCCAGCTGCTTTAAGCAACAGACTTGGATTTTTTTTTTTTTCTTTCTGCAGTGATCTCTCACACATCTGCTATTATCAAGTATCCCAGCGAGTCTGAAATACAGAAAGCTCGTAGCATTTGTAAAACCCTGGTTATACCTCACCACATTACATGCTTTACAGGGCCATATTCAGAGGGCTTTACTGACTGCCACTAGGAGGTCTCTGGATTTAAACAGCTTGTGCTAAACCCATTTTCTGAGCTGAAAAACAGTTTCCAACAGGATGCAAGTAAAGAAGTGGTGTTCCCTGGGTGAAGATGATACTCAGCTGTGGAGTCCGGCCCTCACCCTGTTGTCTCTGCAACCACCCAAGACCAGGGAGGGCTATTCTAAATACCAAAAAAAGAAACCTTTGCGAACATTTACCAACCGGCATGAAGAGATCCGAGCCTCCTGCCCCCTCAGTGCCAACACGCCCTGGTACGCAGGCTGGCCGGCCCTCACGAACAGCACTCCATAGCAAGAGTTTAAACGCAGCAGCATTCCTCTTGCAGCAGATGAGAGCTACCTCCCCCAGCAGAAAGCCCTCCCAGGGCTCCTCCGTGCTCCCAGCAGCTCCGGGGCGTTATAACCCACTACTCCCCTACTCAAGGCTGGGCCGGAGATGGCGGCCGGGCCGGCCCGGGGCAGGGAGGACCCCCGCGGGGCGGCAGAGCCCCCCGGGCAGCCCGGCCCGCTCAGGTTGGGGCGCGGGCGGGAAACGTTGTTCGCCGCGGCGTTGGTGGTATAGTGGTGAGCATAGCTGCCTTCCAAGCAGTTGACCCGGGTTCGATTCCCGGCCAACGCAGCGTCCTCTTTTATTTCCCCCATCCCCTACCTGCCCGCCGCAGCGCTCCAGGTACCGCTCCAGCGGCGACGCGCCGTCCATGGGCGCAGCCGCCGCCCCCCCCCCCCGGCCCCCCAACACCGCCCCCGGGCCCGGCTTTAACCCCGCGGGGCGGCACCGGGGGCAGGTGCGGCTCGTCGGGGAGCGGGGCCCAGCCCAGCTTGCTCTTATTTAAAACGGGCTCTGTGGTCCATCCCCCTCCCGGCTGTGATTTTTACCCCCGTCAAGTGGCCTTTGAGCCTTTCCCCTGCCCTCGGCAGGGCTGTCCGAAGGGGGTTGCTCCATCCTGTGGAAGGGCTAGAGAAATCAGGGTGCTCTCATGTGCTTGAGCCTACAAACACAACCTGCTCCCGAGCTCCCCCGAGCCCGCTCCCCTCCGCAGGGCTGAAGATAAATGGGGAGTCGGAGCTGCGACTTAGACCTTGCAAAGATAAAGCACCTCTGACTGGTGCTTTTTAGTGAGCAAGTGTAATGTGCCCTTAATTTCTCCCACCTGCCTCATCGACTGCAGTAAGGCACACCTGGTCCTTTGAGAGGAGCCCCAGTCCAAAATTCTAAACCTCAAATTCAAGGTGTTGCAATGAAATGGCCCATTCTCAGCTGGGCCAGTGTTGCTAACGCTGCTTAGGGGGAAGAAGCCATTACAACTGCTGCTGTCCTCCCCTTGCAGACGTTTTCCCCACGGGTGTCTCTGTTTCTGCCCCCCCCCCGTGAGGGATGATTTAAGGCTGTTCCCTTTTCCAAAGACTCGTGTGTGGAGAATCCCGGTGTGAAGCACCATGTTCCCAGGAGGGAGTTCGTGTTGTGCCTCGTTGATTGATGCTGCGGGAGCCTTGCGCTGCCGACGCAGCTCGGCTTGGGCACTGCTTGACTCGACGCCAGCGGTTGCTGTCTGACTTGTTCCTTCTCTCCTGTCCTGTCGCTGCACCGTGATGGATGGATGGGTTTCTGTGAAGGCGCAGCTGGGGACGCATCCCTGTCCCTGTCTGGGCTGGTGGATGCGCTGACTGCCATGGTCGAGGCACCCGTTGCTCTGCTAGACGGGGCTTTGCTTTCTGCTGTGAGATTTGCTTGCAAACAGCTGGCTGAGCTGAAAAAACCCTTTGGAAGAAGATGTCAAAGCCCAGGCACGCAGCAGGTCTTTGGGAGGTGCTGCCAGGCTCTTCTTGCTGTCTCAGAGGTGTGAAGGATTAGATTTGTATCCTTTATCCGTGGGGCAGAGCGTACGTGGCTGACGAGCATCCTTCCCTCCTCAGCACAGCCTGCTGGGCTGGTTTCATGGTATTTCTGGGACTCATCTTGCCCCGGCGCTTTACAGGTGCCAAATCCCCCCCGGCCCCAGAAAAATTCAGCCTCAAGCAGGTTGATTTACGTCACACAGCCCGTCCCCGAGCACCCAGGAGGCAAGTTGAGCAGCAAAGCAAGGAGAGGACTCTCTGAGAGGTTGCACCTTGAATTACGGAGGCTGGTGGAGCTAGTTCGGACCAGTGCAAGATGCTTAAAACTAAAACGTCCTGTTTAGGGCTGGCGGGTGATTGGGGTGGTTGCAGCTCTGTGGCCTCAGCTGCCTGTGCCAGCACTGCGGGACGGGGTGGCGAGGGGCACTGCTCCCACCGGCAGCAGCAAGCCCAGCACTCGCAGGCTCCTTCATGACAGTGCGGGTCTGTGTTGCCCACGGGAGTCATTGAATTCAACGGAGGGATTGCGCTGAATTTGTTTTGTCCTCGTGGTGATGTCCTGCAGGGACAGGAGATTGGCGCTCCCCCGGTGTGTGAACGCTGTTGCTGTGCTTAAGTTGGGAAGCTGGAGTATTGTGGTGGTCATGGTGTTTCCCTGGTGTGGCCCTGCCTGTAGCATTGCAGCTGTAGTACCATGAGTTTCCTCGTCTAATTAATCCTTTGTTGCACTGCAGACCCCCCGGGAGATGAGATATGTTCATCCTGCAGCTCCTGGGGACTGATTTGTCTGCATTTTGTGAGCAGGTCAAACTGTGGTGTTTAAGTGAGAAAGGCTACATCAGAGATGAACATAAATGGCATGGGCACCAGCGGGAAGCGGTGTGATTTTGGGTAAGTCATGGAGTTTGGTGCCTCCTCTGTTAAACGGGTGTAAGATTGTTTACCCATCTTGAGGCAGAGAAGAAGGGAAGATGTTTAGGAAGCTGAGAGATCATCATAGGAGTCAAGAGTCACATTGTGTGGGTGATTCAAGCGCTCAGGGTTGCTTCGACGTAGGGGAAGGGTCTTCTGGATGCTGCCCAAGGGAGGAGAGGCTTGGCTGTGCCTCGGGAGGGCTCTGTGCTCACAGCCTCCTTCTCAAGGCTGGGCATCCACTCGTGGTGCCCAGCGTGTGGGAGGCTCAGCGAGTGGGGTGCCCAGTGATGGGGAGCTCCAGTGAGCGGAGGCCCAGGTAGTGAGAGGTCCAGAGAGCGGTGATCCAGCGAGCGGGAGGCACCGAGTCTCTGGGCTTCCCTCTCCCTGAGTCTCCCCGTCTCTTAGTCATCAGAGGCATCGTCCTCCCTGCTGCGAGGCAGTGTTCCTCCTTCCTTCTTCAGCAGGAGAATCTGACACCTGTCATCAATTGGACAGATGTTAATTTAAAATATATCACTTGGAACTCATGCGACTTATCTGCTCAGTTTCTGATCATCCAGATCAAATAACATGAGAAAGGGCAACTATTTTTCCCATCCCAACTTTAAAAAGATTATCTCTGTCTCAAGCTGCCTTTTTTTTTCCCCCCCCTTTTTTTTTTCTTTTTTTCTTTTTTTCTTTCCTTTGGAAAGCAGCAGCCGCCCAGAGCTGGGCCAAGGTGACTCATGAGCAGGACGGCTCGGAGCAGGGAAGGAGCCACGCTCCCTCCTGCGCGCTGGGGGCAGCCATTACGCGCATCCCCGAGCGGCAGGAGCCAGTTACGGGGTGACGAATCACTGAAGTGCATAGTTACAGTAATGATGAATTGTCATGAGTCTTAATTAGCAAATTGGTTAATTTTACTTAGAAAGATGATGATTAGTGCAACAATAGGTGCTTTGTGCCTTCTTTGTAAGAGTCATTCAATGTTGTTCTTGCTTGGATAACTAGTTGGAGAAGACTATTCCACAGAACTACTAGCATTCCCGTATCGGTCTCTTAGACATTTCTGTAGCAGACGTTCTTGCGTTAACCTGGATGCTGTAATCTGGTTATGGGACGGGACTAATCACAGGAGACTTCCAAAAACCTGGAAGGGACAAGGAGCAAGTCAGTAAGGAAGCTCTGCCTGTTTTATTCATTAGTGCTCTCAACAGCTGCCTTCTGTTCCAGCACGCCAATGCTTTGCTGCTTCCTTTGAAGTTGGTTAATCTGGTTTGGCTTTATCTTATCTGTTTCAGGAGCCAGTTTGGGAATTAAAAGCGCGTGACTGACAACGTTCTGCTTTCTGCTCTCCTGAGCTTTATGCTAAACTTTTATAGCTGTAATTGTAGCTTGTCTCAGGTGTAGCTTGCTTCTCCTGGTGCCCTCGGTGCCTGCAGCGTTAAAGCCCTGCCTTTGGAGGAGGTAGAAGAGCAACTAAGAGCAGGCTCATGTTCCAAGAGAAGAGCAATATATTATGCACAAGATGTCTCTGAATGCAGCACCTTCCAATTACCCCAGGACTCTGCGCTTCTCTATCAACAGCAGAATCCGAGTTTTTTTGTGAAGGTGATTCCTTCTATTTGGTTTAGCTCTGTTTTCGTCCCTGTGCCTTGATTTCCTTCTTGCCAGGGATGTAAGCAGAGTGAGGTGCTGAGGAAGAGCCCAAAGGGGGGTCAGAGAGAGAAGCAGGCGAGCTGCAGCGAGGTCGGCGGGCTCTGCGGGAGCGAAGGACCTGCATGGAGCTGGCAAGGCTCTCGAGAAGCAGCTGCAGCCCAAAAGGCAACTCAGAGGTAGATGCTGGAGTGCCTTCGGTCTGACAAGCGTGACCATTGTGCTCTCATACTTATTTGCCCCATAATACTCCATTCTAGACCTGATCAACACTTGTCAGTGTCAGTAGATACTGGATTTATTGGCAGGGAAGGAAAGAAATCACCATGACGCTGAGCAATAGTGAGTAATTTGATTTTTAATTGTGAATTATTAAGTGTATCATCATTAGGTTATGCTGGTGTAAATGCGAACAGAATCAGGTCCATTAGATTTGATATTTGCTTCCAACTTGCTCCTGTGTAAATCAGGAGTAACCCTCTTACAGAAGTGAGGTTACAATGATTTGAAATTGGGTCAGAATCTAGTTTAATTTTCCAGGTTTACCGGGTGATGGGAAGAAGGGCTGTACCTTCCCATTTACCCCCTCGTGCCATGTGTCCCTCCCTGCATCGGGAGGGTAAAGCTGCCTCTTCTTTGTCCCTGTTAAACTGGGGCTTTCTTATTCCCTGAAAAGAACAGTAACGGGGGATTTGGTACTCTTTGCAAACATTAGCGGGTTCTCAGCTTTTGTCCTCTAATGCATGCGCTTTCCATGCTGGCTGGCAGAGACCAGCGTGAGGTCAATGCTCAGCGTGCATTGACTTCTGGACCAGGAAAGAAAGTCACTTCTGTCAGATGGAAAAGGGGTAAACTGGCTAGAAAAGAGCCATTTTTTTCTGGCTTCTACAGCACTATTATGTGCAATGAAGACGCTAACTGCCCCCATGTCAGAGAATTGCTGAGAACCAGACCCAGAGAGGATTGCCAAATCCGCCACTGAATGCCAGAGGAAGCACTGTAAGTAAAAGCCATCTGTCTCAACTGAAAGGCTGAATGGTGACTTTAAAACTATACAGTTAACTTCATTTAATTTTCCTATCTGTGCAAAGCAGCAAACTGATCAAACGAAGGCATTCTGTACGTTGTTTGCATAGAAATCCACTTGTCCTGGCCCAGCCATGCTCTTAAGCCTCATACTGCGGTGTAGGGGAGAGCACATCGGTCTATTTTTCTTTTTCATTCTGCGTTGCATTTAAAATAAGGCCAGAAAAGGGGGGAGCGGGGGAGCTTTAAACATTGGCTGCCACCTTAATTGCAACCTAGCAATTAATGGCTAGAGGCTTTCTTGGACAGCTCCTCCATGAATGTCACACACAAATATATCTGCCACCTGGGTTCAGAAGTATTCTTCCGCGCTTTTTGCTAAGTCATCTTTCTAATTTTTGTGCCAAATGGTCTGTCTAAATGGAATTGCATTTAAATGAGGTGAGTGTGCAACGGATCATCTGACTGCTGCCGTTCCCCTCCAAGTTTTGTGACAAACCGCTTTAACGCAAACACTGCGTCTCATACCTTGAACTTACTGCTGCAATTAAATACCGATCCTTTAAGCCTTATCTGGAAAAAAACGATATAGTAGCAGCATTCCTGCGTGTTTGCACAGAGAAGCAGAGGGGTGTGCATCTAGCAGCTGCTAACACACCCCTATTAATTTAGTTTGGAGGGGTTGCAGTAACATTGAAGACATGAGCAATGACATTAGCGTGTCTAGGACCTTCAGTGCAAGCTCTCCAGGAAATAGATCATATGCAGTGATGCCTTCGCTGCTGTGTCAGCTGAGTTACGCCAGGACTAGGGTTTTACTAGCTTACTGTGTAGGGGAGGACAGCTGAATATTATGCAAATACCATGAGCCAAGGAAGGGTGCTGACCAGTCACTGAAATCCCCACAAAACTTAGTTTTGTCTGAGTGATCAGCAAGATATAATGACTGACACCAGAATGAGTCCGCAGGGTGCACATCTCGGCGATTAGTCAGTTCTCATTACCTCCTCCTCCAATTAACAGCAAGCAAATCGGCGCTCCTGAGTCAACGAGGACCTCAGGCGAAACTAGACTTCCCCAAAATGCTGCCAGATGTCAGCAGAAGCTCCGATCCCCCCCGCCTTGACCTTTTTGTACTTTTAACACACATAATTAACTGTTAACACAGTCACGGTTCTGTCACTCCAGCCCTTCGCCCGTGGTCTGCCAATAAATGCTGTTAGCTTAGCCGTGACGAAGGAGTCCGTGCCCAGCTCTGCTGTCGTGTGCTCCTGCAGTTCATCTCATTTCCATGCTTGTCCCAGCCAGGCAGGAATCCAGCCTGAGATCCCTTTCGGTACAGCCTCATCCCTCCATTTGGATCTTCCTTGCTGTCTTTGCAGTGTCTGTTGTTAATAAGTTTTCCCTTGAGTTAGGCTACGGCATTAGACCATGGAGACCATGCTTCCTTCTACCTTAGCTTTTATGGTCAGTGTATAGGAGTGGAATATGAGTTAATTTTCCCAATACAATCCAAGATACTATTATGGAATATTTTTACGTATTTTTGGTGTCAGCAGGCTGTAGAAGCAGCTGACTTGTCACAGTGCCCTTCCTTATGAAGGTGTCATTTTTTTCCTCTTTTTTTCCTTCAGTTCACGTATCTGCGACTTGTCAGAAATAGTTAAATGCTGTGATTGCTTTGGCCTCCCTTCAATGGGCATTTACCCAACTCATTAATACCAGAGTAGCTCCCTTGAGCTCTGTTTCCACTCAGACCATCTGACAGGGCTCAGGTAGAGTTGCTAAGGTACGCTCAGCGACACTTTAAGGAAAATGAGGAACCCTGATGGGCACAAGTTTGGGAGGGTCCTGAGTTGGCTGTTTTCTAAAACCCAAATCGTGTTGCTCAGGTCCATTAGGTTTTGCCTATTAACATTAAAAATACTCACATTTATCCCCAGGTATTTTTACAGTCCCCTTTACTCCCAAACTGGCACGGGCAATGCTGCTATCCGAGATAAATGAAGTGTGTGAAGACAGGCAGTTTAAAGGCGTTGAGGAATGCAGCTGTTTCAGACCTCTTACATCTCACTCGACTCTCACCTAATTTGTTAATGGGTATGTTTTTCCCTGTAGGACAATAATGCTTTTCTCGGTGACGTTTTATAAAGGACCTTCTAAACCTCCTTTCGTCCCTTTGGGTAAAATCAGTTGAATTGGCTTCTTTTCTGGTGCCTTTCTATTTTCCCTAGAGAATCTGGGTTGGTTCTTAACCCTTTCTGTCCTCCAGGCCTTACGAACGGTACGATGGAAGCTCTTACGAGTCTAGACACAATGTGGGCAGATGGTAGGTTCGCTAGGGAGAGGCTTGTCGCTATCTAAAAAGGTTGGATATATAGGCAAAGAGAAGAATATTTGCTCATTTTAAGTATGAGGAGCTAAAATAGCAGCTCGCAGAGGGGTGTACGGTGAGTTTGTGACACCGCCGGGAATTGTCGCTGCATCTCCTGGGGCACTGGTGATCCTTACGCTGTTCGCAGGACTTCTCCTCGGACCCAAGGATTTGCAAAGGTTTCCAAGTCTCCAGCCACCTTCGGGACGCAGGTGCGTGTCACCACCAGTGGTGGCAAACTGGGGACTGGAGAACAAAGATCCCCTCCGGCGTGACACTCATTACACCAGGCAGGCGGCCCCATCCCTTGTGTAGCCGCAGACAAAATACTTTAATATTAAACTTACTCCGTGGTAGCATGAACATCTGGGATGGTTCCTGCGCTCTTTGCTTTATCCCGACAAGCTACGAGCGTGTTCGCTGCACATTTCCTTTGAAGTTTGTCACAGCCTGAGATGCACCGTTCCCGTGATGCCTCGCAGAGCTCAATCAATGTCCTTCCCCGGCTGCGGGAGGAAAACATGCTGAGCCAGCCTTGCAGGCTGCTTCGGCGGCTGGATACCTTACCCTCATACTGAAAGAGCCCTTGGAGCAGAAGGTCTGTCTGACTTTCCATTTCTTGTTTTCCCCCATTTCTCACGACGTATTGTTTCCCGTTGCTACCCGTCCTGCTACATTTCAGGTGAGTTACAGGTCTGTGCTTAGGAGGGGCATTGCGTTGGTGTTGCAAACGTGGTTTTTTTGCAAAGGAAAATGTCTTCATTCCGTAGGTATTGATGAAGAAGAGTATTAATTTAAAACCTGCTATAGATTAATGTGGGACAGCATAAATAACGACTGGGTGCTATGAACGATGAATCGGAGAAAAGATTTGAACTGTCACTAGCACGCAGGGAGTGTTTTACAGGAGATGAGGTATTTTCTGTCATTTCTTCATTTGCTTTGCTTAACGATACCCCTCCAATCTTAAAAAATCATCTTCTGCTAGGCCGTTACCAAGAAAGAGGAAGCACGTTTGAAACTTGCTTTGAAACAGTACTCCTAATGTTAATTCAAAGCATGGTTATTATTGTGCTGCTCGGAAAGCTGCTTTTCTGCCCAGCTTCCCTGTGATCCCTTTAGCTATATCTGATACTGAAGGCTTGAAATCTCCAGATTAGAAATTAAATTCCACCTCTGTGGCCCAGACCTGATCACCCACTGGAGTCACAGCAAATACGTTTTCCTCTGCAGTGAGCTCTTCCAGCTAAAGCTGTTGCTTTTTGGTCGAGATTGAACTCTTTCGGAGGAGAAGATAATTAAAGCCACGCAATACAGGCGTAAGAATAATTAGCGACTTGAGGATGAGTAGGGATTATTCAGACTGATGGCAGGCCCTGATCTTGTAAGGATTTAGGTGCTTGTTTTTTTCTTGCATGTGTTAGCGCATAGGACGGTCGGAAAGGCTCTGTCTCGGGCTGACGGGGGATGGAGGGTGGCCGTGACCACGGCCAAAGGCGGTGAGCTGTGCAGTCGGGAGAGCTGGGTGAGACGCAGCACTTAGGGCATCAGACAGCAATTGCTGCTGCTACGTTGGGTATGAACCGCAGCGTTTCGGGAGCGGACACGTGTGCTGCTCGGGTGTCTGGTACAGGAACAGCAGCCTGGGGAGGGAAGGAAAGGGGTTTCCCATTGGGATTTCTCATGGGGTTTCCGTTTTATTTTGCAAATGTGAAAGCTTGGAGTGACTAGTCCCAGGCCTGTGCTAGGAGGCGAGGACTGAAGAGCCTGAAGGGAGACTGTCAGAAATCATGATTCAAGTCTGATCGCTCTGAAAACGTCAGTCACTGAGGTGGGCACTGAACTGCTTGGGTGTCTTTAATTGTGCTGCTCATAGTCGGTCCCCTTTTGAACGTGATAGAATTGAACAGCAGAGTCTTAAACCCCCTGTTTTGGGCTTTTCACTGCTCTATTATAATGGTGAAATCCAGAAATGGAAGGTGAGTGTAGTTTATAGATACACAGTTTTTTCAGTGAGCTCTGAAACAGTTTCTAACAATTCACTTTATTAGCTGGATTTTCAGCAGTACAAAATGTGACCATGATCATCTCAGTTTAGTTAAAAACGTGTCTACGTTGTGACAGTGCGTGGATTATGTGGAGACTTGTATTAGCCTGACGGATTTTCATACTGGTCACATACAATGTCATGGTTTAGACCGCTGGTTTTTATTACGAGCTTTGATTCTTCTCGCAAGAGCTTCCAGCATCATTTCTGCTGATGGATGCTGCTTAGGACAGATGTATTTTTATTCCCTTACAGTTAGACTGGATCAAACGTCTTTTTCCATGTAGCTCAAGTTTCCGCAGTGGAGTTACTCCTGGTTTACTACTCCGAGAAGAAAACTGTAGTAATTTTTGTGACCTTCTTTAGCAGCAGTTGAAAACTTTCTGGCACGTGTGTGTGGGACCTATTAACTTCCACTTCCTACCAATTGTAGGAATTCATGCTTGTAAACAGTATAACAAAAAATAATGCAAATAAAAAGAGGCAGAGAGAAAATCCAGCGTTTGGTCATCTTTTTTTTTTTTCCTACCTGGAAAGAGAGGCTGAATCAGTGAGGTGTTGAAACTTGCAGGGCGTTTGTTTCTGGCGTCGATAAGGATCTCTCACGTTCTTATATAAAATGCTAAATTAACAATAATCGGCTTCCACGACTTACAGCCCGGCTAAGCGCATAGCTTGCCTTTCTCTCAGGCCTTCTCTGAATCCACAGATCTGAAGGCTTTTTCCCTGTGATCTGAGAAAGCAAAATTCCTGACAAAACTAATGACTTGGGGCTCCTGCGGCATTTTTAAAACCTTTTCTTTTTCCCCACGAGTGGCTGCCTAATGTGGTTGGGATTTCAGTGACTGTTCGCATTATTTTCTCCCTGCAGTTGGGGATATTCAGCGTCATTAGCCTGCCTGGCTGATCTGCACAGCGGTAGCTCTCCAGTGAGTTTTTCCACCAGGTTTCTCAGTCCACATAATCTAGACGGTTTATTGCCTTACGTCTTGGGCAATGGTACATACCATAGGATTTAAAAGCATTTTCAGGTCCTTATATCACGCCTTATGCTGTGATGTTGGGGCAAACGTATAAGACACATGAAGGACGAGAAATTTCTGAGCTGGTAGTAAGCAGTGTTGTTCTCAGCTGAGACCCCTTCAGAGCAAGCAGCGACCAAACAGCGGGGCAATTGCCTCCACGTCCTGGAAAGCGGAGGAAAATTAAAAGCTTCTGTAGCTGTAGCAGCTGGATTTGCACTCTCTGCTCTTCCATTCCTGCTCAGCTCCCGGCAGGAGGGGCAGCCCTGTCCCTCCTACATCCTTCCCCGGCTCTTGGCCCCAGCTTTTCTCTCCCTGTTGGCAGGGACCCCCCCCCCCATCCCTTGTCCGTGGGGCGCCAAGTCTGTTCCCGCTCCTGGGAAACGGTGATTTGGTTCTGATGCCGGCTGGAAAACTCCGCTGTGGACAAAAGCAATGAAACATTGGCAAAATCTCCTGCTGCCGTGCCCCACCGCAACCACCGCAGCCACTGAAGTGATTAATATAAGCAAGATTTGGCCTTAAATGCGCACCTTGCAAGCGTAGGGTGCAGATGCTGCCTTTGGCTGGCTCACGTGCTGCTCTCAGCAGCGCTCCTGCAAGAGCGGAGTGACCGGCCAGGACATGCTGAGCCAAGGAAGCTCCAGGATGAAGCAGCAAAATGCTGTCCGGCCAGCTGACGGCCGGTCGCACGTTCAAAGCGGCTGCCTCCTGCACATCCCCGCGCACGCCGCCGCCGGCCCGGGCTCGCTTAGCCTCGCATGCAAGGCACAGCTTCCGCCAGCACCCGCCTTGTGCCGCTGCCTTTGTTTGCTCCAGAGAGTTTGGAAACGCGGCGGTAGCCTGCAGCTGAGTGACACACATGGCTGGCGAAGAGGGTAATGATGAGCCCTTAGCGCAGCTCGATGCAAATCCTTCTCTGATACCGAACGCCGCGGAGCAGTTGATTTCTCAAAGGCGCTTTAGGACAAATAAACAAATCGCTTGCTCTGAGCAACAGGGCCTGGAAGTTACACCAGAGGTCTGTAGAAATGACGGGAGGGTGCGTGCAAAGCCCTGGGGCAATACCAGCCTCCCCACTTCACCGGGATAACTCCCTTTTGCCGACTGCCTCCCAGCTGCAGAGCGACCAGCCGCTGTGGATACCGCAGCCGGGCTCGGGACGCTGGTCCTGACCAGCAGCGGCACTGATCCGCAGCCACCGCTGGCTCAGTTGTCCTTGTCACCGCTCCCGCTGCCAAAAAAGGTGAATTTTCTTGTGCACGGGAGTTTGCTTTTTCCCATCAATGTTTGGGACTCCGGGAAGCTGAGAGTTAATGTCAGGTCCCCAGCAATAGAGCCGGACGGGTGCCCTTGGTGGCTTCTTGCGCTGTTTTGTTGTCCCCAAGTAACTATGTGACAGAGCACCAGTTTTCATCCCCGTGGGTACCCACGGATCCGTGGTCAACTACTGATCTCACATGCAAGCTGTTGCGTCGTTTAAGGTGGAAGAAATCTGCCCCGCGAGCACTTTGGGAAGGATCCACATCAGACGGAAGAAAAAGTCAGGGCTTCAAGAAGTCAGAGCTGAAAAAATTTGGTTAAGCTCCCCGCAGCTGCAGACCGGCGGGGCCGTGATCGAACGAGCCCCTGGTACGTCGTGTGCTGCGAGCAGGGCTGCTCCGCGCTGCAGATCCAGGCAGTTTTAAGGCAATTAAGGGAAATTTAGGGGCACCCCCTGTTTCTGGTCATGGGGGTGGGGTGGGGTGGTGTCCTTCGTGTCCCGAGGGAGGCGTTGGGGTGCGCTGTGCCTGCCTGTCCCGGGCCCGTGGGGTCCCCTCGCCTGCCTGCCAGCTCTCGGAAAGGAGGTCGAGAGGGGTGGCACTGGGGGGGTTAATTACGGAGGGGGGGGGGCGGGTCTGGGTGGGTGGTCCCTGTGCGTGGAAGGTCTGGGCAGTGGGATCCCTGCGTGGGGGAGGTCTGAGGGGGCTGTGGTACCCACGCACGGGTGGGGAGATCCCTGGGGATCTCTGCGTAGGGGAGGTCCTGGGGGGGGGGGGGGGGAGGATTCCCACGCTTGGGTGGGGTCTGGGTGGATGTACACACACGCGTGGGAAACCTGGGTGGGAGGATCCCTGCGTGCGGGAGGTCTGGGTGGGTGATCCCTGTCCGTGGGTGGGGGCTGGGCGGGGAGGTCTCTGGGGATCCCTGCGTGGGGGAGGTCTGGGGGGTGGGATCCCCGCGTGGGGGAGCTCTGGGGGGCGATCCCCATGCACACGGGAAGGGTACGGGTGGATGTACCCCACGCACGTGGGAAACCCGGGTGGGAGGCTCCCTGCGTCGGGGAGGTGCGGGTGGGCGATCCCCACTTCTGGGGGTTATCCCAGCGTGTGGGGCACCTGGGGGCTCCTCACGCCTGGGTGGGCTCTGGCAGGGGTGACCCCGTGCGTGGGACGGACGGACGGACGGGCGGGCGGGTGGGTTGGGGACCCCCGCGGAGGGGGATCCCCACGGGGGAGCCGTGGGCGCGGGGGGCGGCTAAGGGACGCTGCCGGGGGGGGCGGGGAAGGCGGCGTCGGCGTCGCGCCTTTAACGGGCGGGGGGGGGGGGGGGCCGGCAGACGCGGCGGACGTGCGGTGCCGCCTCCTCCCGCCCGCCCTCCCTTCCTGCCCGCCAGCGCCGCGCAGGCACCGGCTCGCGGCCGCTCCGTCCCCGCCGTCTCTCTCCGCACGGCCCGGCCCGGCTCGGCCTCCCCGCCCCGCGCCTCACGGTGAGTCCCGCCCGGGGAGCGCCCGGCCCGGCGGCGCGGAAGGACGGGTCGGGGCCGGGGCCTGCCCGCGGCCTGCCCGGCGAGGGGCGGCGGGCCTAGGCCTCGGCGTGGCCGGGCCGCGGGCGGGCGGCGCCGGCAGGTGGGCGGCGGGGCGAGCCCCGGGGCCGCGGCCCGGCCCGGCGGGTTCCGGTGGCGCGGCCCCTCCATTGCCCTCCCGGGGCCGGCCTGGGGGGGTGGGATGGGGGGTGCTGAGGGCGGAGGTTGCGCCGCGGGCCCCGCTCGGGGGTGGGGTGGGGGAGAAGCCGCTCCCACTCGCGGCCGTGGGGCGGTGTGGTGGCTCCCGCTGTGGGCCTCCAGCCGCCGCGGCTTTGGGGCTGCGCAGCCCCGGCTGGGCGGGGCGGGGATCGGTGCCTCCCGAGCACATCTCCCGGTAACCTTCCCGAAGCCAAGTTAACCGGTAAAAACGGGGGGGGAAAAAAGGTGATGTACCCGTCGTCTTCCGTAGGTCTGCGTCGTTACCTGCCCGCTGCCAGAGGCACGAACCCGTGAAGGGCGGCTGAGTAAAAATTCACCCCCAGAATACGATCTGTAGGGTTGTCCTGTGGCTTTCAGACCCCTGGATAAGGTTCGGCGTGAACCGAATGCTGCAGTGCCCGGCTGGCCTTGCAAACTTTAATGAAGCATTGCCCTTCGCCGGTTAAAATAGTCTGGCCCGTTTTGTATTCCTGTAGTGACGTTAGCTGCGCACGGTAAAATATACTGCTTTTTCCCGTCTTCGTAGGTTATGTTTGTCAGGGGTATTTTATTTTTTAAAATTGCCTGTGCCCTTTGGTGGGTTGCGTGCGGCTGTGTTAAACCTGGAGGTGTTAATACCCGCCCCTGCCTCTCCTTCTCTACTCACAGCTTACTCCCTTGCTGGAAACCTTCCTCCGCTCTGCGGGCTCTTGAGGGGGGAAGAAAAGTTGAGGTGGCAAAGCTACATCTTTTGTACCCAACCAATTTCAATGGCTGGAGTATTTTAACGAAGTAGGTGGTTATTAAGAATAGCGTAGCATCTTTTCTGCGTTAGGCAATACCAAATGCTGCTCTCTAGTGATGTGCGTACACCTGTGTGCTTTAGGCTTGTCGGTGTATAACCTTTTTTTTCCCCCAAAGGCTCTGCGGTGTATTTTGAGATCACTGTTACTCGAAGAAGATCACTTCTCGCTTCGCGAAAGTGAGTTGTGAAAGAGGAGCTGAGCTGATACTCTGCTGTAGTCCTTTCCTGTTTAAAATTCTCTTCTGGCTTTTTTTCTTCAGTGTTTCCATTGCCGTCTCTGTCCAACAACACACATGGTATTTAGTAGACGTAACTGACAAGTTCTATTTAACATCTCTTTGCATATGACAAAGCAGAAATCCCTCGTAGGAAAGTCTGAATTGATTGCTGCAAAAGTTAACAGGAGATCCAGTTCCCACGTTCCGCCTTCTTTCACATATTTTTCTTGCCTGTTCTCTCGGTGGATCGCTAAAGTCCTCCTGTTTGGTTTGGGCTGGAAACGTTTCTCTGCCTCGTGGACCTCTTCCCTATAACTGCACTGTAATTTCTGTCCGTGAACAGGCTATGCAACTCGCTTTACCACATATTTTTTCTCTTGCCTCATATGCTGATGCTGCTTTCTGCATACTGTGATTAAAATAACTTTTGTGTGTAACTGCAGCAGGGAAAGGTTGGGGTTTGGATGGAAACGCTAATTCTCTGTTAGAGTTATTACCAAATACTTTTTTTTTGTCAGATTTCTTTTTCCCCACCCCCCCTTATCTAGCCTGTCTCAAGAAGATGCTTTCTGCTCTCAGAAGTAGCAGCAGTAGGATGTGAAGAACACAATTAGCTTTTAATTTGATCCTTTATCCCCCACTGTCATAAAACCCCTATTACAGATAACTTAGCCTGCAAACTACTTTGTTTTTGAAACCCCTTGAAGAAGAGGGAAAGACTTGCTCAAGCTGGTATAAAACTGTGGTGTTACTCGGTTAGCCATGTAACAGTTTTCCTTTGCATCATCAGCTCTTACTGCTGGAGATGAGATGGTTATGGCTTAAAAGTGTCTAATCATTGCTTGATCATCGGTGCTGTAAACCCAGGGTCAACAAAACCCTTCTGAAACTGAAATTCCCTGTGAATTTCAGAGGTGGTGGGTATAGATTAAATATGTTTTTTGGCCAAGACCCTTAAGCGTAAGGACATAGCGGGGAGAGGATATGTGTTTTATTTTAAGCATCAAACTTAGTTGCTCCTAATCCCTTCCCCTGCTGCTGCCAAGACACCAGCTTCTCGCCATTGACTTCAAGAGCTTCAGCTCCCAAGTTTAGTTCCCTGATCATACCCCCAGCTACGTGCCTGAGTAAATAGTGCGAATACCCCCTGTGACATCCTGGAGGGGTGGGGGAGAAGCAGAAGACAGAGAGGCAGGAGGAGGGTGATTTTTCATTCCCGCTATCCGCTCCAAAAGCTGCGGCAGCAAGCGGGCTGATAAGAACCCAAGAGCGGAAGAGAGCCCCCAGTCGAGTTTAGTTTCCCCATTTATAGCACCCATCCGTGCTGTGGATGCCTTTCGTAACATAACTGCTTTTGAGGTGAAACTTGATCGGTTTATTCTTTGCCCCCATCTTCAGGAGAGCTGTTGGAGAGCCTCCTCTAAGTCTCGGAGCAATCACTGAATTTCCATCCTCACGGTGTTTATGGCTGGTTTGTGTAATTTGTTTTTGTTCTAACATTGCCGTTTGGTTTAAAGGGTTGTTTTCCCTCCCTGATGTAATTAGAGGGAGCAATCGGATCCCCTCTTGGCCACTTGTTTTGATAGGTTAAACAAGTCAAAGTCTTTAAGCCTCTTCCTGTTGTTCTCTTGTCAATATTCTCAGGATTTCCTTGTCAGTGAAAACCTTTTGCCTTTACCCATCAAAACCTTTTTAATATAAAGGGAATTTTATGCATCTGTGTTTAGCTCTTAAGCTTCCTGCCCTGTGTTGGCAAAACAGCAGGATTGGACTATTTAAAAAAAAAAAAAAAAAATTTTTGGTGGGCCTACTCGCTGCACTAAGCTCTCAAACTTTTTGACATTCCTCGGGTAATTGTTTTAGGCTAACAAGACAGGGAGTTGCTGGGCTAAATCTGTCCCAGACAAATCACTTGTTAATGACTGTGCATAAACTAGGGAGATGATAGATTGGAGAATTACCAGCTTATGACTCTTAGGATTCTGTTTCTCCTCTCATCGTTATACAAGATGTCCTAGCAAATAAAACACATGATGCCTTTTAAAAAAAAATAGTATTTATTTATGTTTTTAGAAATGTAAAAGCTTCTTCCTGTTAGCATGCCTGAACTACAGCTGGTTGCAGGAGAGAGGGTACTTCTGAGCTTTGAAAACTTGCTATTTCTTGCCGGAATGGAGCCTTGAAGGTAATTTCATAGAGCGTGGACTTGGTGCTTTTTTCAGGCTGATGCCTGCGGTCTCTGGTTTGGGAACACATCTGTGCCTGCTGGTGCGGGCGCTGCCTCAGAGACTCGGATTCCTGCTTTTTTTTGCCCCCACGGTGCTTAATGGTGGCTGTTACTTCCAATGAGTTCGGAGCGGGAGCAGCAGCCCTCGCATCGATAAGCACCGTACATTGATCTGGACTCTGCTGCTTCTTCCAGTTGAAGAATGGGTCTTTAGCTGGTGGGGGCGAGAAGCAGAACGGACCCAGGCGCTGCTCCGAGCAGGGAGACAGTACGCAGGCGTCTGCAATTCCTGCCATTCCTCTGCGAGGGCTTTTTTTTTTTTCCCTCCCCCACATGAGAACTAAAGTAGCATCTGGGCCAGGTTCCCTGCGTTTGGACTTGTCTTCTCTTGGTTGCCACCACTGCCCCGTGCGCAGGAATGCTGCAGTCTAATTAGATTATGTTAGAATGAATAAGTGAATCTTCATAAATGAGCTTATGGGCGCGCTGTCAGGTCAACTTAGACCCTAAATATAGGTACTGGGTGGAGTGTGGACTTGGTGCAGTATCTATCCGTACAACAAAATTAAATGGAGATCTCCTGGGAATGCATAAATTCTGCTGCCTTGCCATCTTGTCGGCCTGGATGCTCAAGTGTCTTGGTACAAGAAATGCCAAAATCCACTCAAATCTGGGCATTCCTTAATTGAAGCTTGGCGGGGAGTTGGAAGGGGAAGTTATGGCTGTGGAAACTGTAATAATCTGAGGTGCTAAAGAATGCAAATCTCATGATCCTTTTTAATGCTTCCCATTTAACTAAAGGTAGGGTGTTTTTTTTTGTAAGTAAGTCTCTTAGATACTGTGGAAAACGGGGAAAAAAGAAATGGTTTCTATTGCACATATGCACATGAAAACTCTGGAAAGCTTCTCTGACTTTCTAACACAAATAAAGAATACTGTCTCCTCTTCTTCCAACTATATGATGCAAAGAAGCAGTTTAGGAGCTTTAAGCCTTGAATTTTGCTGTGCATTGTGTGGGGGATGGGAGGGAGAGGAGAGGGACAGGAACTGTAAGGTTTGTGCCTTAATCAGAAATAAAATAGTTACTTTTATGCAGCTCTCCTCCTTGTTTTCTGCGGTGTTCTTTGTTTTTGTTAGGGCTTTGTTGCTACCCTGCTTATCAAAATTCACAGCTCTAAATTCCTGTTACTGAAGAGAAGTAGGTGATGTTCCTTCCCCTTTTCTTCCCAAGAAGACTTACTTAGAAGAATAGCATTTTTTTTCTTTTCCAAATGAAACCTCATCTTTGCTTGTAGATCACTGAGGCCGCATTATAACTCAGAGAAAGTGCCTGTAAATTAGTAATGTGGGCAAGCTACTCATTTTCTCGCACTAATAATCCCTATTATAAATAGCCTTGTCCTCCTCTAGCACTAACAGCTCCCTGCTGCTGTCGCTGTCAGGTGTGCAGGATTTTTAGTGGTAGTAAAGTACGGAAAGCGGCACTTCTTGCAGGTTTTCGCTCTTTCCCATTGGGCACCCTTCCTCCTGGCTGATCCCACTGCCTGTGCTGCCCTGTCTGGATCTGCTCGCAGCCAGGCAATCCTGCAAATCACTGCTCCGCTCAAGAACAGCCGGTACGTCGCTAACCGCTCCCCTGCTGCAGGAAACATCTTTAAGCCCTTTCATGCTGTGAAGTTGAGGAAATGAAGGAAAACGGGAGTTTTGCTCGAAGTTGTAGCTGAATCACTAGTTGAGCATCAGGGAGGGCTTTTTCCATCTCAGAAGAGGTGCGTTGCTGTTGTATTAATTGAATAGCTAACCTTCTCAGCCCGCCTCACTGGTGTCCGGCTCGTCGAGCATGTGTTGAATGACCCGGGGAGAATAAAGCTAGAGTTCAGAATTACGTGGGTGTCGAAGGCTTCTAAAGCCTGGTATATTTATGCCTGTGATTCATGGTGCTTCCAAAAACAATCCAGCTCTCATCCTGTGGAGGGGAAGTACCTCGGTCCAGTGTTATTTTTCATTTAGCTGTGTCACCTGCCAGAGCAATATAGACTGGACGTGTGTTGTTTTGGGTTCGTTATTCTTTTGTTTCTAAATCCGACCCTGCAAGTGTTTCTTGTAGAAGAAATGCTGGCTTAATTCTGCTTTACACTCTCCTATATGACTGAAAATGGTAAGCAGGGTATTTTATTTCAGGGATGTGACAATTTTTAGGACATCTCGTTCCTGTCTGTGATGTGAAAAGGTGTCTTTTGTCTGCCTGCAACCGCACAGGAAGGAAGTTGTTGAGTCCGGGAGATAAAAGCGCTATCTCCTCCCCTGCGCGGGGGCAAGCTGCCTGCTCCTGGGCTTGGCAGTGCTCTGCTCCCGTCCTGCTTGTCGTAGGGCGGAGGGGAACATTTTCATGGGAAAATGTGAGTGGACTTGTAATCTATTTGCAAGTGCGTAGCTGTCAAGGAAGATGATGACTAAGCTATTGCACAAGGTGTAGCTCTTCAGGGAGCGTGCCAGGATTGGACTGGATTGTGACTGACTGATAGAAGAGCCTATAATATCAGTCAGCTGATAATTTTATTATTACTAGTTTAATCTGACCACTGGCTGCAACTACTTTTTTCCTCAGCCTGTTTGCTGTGGGGTTCCAAGTTGAAAAGTCTATACTCAGTGAGTACAAAGAAAAAAGCCCAATTTATTGGAGGAAGTAAACGGTTCCTGAGCCGCTGGTGGGGAGTGCTGGGTGGTAGGAGTGCTTAAAGCCGATGACTTGCATATGGCTCATATGGATGTCTCTCTGCCAGGCGCCTGCCCTCTGCCCTGCGCTGCTGCCAGGCTCTCGCACGGTGTTGTCCACCTGCCCTGGTGCGCAGGCAGGATGGAGGGCGCTTACCCTCCCATTTAACAGAAGGGAAAGCTGAGGCCAAGCGCCTGCAGTTGAAGATGCCGAGAGGTCACCAGCAGACCAGCTGCTGCTGCCGTTCTCTTGGTCCCATTTGTGACCTGGCCCCCAGGGCACGCTGCCCTGGCTTTGCTGGGCTGGCAGTTAGCCGGTGGGTGAGTGGGAAACCGCTCTTCTGCGGCGACCGAGGCTGTTCCCGCATGCGTCTTCCTTTCAGGGTCTCTGCTGCGGCATGGGTGGGAGGCCAAGCCTGGTCCCAGAAAGCGGTGTTTCTTCCTGCCTCCCAAACTGGTTTGAAAGGCTGCCGTGACGATTAGCGCTGCTTTGTCTAAGTCATTGCTTATGTTCCGTGGGGACATCCCAGCTTGGCTTTCATGTAGGCATTGCCTTTTTTTCTTAATGCTATGCTGTGCATGGACCTAAAAATCAGGTACGTGAAACCAGTTGCAGCATCTCTTCTGCCCTTCTCCGTTTCAGCTCCAGGTATACCTGAGAGCAGCACCATGGCTACAGCAGATCATACCCGACGGATCTTTCACAGGGCATTTTCAAATCTGGGAAGTGATCTGAGTTTAGCGGTGCTGTGCCAGGAAGGGCCCTTTTCCCCAGGGGTTAGGTGGGGAGTTTTCTGCCTCCTTTAACTTGCTGTCCTCCGAGGAGGCTTGGCGTGTCCTCCTCTTGGACCAGGCAGCGTCTGCAGTTCAGTGGGGTGTGGAGCTGGGAGGCTGGCAGAAAATGGGAGTTTATGGGTGAACGCTGTATCCCGTGTCACGCCTACTGACCTTCGGTTGTGTGAATACCTGTTGGCAGCGTGTGTGGCTTCAGCTGTGATGGACTGCTAAAGGACTGTGCTGCTTTTTCTCTTTACGCTGCCTTGTTTTGTATTTACAGCAGTGGTGGTGGAGGTCCATCAAAGCTTCGCTTCTCCAAGTTCAAACTCTGACCAAGGAGGAGCTGTGTGCCCTAATGTTTGCTGAGGAGGTGTCCTCGCCAAGCCTGTCCTAGCATGGACAGTGAGAAGCATTGTGCAGAAGAGAGGCAGAGGTGGCATCTCAAAACCTTGGAAGCCACCAAGCTGCAGGGAGGATTTATGGAGGTTGTGTTAGGATTTTACTGGGTTCCCTGGCCTTTCCCACGGCACCTCAATGGATGTACCCTTGTTACCTTCACCTAAGGTCACTTCCATATCTACAGCCTGTGCTACGCTACCGCTAGGATTGGGTTGTGTGCTAAGTTTAGTAAACCTTTTTACAGCTTAGTGTGCATGTGTATATGTAAAAACAGATTTTTTTTTTAAGTAGCTTTTAATGGGTTAGAGCCTAGTTCAAGCTGCACAAGAAAGCTAGGCTTTCTCTGCACAGCTGGCAGTACACCAGGCCAGTCGTGGGAGGAACAGGTACACTCCTCCGCCTCGGTGTACTTCAACACACAAATTCGGTGAGGTGTGGAGCGCCGTGGGTGGGAGGGAGGGTCGCTGAGGCACAATTACGACTTGCGTAACGTGGTCTGCAGTCTGAGGCATGTGAAAAGTGCTAGCGAAGGGGTTAGGTTTCAGAAGTTTTAAAGGCTTGTGAAAATTCTTGATCAGATGTTTCCATTACGAGCCTGCCTTTTCAGCCCCTCACCCTCGGTCTCCCAGTTTCCACCTTTTTTTCCATGCTGTTTGTGTGCCAAAAGAAGGATTTCTTGGCTTCAGGTCTGGTGTACCTATTTCTAAGTAGATTTCTTAATCCCCACTCCCCATTACAGGCTACTAGAGTAATAGTTTGAGGCGTAACTAAAGTTGGAGGCAAGTAAGTTTAGATTTGTGTGGTTGCGGTGAAGCATTTGTTCAATCCTCGCATGCCAGAGGAGCTGATTGTGGGACAGCAAAGCAAGGGGAGTGAGAACCCAGACAAGCATGAGAGAAATGACCTTAATTACTCTGCATTTCTGTTGCTGGGCATTTTTAGGCCTTTTTAACAACATGGCACGTTCTCAAGTTCAGATCAGTACTGTGCTGATCAGTGAAGCTGAGTGCATTGGGGCGGGTGTGCATGCATGTGTTACGAGGGTGTTTTTGCGGGAGGACTCTGGGATGTTGGGTTATTGAGTTGAACTCAAAATTCTGAAAACAGTGAAATGCATATTTGAAGTCCCTTTAGGAAACTTACAGGCTTGGTCCTTCTGGCCGCAAGTGGAGAAAACCAGGAAACCTAGAGATGCACTTCGAACACGTCTTTTGGGGGGTTCCTGTGTGTCATCATCCAACTCCCACCATTACGCTGTGTCTGGGGTTACTCAGTGACCTGGATTGTGGAACTGGGACCAGTATGGCTAAGGAGTGTTGCAGGGTCTGCTGGGCTGCTGCTGCTCAGAGAAATGACAGCAAGCCTCAGCATTGCTCACCTGGGGAATCAACAGCCACATCAGGAAGGTGGTAAAAGAAAGCTTCTTCACCACGTGGCCCAGGTGTAATTCAAGTGTGTTAAGTAAGTCTGTGGAAGAGCTGGAGCCTTTTCTGTGATGCTGGAGGGGAGCTTAGTCTCCTACTCTGGGTGTTTAAGACAAGATGCAAATACTGCCTTGGAGTCTGCCAAAATACTGCACTGGTTCCTGGGTGTGTGTGACCTCCTTAAGCTGCCTGCCCAGATCCTAAAGGATCCGTGCGCTAAGATGACTTTAACTGTGTATCATTTCTTTATGTGTGAGTACCTTCAGCAGACTGTTAAATGAAGCACAGAGAGGTTAACAAGGTGAAAAGAAACCTTATGGAGAGGAATATGTGGTGCTACCGTTTCGGAGCACGTATCCTCACTGTGGAAGTTGAAAGGATGGTATCTTGGTGGAGCTATAGCCAGTGAGGTCCCTGTCGTAGTGCAGGAGGTGTTTTGGACAGATGATGAGGTGAGCTTAGTGCTGCCCTCGATAAATGGGCTACGTGCAATGTCTTGAAGGAGAGTGGAGAGGGACCTTAACACTTCACCTGTCTCAGTAGGGAAATGACCAAGTTCAGCAGCAATTTCTTAAACTTCATGTTGTGCTTTTAAATTGAGTTAAAAGTTCTAGCTCGTAATGCAGTTTATACTTCAAAATACACTGGGGTGACTTGTACGGTGCCAATGCCGTAGGGATTGCTTCTAAAACCTCTTTTGTCCCTTAACTATTTAGAAACTTTATTTCTAAGAATATCAACAGCACCATGTTCTACAGCATAAGGGATCTGGCTTGGATATAGAAGTGCTATCTTTATGCCTGTAGGATAACATACTTCAGGATAAATGTTGAAGGACAGCTTTGCTATGGAGCAGTCAAACTAACTCATATCTGCTGTGGAAGTCTTGGCGATGGGAGTCTGTTCAGCCTTCAGCTAGTGCAAATTTGTGCTGGAGCAGAAAGTCAAAATATCAGTGGTGTAGGAAGCCCATCATCATCAGAAGCTTCTGTGGTCCAAATTCAGTCCTGAATGTACCTCTACGCATTCCCTGTGTTCGAAGGGTTTTATAAATATAGCATGAACGATGTTTTAATCTGGCAAATAGTTTTAAATTTAACGCACAGTTGTAATAAAATCCAGCCCTCTTTTGCAGGTGTCGTTCCTAATGTGACTATGGATTAAAACTCATTGATTGCTACTAGCAAAAGAGTGGTAGATGCCCCTTGTATCAGTTTAAAACATGTTCCCTGCAGTCCTAGGGCTCTGGTTCACCTCTGTAGCTAAGTGGCAGTGGTGAGTAGGAGTCTGCTGCTGTATGGCCAGGTGAAATAGAACACGGCACCCATGCTCTGTACGGAGGCTGCAGGTTCACCATTACAGCGCTGAGCACCTCGTTGGATTGACGATTGAGAGCGTTTTTCCGACTTGCAGTCAAAAGGCACTCGTGGCCTGTTACTACCCATTTGTTCCTACGCCAGCATTGTCCTCTGGCTTGAACCTCACCCTGCGAGGTACGAGCTGGAGGAAGCCGATCTGTTGGGTATGGCCCCTGTTCACTTGGGTGTAGTTCAGGGCGGCGTAGCTGTACATGCACGGGGGGAAGCAAGGGTAGTGAGTAATGCCTGCTCAAGCCTGGCTGTTTGGATTTACCGATGTTCTTGCGTCTTTTTGAACCATGACTGTGGGTATACAGCATTAAAAGCAAAAATAGGCACGCTGATGCAGTGCTTACCCAGCTGTGCAGGCTGAAGAGGAGGCAATTCCAGCCTGGGGAGGCTCATAGTACTCATATTTCCTAAGTCCTAGTTTAGTAGTTGTGCTGTGCATGTTGGTGGTAACTCTATTTATGATGCCTCTGTCAACTTAGAGGAACTTTGACTTCTATACGTTGAGTTTGCATTCCTCCTATTGTCTAGCCTAAACTGAAGTTGCCCTTTTAAAATTTTGGGGTTGAGAACTAACTGCATACCCGCGAGTGTTAAACTCTTGGCATATTTGAAAATTTATTACCACTTTGAACTTTGATTGTTTAACTGATGGATACTTTTTTCCACTTTTTTCCCCCACTATACTGTATGTGGTGAGAAGGGGGAAAAAAATCTTGCCTGTTGATTTCATCTCCCTTTCCAGCTGAAGAATTGTAAAGACGTAGCCTGATAATGGGGTACAGCAGTCATGTTTCAAATGCTGCTTTCTGATGCTCTCATTTAGCTAGGGCTGTGCCACATTTACCGTAATTTTGATGCAGCAATCACTTTCTTTCCCTTTAGAGAAAACTGAAATCACTCAACTGCTTAGACATAATGTGTGCAGTAAATAGTATCTTAAAACTTCTAGTAGTTAGAAGAAACCACATGAAAGCATCTATATCTGATATGATTCACAGTCACTTAAGGGTTTTGATTTCCCTCTATGAATTAACAACTCTCTCCTCTAACTTGCAGCCTGTTTCCAAGGCAGGTCAATCTCATTTTCCTCTAGGAATTCAAATAAGAGGAGAGCATCTGTCTGCTGTCGCCTTCTCCTTTTGCCCATTGCTGTTTAACAATGGGATCGTTGAGTCACCCAGAGGTTAACGAAGCACTTTTTTTTTTTTTTTTTTTGTCAGTGGTCCAATCTCTTTGTATAGTTGTGTCGAACAGCAGACTGAACAGAAAGAATAGGAAAATCTTGTTGGTGGAATCACCGGGGTTGTCATTTTGCAACACGAGGGTAAAGACCTGCTTAATCTTCAGGCTTCTACCTGTGTATGGGGTGGCTGATTACAAATCCCTCTGCAAGAACATTAAACACTAGTTTTTCTGCATCTTTTGCACTTAACAGTGTTGGAGCTAGGGAGATGCGAACGATTACAGTTGGTTCAGCAGTAGCTTCCCACTTAGTATTTAAAATGTTTTTGTTACGACAAGTCTTTTGGGGTTTGGCATTAGGAAAAGGGTGAATTGTAGCCCTTAATTATGAAGTGCGGGAACAATTGCAGCCGGACAGACAGGCAGCGGTCCAGCTCCTCTCTTACTGAGCGAGCAATGCTTTTGTGCCGTGCCATCCCACTGCACAAATGACCGTAGCAGGCTGTTGCTAGATTGATTGGTTTTGATCCCTTTTAGGAAGGGGTTTGAAAGCTCTAATTTTGGGTTTATCGCAGTAGTCCTTCAGGCTTCTGCCCTGTTGCTCTGAGCAAATCTGTTACCGTGGCTGCCGTGCTTCCCGTGGAGGCAGCTGGTGGGGGGAGTGTGGGAATAAAAACCAGCTATTAAATCCAGTTGTACTGGGACATCAGTGGCTTGGCTTGTGTAGGTGCCGTGGCAAAGTAATTGCAAGGAAAGCTTTGAAGGAGCAGTGTTTTGCTCGCAGCCCGGCCCCGTTGCACGTTACAAGCGATGGAGAGCTTTGAGGATTTTGGGGGAATTGAGCTTGGGAAGGTGCGGGATGGGGTTGCGCTCCTCAGCGTGTGGGTGAGCTGTGACTTGCCAGATGCCACCTGGGGCAGGGAGAGACTTCTCTTCCCCTATCTCTTATCTGCCCGTGGGTGAGGGTGTCCCTTGCTCAGCAGGGCTGGGTGGTGGTGGGACTCGCAGGAGTGCCCGCTGGTGGCAGCGCTCCCAGAAACTCTCACCTTTTCCCTCCGGAGCACCTCTCCAGGCTGGGTTTCTCCTACAGTTCGAAGCAAAGTGCACCCGTTATCGCTGAGGCATGGCTGTTTGCCCCAGCCGTGCCTCTTTTCCAGGCGTGTCGTTAGGCGAAGACATTGTCAGCCGTCTCACAAATGCACTCGCGCTGCGCTACGCTTCCGGCAGAGCTCGTGCTGGGAAATGGAAAATACAGATCTCCTCTCTGGGACACAACTCTACTTTCTCCCCCCCCCCCCCCCCCCCCCGCCTCCTGGGAGCTGCTGAGCCTCCGTGGCGGCTGGCGTACATATGGTAGTGCCTTCTCCTGTTGGGAACGTTAAAAATACTCGCTACAAATTTTCCCTTTCCACGTACCAAAATATATCAATGTGCTCTGCTTCTGGTTAGTCATTTCCTCTTCCTTTCTTCCTTTTGCAACAGGGCGAAGGACTGCAGGCGCATACTTCAGTAAAAGCTCGTATGGTTAAGAAGTCTGAAGCTAAATAGATTCTCCTAGGTTAATACCTGTCTTTTTTTTTGGCAGAAGGCTTCTGTTCTCATCCATTAAATACACGTTTAAAAATAAGTCTGGATAAAGTAATTTTTATGGTATTCATATTAAGAATATCTTTGCAGCCTGATTTATTGTTTTAAGGGAAAGAAATGCGAATATGAAGAAGGTTAATAGTCCTACCATGAATTTAATATATTCTTGCAGGAAAACTTAGGTGATACATCGCTGTAGGAAAATTTCCAAATCCTCTCATTTATTTCGAGGTTTCCTGTCTTCTTCCTGTGCCATCACCTCTGCGCACGCATGCTCCCTCCTCCTCGAGTTCCTGCGTGACCTCGTTCAACATGGGCGGAAACTTGATGAAAGCACCAGCGTGACACTGTTAGGCTGTACGTGGCTGTACGTGGCTCAGTTGTGGGATAGCTTTGGCAGTTTCCGCACCATCGGGGTGTGGAGGTACAAAGGTTAATAAATTCAGCTCTACGGACCTGCTTAAACGTTGCTCCGAGTGACTCGCTAACCCCTCAAGGCTGGATATTTTTTTGCTTCTCCATTGCTGCTGCTGCTTTGGCGAGAAATTTGGAGAAAAGCTTTAGCACCAGGTGGTCTGGAGACCCACAAAACAAGTGGTAGGTTTAAAACTCTCTTGTGTGTCTGGAGAAATTCAAGTGAGCAGGCTAAAATGTCATCTGACGGATATGGTTAGGGGCAAAGTTGAGTAGAAATTTGGAGAGTCGAGCAATAAATTAAGACAGACCTCTTTGTAGGTATGCGCAAACTTCAGAAATATGTCCCCTGAACAAAATGCCATCCTCGTTAGCAATCTGTCGTGGTTTTCCTGTCCTCCTGGCGCTGAGGACATCTGCTTTGCCCTGGATTCAAAGCGAAGGACAGCTTGTGCCTGCCCGGGGAGGTGAGGCACGGGCAGCGGCGCTGCTCCTGCCAGGCAGCCTGGGGAAGAACGGTGTTCGTGGGGCTGTGCGAGGCTCGCAGGGAGGTAATTAGCTCTTCTGGGATGCGTAGGCAGATAATACGCTTGGGTCTTTTCCTTGACTATTTGCAGCTCTTGTATATAAAAACCTGGGTTGGTTTTTTAATGAGCATTAGTCTCCCAGTACTCGGATGCCATTCATACTTTCACAGCAATCTGCTAAGGCAAAAAAAAAAAAAAGCTGGACCGAAGGCCTTTTCTTCCTTTGTTTCTGTCTCCTCTTATTTTACATTTATTTTTTAAAGTTTTAAACAAGAATACATAATACAGGAATGTATATTTAGACAGTTATATTTACTATATACACTGGGAAAGGAAAAAGGTTTCATTCCAGCTGTTTTACTTCCACAGCAATCTGCAAAGAATGAGAGGAATTTGAGTACTGAGAAGCTACTGCTCGTACCTGCTTTCCTCTCTCCTTCCATGCTTGCGGAGACTGTATTGGATGTAAAGAGATGAAAGGGCTGTAGCAGCCTCAAATTTCTCAAGAGATGATCTTCAAATTTTTTTACTTGGAATATGAGGCTCTGCTTTGTTTTTGACCAGAGGGGAGGTCAACTGTGTAATTGCTGTGGGTGCTGTAGAGCTTGTTTTAATCAAGTTAAAGTAATAGAGCACAGCAAGGGTAGGTGCAGAAGTCTCGGAATAAATATACTTATGCTAGCGCAACTTATTCCTGTGTCAGAAAAGGATGAAGCTGTGTTGGAGTAAGATAGCCTGATACCCTCACAGCTGAGACCCTTCACTTGCCTTATTTTGGCAGAGCCAACTTTGGGAATGACGATGCATACGGTTATGTCAGCAGACGGAGCAGGGGGGTAAGATGGGTGACGAGGAGCTTTGTGACCCCAGCCAAAGGACGTGCAAACAGTTGTGTTGGTAATGCAAAAACCCTGTGCCCTGGGAAAGGGTGCCATGCTAGCTGAAAGAGCCCTGGCAAAACCCCGAGCAAACCCAGACGGGCTGTGCAGCGCTCGGCATCGGAGCTATCGTACTGTGTCTGCCCCCGGTTTCGGGGGACGATAGCTGCGCTCTGAGGCTTTCTATGGCTCCGAGGTGAAGATTATACTGTGAATATATATTTATACAGTAGACCACAACAGATGTCAAAAGGCCTTTGTTGAGGTGCATAGTGGCTTTAAACTTGTGTAAATGGCTTTTGTGTGTGGTAAACCCGAGCTGCTATGGACTGTCACATCAACTTGGCTTGTACAAACCTCTGTTAACTTTCCAGACAGCTAATCAGAATAACAAAACAGGCATGGCCTGATTCCTCTCTCCTGTCCAGGTGCTGGGCACAACAGATTTCAAGTGCGGTTGTGCGTGTTTAATGCTTCTGCCTGGCTGACCCCAGAGTCCTGGCTTAAATCCGCACTCAGCTCCTGCTGCTGGGCAGGTTTGTGTTGCAGGAGACCCCTTGATACTCAAAAACTACACAACATGCAGATCTGCTGCCTAGACTGGTAATCTAAACTCAGCTTTGGCCATTAATCTGCTAGCTTTGTCACTTATTTTTAGTATGTAATCCTGCATTAATACGGCCTTGGCAAAAGCCCAAGTTCTAGCATTGCCTGCAAAGCCAGAACTAACGAGTTAATCAATGTTGGGTTTATTGCAATGTGTTGTTATACCTTGAGCAAACCTGCGAAAGCCATCCATTGCAACGCAGCTGGGCAATGCTGAGAACAGCGAAGGTTGTTTTTAATCAAGTCTGTATGTTGAGACTATTAGAAATGTAAACTTAATTCTCTTCTGAAACGTGGCTAAAAGGTGCAGCTACCTTGCTGGCTGGGTTTGTTGGCTCTATTTGGCAGCTTTGGAGCAGAAGTGAGACTTGACTGCTGCCTGGCTTGCAGAGGCAGCTCCTCTCTGAGCGGCTGTACTGACATCTTTTCTTGCCTCAGCATCAGCAGAATTGTTCATGCTGGTGCATTCGGATGACTACTCGTGCAGCCTTTCTTGCTGTTGAACTATGCCTTCTGATGTAACGCAGGCGATGGAAAGTAACAGATATAACAGGGGATCTTCTGGCTGTTTGGAGCTGCTGTGAGTGAGTGACCTTAGCTGCTATTGCTGCCCGCTTGGGACGCGAGCAAAACGGCAAGCTGAGAAAATCGGTGTCTGTGTTCAACTTTTAGTTTAGATTTTGCTGCTCTTTGGTCCTTTGAGAGTCTGTGAGAAAATGCAGTGAGTGGTTTTTTTCCTTCGTATTTTGAGAAGTATCATTTCCCAGTTCCCCGTGCACAGAAGTGAGTGTTAATTGAAGAGCAAATGTTGGATCCGGTCTCTGCCTGCAAGGGGAGCAGGGAAGGGCGAATGCTTATGCAAAGGAGCTTGCTGCTCGGGTGTTTAAATGCCTCTCAAATAGTTCACGGTGGTGTGGGCAGAGCACGTCTATACATGAGCGTGTGAAGGAAGGAGCTGGGGAAGCCTCAGGGACTCCCTGGAAATAGCGATGGGAAGATGCTGACTTGCTGAGTAATGCCCAGAGCCCTCTCGGGGTGCAGTCCTCTCCCGCTGGAAGAAAAAACCTTTGACCCTTTACGGGCACTTTGGAAGAAGGTAGCGTAAAGATAACTTGTTATCTTCTGACTTTGGAGATAATAGATATATATTAGAAGTTAGTGATTTTAAGGGAAAACTTGCAGTTTCTGGAGTCCAGTGGGGCCAAGGACACTTTCCTCTGGCCCTGATGGGTGCCAGTTTTTATTCCAAATAACGTGCCCTTGCAAATGTGAGAAATATTTTGATTTCCTAAGACTTTTCAGTCCTGAACAATATCAGTGTCTTTTGTGCTCGTGCTTTGGTGAACCCTGTTGGTTGCTGGTGGGAAGGGATCTGTGCAGTTTTGGGGTATTCGGGCAAGCTGCTGGGCAGGAGGGCAGAGCGTGGTTTTCCAGCCCATTCCTTGCTCCATGCCAGCAACCGGTGTGCACGCTTTTATCCCTGGATAAATGCAAGGTTGCTCATTCCACTTTCTCTGATGCTAATTCCAACTCTGGGCTTTATCCCGCAGCCCAGGTGGTTTCAGGGCGTCAGCTGCTGCATGGTGAATCTCTGCGCTGCCTTATCTTGTATGAACTTGCCTGGATGGCCGGGCTGCGGTAGAAACCTCCCACGTGCTCCCGGCAAACCCTTGCAGGAGGTGCCCGGGCGCTCACCGCTGCCGGCGCTTGGATGACAGCAAGGTCATCTGCCAGATAGTGGTGGCAACATCATGTAGCCGTATTGTGCTCCTGGCTTGCTCTCGGCACTGCTGCTGCGCTTTGTCAGGTGTTGGCTCTAAAGATGTATTAAAAAAACCCCAACCAACCCCTAAAAGTAAAGGCTTTTGTTGAAGCAAAGCTACGCTTCTCTGGAATTTAATAAATAGCGTGTCTGTGTTAACTAACATCAAGCAACTGAGAGCAGACAGAGCCTAACAGATGGTACAAACAGCGGCATGTTTGGAATGGAAAATATTTACCTAGAGGGTATTTGAAGCACTGAGATTATGCTCTGCAAATGGCTTAATTGTATCAGCGTAATCAAGTGAAGAGCAGCGAGATTTATTGACAAGTCTCATTCTCCTCTTGCTGTTAGCAGTTTGTAGGGGGTGTCAAGCACTGTTGAGCTTCACTTGAACAGGTCTCCTTCCCAGAGAAGAGTAACTTTAATATGTGAATGGCTCAGTCTGTAATTTCGAGTGTCTACAGCTTTCTTCTGTTGCTGCACAAATCATGCTGTCAGGGCAAGTATTTAAATGAAAAACTTGGAGCTTTAACTGCTGTTTATTATGCTTCCCCCCCCCCCCCCCCCCCCCCCCCCGCCCCAGTCTTAGTTTTGAGAGGACTTCCGTAAACAGAGCATGGAAATATAGCTATAAAAGTAGAGTTTAAAAAGAATACAAAAAAAAGTAGGTTAAATTTTGCCATCTGGGTCAAAACTGGTAGGGCCATTTAGATTTACAGCTTTTCTAGGTGGTGGATGCTTCATGCACACCTCTTAGTTGTTGTGCAAATTTAAGCAACCTGTGAGAAGACTGTGTGTGATTTTACTGGGAGCTGTGCCTTCTTCCTTACATAGGTGGCAGGTGAGATTTATACATAATATCTTACTTTCCTGTCTTTAAAAACAGTGCTCGGGTGTAGTCGGCTCCTCACTGGTGTTCACTGGGCAGTGTGGGGTTTTTTTGTGGAATGGATAACCCTTGAATGGGAAGGCTGAGGAGGACGTCGAGTTGTTGCAAGGGCTCCCTTTGTTCCCAGCGTCGCTCACCTGCTGAAGGTGTTAACGAACTCGGAGCAAGTTTGATGGACTGAAATCCCTGCCTGCTCTGACAGCTTGGCTTTCACTCTCTGCCTCTTCTTAGCGTCGCATCGCAGAAGCTCTGCTGTCTTTTGTGTCTCGTCTTGGGGCGTGAAGAACACATCTTGTTTTTTTTCAGTGACATATAGGGCTGCTTAAAAACCCCAAAACTAAACCAACCTAAGTTTGAACTCGGCAGTTTTTTCTTGTACTGTAGCAATGCTGATGTTAACTGAACTGCCTCTAGGGTTTTCTGGCAGCCCTCCTTCCTGGAGCTTGAGCCCAGCAGTGCTTTAGTTAGTTCATGCTCATGAACAAAGCCACAGAGAGCTGACTGCTCCCACTGTATGGGTGAGGAATAGGCATGGAGTGGCTAAACATCTTGTTTAATATTATATTTTACTTGTGGCAGATCTGAGTTTAGTTTCCTTGTCTAGCCCAAGCTGCTGGGCATCCTCTCCCGAAGAGCTCTGGGGGAAGATGAGTTTGGGAGTGAAGCTGTTTTCAAGAAGATCCTCTTTGCAGCTGGCTAATATGGAGTGTGTTGCTAACTGTGTGCAGATTAAGGGAAAAAAAAACCCCAAACCCTCTTATCTATTTGAGGAATTTATTGAATACAGATACTCCTCTGAGACTTCTTGCTGTGTTCCTAGTGACTGTTGAATGTGAGGGCTTTCTTTTAGTCTGCTTGCCAGCTTGAGAAAATCCCAGGGAAAATACCCCAATTAAAGAAGCTGCTGCCTTAGCCAAATCATATGTGGTATCTCTTAAACTGCTTAGTATTTAAAAAAAAATTACCTTGGTCCCTATATTTCCCCCCTTTAATGTTAGTTTTTCAAAGAGGCACAAATCCCTAGAGATTATGTGCATCTTGGGACCTAAGCATTTATAGAAGCCGTGCTTCTAATGTGCTGGGGCTAAGCTATGAGTGACTCATTAGCCAGATGGAGCTATAATTTATTTCTGTCTTCTCAAGTAAGCTAATCCCCTGGACCTAAACTGAATGAATATCCCGTGAAATGTGGTATCTGTGCAGGGTGAAACTCGAGATTTAAATGCAAAAAGCAAAGGGTGTGTTATAAAATCCAGGGCAGTGTTAACTAGCAGAGGAAGTCAGGTGCAAGCAATAATACTGCACTGGAGTTCAGAAATAGTTATTTTCTGTGGCATGGGCTCTGTTTAGGGGAACAAAAGTGCAATTCTTTTGTTAAATGCGGGATGGGAACAGTAACCGAGTCTGCGCGCGGGCTGGGACAGATGCAGTTTGTTCCCCTTTTTCAGAATGACTAAAGGGATGTTGTGAGTTCTTGAATTTACGAACGAGACGGGAGCGTGTCTGCAAGTGGGGAGCCTGGCACGGGCGCTGGGCAGCCAGGCTCTAAGAAACGTGCCCGATAAATGTCAGGTTAAATATCAAATATGGATGAAAGGTGAGTATATTTTCAAATACCTTGAAATTTAAAAGTAGCTAAAGTTGCTGTGCCTCTCATTGGCAGTAGCAAGGGGGTGTGTATGTGTGATTTCTGCCGGGTGTGCCTTGCCTGGGGATTGCAGCTTTGAGTGGGTAGGGAGCTGATGCAGCTGCCCCAGAAAGGTGTCCAAGGGAGGGCTGCAAGTGATTAAAGTCCCCTTGCCAGCCCTTCTAGGGGGGAGAAGTAATATCTTTGTGAGGGTGTCTCATATTTCCAGAGCTAACAGGAATGGGAGGGAGCGTAAAACTAAATCCTGAGGAGCATTTAAGCCGGTACATGAAGGTTTAAGTTGATGTAGCATTCACTTTTTTCTGGTTTAACTGAAGCAGCTTCTCTGTCCTGTTTCTTTTTGTATGGCATAGGATTTTTTCCCTATAGATTGCTTCTGTTTTTTCCTAGGCGGCTTGTCAGCGTAATACAGAAGTATAAATGGGAAGAGAGAAACTTGTATAGTAATTGTAGATTGTTGGAGGACAACTGGAAACTGTGTGTGAGCCAAATACCCCATGGCAAGGATGCCACTTCATAAAGATGTCTTGACAAGGGGTGGATGGTGAAGGATGTCATTCTGCATACAAGCCAGCAGCAATGGTGTCCTTCTAGAAGGGATTTTTTAAATGGCCTGGCTCATGCTGGGCTGAGATGGGAAATGAGTGTATTACCATCAGAGCAGAGCTCTTGTCTGCCATTCCCGAGTGTCTTTAAACAAGTAAAAGCCTCAGGATGTAACTAGAATTGATTGGGGTTTTTTCTGAACCCTGCTTCCATGTGAAAGGCTGGATTTGTGTATGTGAAATTCCCCACTGGACTTTGGAGATCAAATCTGCGTGCCTCTGATCAGTGTTTGGGGTGGAAGCGTTCATTTGGCTCATGCTCTACTTTGCCCTGATGAGCGGAGGAGGGCAGGAGCGGCAGTTGGGTCTGTGGAGGCTCTGAAACTCCCCATTGCAATGCTGTGCTCTGGATCAGGTGTAGGGTGCAAATGATCCCGTTGTACAAGCGGAGTTAAGTGCAGGGAGGGGAGAGCAGGGTGGTGGACGGAGGCTCAGCAGAGCTTGCGTTGCTCAGCCAGCTCCGAGATCAGACCTCATCTTGTCCAGTACATATTCCTCACTTGGACTAGGTGTTAAAATTATGTATTTATGGCTCCTCTTGGAAGCAACTTAAGCTTTTAAATGTGTCTCAAAGCAGCAATCATTTTCTGCTTATACTTGGTCTTGCCTTGATGACCATCATGCCTCCTGACACTTGATGTCTCGAGCTTTTGCGACGTGTTTTGCCAAGCGTGTGATTTGACCTGAGCATCTGGTGCCAGGTGCTGGGAAATGTGTAGGGATGGCTGCAGGGTGTCATTGTCCTGGCTTGGCTGAAGCAATTGGGTGGATTTACGGCCAGCTGCGTGCTTGTGTATCACCAAAGCAGAGGTGGGCTGTTCTGGGCTCTTCGTGGTTAGGTGTTGTAATTGTTGCAGTAATGTATTGTAATGATCAATTTAATTACACTTGTGAAAAATCTACTTAATTACATATTTACTTTGGGGATTAGCTTCTCCCGTAAGCATTCAATATTGACTTTGGCTGAGACAAATTTTCAAGATCTGCTTCCTTCAAGAGATGACTAATATTAGATCACTTAGTGCAGGAAGCTGGTTTTATCAAGTAGCTGTAACTAATCATTTTGAAAGCTCCAGCTTGGTTTCGAACATCTGTGCTTTTTCTTCCCAAAAGACAAGCTTTTCCTCCCATCCCTCTCAGCCCTTCTGAAACTTTGTGTTGGATGTAATTCTAGACCCAAGCCTTTTCGGTGAGCTGTGCACACACAGAAAGTAAATACAAACCGGGAGGAGACTTAGTTATTCATCAGTTGTCTTAACATTAGTGTATTGAAATGTTAGTCTTTTATTTGGATAACCTAATAGCCAAATTAGAGTTCCCACTACTTGCTTTCTGTGCTGCTCAATGTGCTGTACGAATATATTATCACAGTAACTCCTCTCTGTCCAGAAACTATTAGATACAACAACTCTTCCCTCTTGAGCTAGAGCCGGGCTCCAAACCAAGCTCTCGCCAATGTGGCAGGATGGCAAGCCAGTTTACGATAGCAGCTTCCAGCACAGCCAGGAGTTGAGGTAAAAAAAACACTAAGTGTGATACTAGCAGGTATTTAAAGAGTAATCCTCTGTCTGCCCAGAAGCAAGGAGAGCCCTGTGCTGTGCAACTTCTATGTGGACTTTATTTCTTGTGCCCTCAGTGGGACACATCTGTTCTCTTTTTTTGAAGTGGCAGTGGAAATACTCCAAGCAATATTGCTTTAAGGTGTGGGGCAGTTCCCCTTACTCTTTTGGGGTCATCTCGCTTACGGCTAAGCCTGTGTGAAGCTCTCATCCTCAGGTTGGTTGAGGAGAAGCAGAAGGGCAGGCTGATGTGTAACAGTGCCCGGGGTCGCTAACAGTACAGGTTTCCCCAAGTGTTTGCACGTGTTGGCTGTGTTGGGGGATGCTGCAGTTGGGCGGTGGTTGCAGAGAAGGTGGCAGAGGTTATGGGAGACACAACCTGGGTTAGATCCCTTGCCTTTCATTCCCGAGAGAATGGGTCTCCCAAGGGACAGCTGAATTGAAGAGTCCTCTTTTCTTGTGTAGAAGAAAATGTAGTTGAAGGACGTGCTTTCCATGGAGGTTTTTAAACTGAGTTGGTGAATCAGGAATTGCACTTGCTTAATTAGTTTTGATTGTGTTTTTCAATGGTCAGCGCTTTTTTTTTCCCTTGGAACAAACAGTCTGAAGAGGATTCGAATTCTTCCTGCAAAAATGCAGGTCTGTCCATAGTCCTCAGTTGTGAAGTAGGAAAATTGGTCTTGTCTTGGCCCCAAAATTAGGTTTTTAGCTTCATCCTGACTTTTTTACTTTTAAGTCTGTGGTTCCTGCTTTAAAAAAAAAAGTAATGCTCTGAGCACAAATAGTGTTTTCAGCAAATTATCCTGGAGTCATCTGGTCTATTAGTGCCCTGGAAGTTGTACACTGTTACATGCACAAAATAAGTAACAGATCTGCCTGTTTTCCTATAAATGGGAGGAATTTTCCTGAGTTTAAAGCTGGGTTTTATACTTCAAAAAGCAGTTTTGAAAAGACCTGATTCTTTATCGTTGACTAAAATTTAGGGCTCTCTCCCTTCTGCCCCTCATTCTACTTCTGAAGCTGTCATAAATCTGGGAACAAAAGGAAGTTGAAACTTAACTCCCACTTGTCAAGATAAAAATCTTAATTCATTATATGTGATTTACAGAAAAAAAAAGTGTTGCTTTGCATGTACTGATCCTTATTTCACAGCCTATGAAAGTGCTGTCTCATGTATTTCTGAAATCGAAAGCTTTAACTTTATGAAATTCACTTGGGAACGGAGAATGAGGAAGATGAAGGAAAGTATGGAAAGAGGAGAACTGCTCTTTCAAGATCAGCAGTCTTGCGAATTGCAGTTCCTTCCTATCCTGGTTAACAACTTTGAAGCAAATGGTAAATGACTCCAGAAGTTGTTCCATGATTGGTACAGTTTGGTAATTTTATTAAAAGCTATTTTAAGGCTTCTCTAAAACAATGACAAGACTTCTTTTATTATTATAATTGGTGGGGGAAATAATATCGCAGAAAACCTGTTCAAAACCTCATTTTTTTTTCTTTTTCTTTTTTCCCCTATAGGTTTTTTAAATACGGCTAAGAAAAAGCACAATGGAGTTTTACGAGTCTACCTACTTTATCGTCCTCATTCCTTCTGTGGTTATTACAGTCATTTTCCTCTTCTTCTGGCTTTTCATGAAAGAGACTTTATATGATGAAGTCCTTGCAAAACAGAAAAGGGACCTAAAGTTTCCACCTACCAAGACTGATAAAAAGAAAATGGAGAAGAAGAAGAACAAGAAGAAAGAAGCTCAGAACGGGAACATCCACGAGTCTGACTCTGAAAGTACACCTCGGGACTTTAAGCTCTCTGATGCCCTGAGTACGGATGAAGAGCACGTCGCTCCTGTTCCCTTGAGCGTGACTGAAGCATCTACTGGTGTTAGAGAACGGAAGAAGAAGGAGAAGAAGCATAAGGCCGTTCAAGATGATCATGTAACTAAGGAGTCGGAAGGATCCAAGTCTTCAGGCAAGAAAGTAGAACCAGTCCCTGTTACAAAACAGCCCACTCCACCATCTGAATCAACAGCATCTAAGAAGAAGCCTGGGCAGAAGAAGCAGAAAAATGGAATGGGTATCTGATGTTGCATATGCTTCTTGCACAGAACGCCAAAACCGTGTTCTGCTTTTTGCAAGGCCACAGAGTGTCTCTCACAACTGTTCTGCCTGATCTCTACGGGGCAAAGCTCACTTCTAACCTTTTCCTTTTAACGAGCTATTGCATTTTTCTCCCTGTTTTCATCTGGCAGCAATGCTCTGGTTTTCCTTCTCCCATCCTTGCTTTCTTCTACTAAAGATTGTTGAGTGAAACAGAGCAGCTCGTATCTCTGCCTTGCTCTATGGTTTGGGTACTTTGCTCTCAAGCTGTCAAAATTTTGATTACCTGAAAGAAGTCATTAGATGTTTGCTGCGTGCATTCTGATGTCAAGCTATGAAAAAGCGTGGAGTCCTGAGTGTGGTTGTTCTGATAAGGAAGGGCATCTAGGGAAACTTCATAGCAGACTGTGCAAAACAGATCACTGTAAGTGCAGGCTTAACATACGAAGAGGTGTTTGGTGGCCAATTCGTGGAAAGAAGCACTTACAGCTGCTTCCCACCTGCTACACCTCTATAGTTGAATGGAACTGATGCTAAAAGAAAACCGGTCCAGCCATTGTAACTGAAACATCCAACCTAGAACAGACCGAAAACTGTAGTCAGAATCGCCTGTGACTGTCTTGACCGTATCCTCAGCAGAAGTCGATATGTCTCAGTGTGGTTGTCTGACTATGAATAGAAGTTAAAGAATAAAACCACCCAATTTCAGAAATAGGTGAAAACCGAAGTGTTTGCAGATCACCCTTTCGAGATGCAGGCATAAGAGGTTTGCTACAGGGAGTGAGGAAAAAGAATGACATTGCTGCTTGATGTGGTGGATTTTTTCTTTTTCTGAAAAAAGGGAGAAAAAAGACCCACCCACTACTGACAAAAAAAAAATCAAATCTTGTTTGTGGGTGTTCTCCGAAAATCTCTGTGGCATGGTTAAAATGTGGTCTGCAAGCACTATTCTGAGGGCAGCCACAACTAACTGTTATCCTTGATTACAGGAGCTAACACCATAACGCCCTATTGTGTGTGTCAGCTCTGACAAGAATATTATATAGCACAGGCTGTCCAAAAAGATAAAAAAATTCTCACTAGAAACAACTTTTAAAAAGGACAGTTCCCTAATGTGAAACACTTATTTTCTGCTTCTCACAGTCCCAGTAGCTATTGGGGGTGTGTGTGTGTGTAAAATACCCAAGTGGGTTTGTGGCGGGGGGGAAATAAAATGAGAAACTAATGTGGGTAACGTGCTGTCTGCTCTGTCGCAGTAAAACCTGGATTGGATTTGTTAAACTGTTACTTGCATTGCTGTATGTTCTGCTTGCAGATAAGATTCCTGTCTGTCAAAACACTAGGTGCTGTGGCTCTTGACTCTGCTAAACCTTTCTATTGCTTTGGGGTCTCGTCTGATATGGGAAGCGTATGTGTTTGTGTGTGTGTACATATATATGGATAACTTCGTGTTCTGATTTAAAATACGAGTTTCTTTTTTTTCTGGGAGTGGACTGTGGTGGTTATTACAGATTTACTGATTTAGAAGTAATGATGAGAATGTACAGAAGAGCATATTGTCTTAATTGTCTGTTACAGATGATCAAGATACTAAGACTGATTCTGTTGTATCCCCTGCCAAAAAGCAAGACCCAGTGCTGCTCCACCAGGAGATAAAGCAAGAAAATGTATCGGGAAAGAAGAAAGTCTCTGCAAAGAAGCAGAAAGCTGATAATGGTGAGAATACAGACTGTGACTTAGTTCAAATAAACCTGACTGTTAAACCTTTTTGCCATCCATACTTTAGTTTCTCTTCCTTTGGAAAAGAAACTCATAGGAGAATAACTCTTTTAATTTGAAAAAGCAGGAATTCCAGGTAGGAAAGATTGCTCAGCCTGAGATACTGTTTAATTGGATGAACATCTGGTACCACTGAACATGGGATGATGCTGTGAACCTTTCTGAGCTTTTTTTGGATCCAAACATTCACACTTGAATTGAGGAGTAATGTATTGACTTAGAGTATAAGCTGAGCAGGCTCTAAGTTGCTCTGAGCAAGGCATGTCTGGAACTGCTGCAGTCATTCTGGAACTGCTGCAGTCATCTGCCCAAACAAGACTGCGTTTTTTTTTTTTTAGCCGGTTGCTTTGACCACGTTCCTCTCTTATTGTCCTTTTGTTAGCTAGCTGTTGCTCCAACATAAACTGTTCATCTTTGCTGTCAAGGCCTTTACTGTTCGTCATCCCTCGTTCTCTGCCAAGATGCTGCTTCTTGTCTCCTCTTGGCTCAGTGTGCCTCTGTGTTTGTGTTTTTTACAATGAGTGCCGTTGTCCCTGCGGCTTTTGGGAAGAGCGTGACCATGAAGTTCTGTGAGGCCACCTTGTTAGCTTCTCAAAACTCTTCTTTATTGGGACAGCTATGAAGAAGTTGGCGGCTGGTGGACTGCTCCTGGAGTAGATGATGTTGGTCACTGTTTCCTTTATACTTTGGTCAGGTCATCAGGGTCCAGATCAGTTATGGGCCCTGGTCAGACCAGGGTGAGGTTCCAAGTAGTGTAGGGTTCCTGTATGTTATAACAACTGAAAAACTTTCAAATTATTCCTGGAAGAAACCTAGTGATGGGGAACCTAGGATGTGATTGGCTTTTGTGGATCTTCTTGTGCTTTTCCCGATGCATCTATTGCCCTTGTTTATGGTCCATAAAATGGCCCCTCAAAATCGTCTGTATGTGGCAAATAACTATCGGTACCAGCTCAGCCAGCATTAAAGCGAAGCTGTCAGTGCTACACGGGAATAGCTCATGCATTATTTAAATGCAAGCTGTTTTCATTTAAAGCCACCTCTCCAAAATGACGGAGCAAAAATTAGCTGCGGTGGCTATCTGGATTAGCCAAGACAGTACTATGGGGATTTCGGATGTTACTGATGCTGCGAAATGTCTCGTTGATATTGAATAGATTTTGAAAGGAGGGGAAGTTAAGGAGAGGAGGGGAGAAGGTGAGGATGGTAACTGGATTAGGTGGTGGATATTTCTGCTGGAGGAGAGCTCTCCTTGCTTCTGAGCTTGCAGTGTACCTGCAGGTGTTTGCTGGCTGCTTAAGTGCAAAGACTCTAGCAGGTGACACAAAAGGTCCATCTGGCCTATTCTGCTCCTTAGCAGCAGCCAGAATACAAAATTGTTTTATAACTGGCTCTCTGGCAGCCAGGAATGTGTATTTGTCTTGCACTGATTCCTGAAACCTTGCATCCCACCCAATTCCTCCTCTCTCTGGTCTGCTGCGTGGCATCTGTTGTCCATCGGCCCTTCAGTCTGGGCTGGTTGGGTCAGTGAGCTTTCCTGCCGTGGCATGGCTCCGTGCACAATGTCTTGCATACTTCAGGCAGTGGGGACCAGCAGCTCAGGAGCTGGGCAAACAGCAAAGCCAGCTCTGTTGCTGGCTGTATCTGTTGTCCCTGGTCTGTCACTCTTCCTCTTCCCTGCTTTTGTCTCGGCAGCACAGGCTGAAAAGTTCTTTGGACAGAGGCTGATCCTCACCATGTTTATACAGTGCTGTGTGAATGGTGAATGGAGACCCGAGGTCGGTCAGTACCTCCGGGTACCTCTCTGAATAGTAATGATGCCTAAAGCCTGCTCTGACAGATGAGATATCTTCATTAAGTGCAGTTGAGTTGGCATGTGAAATAAGCGTGATTGCTGTCCGTACTGCGTGTTCTGCCTAAATCGTTTGGTTCACAGGTGATGTAATCTGGGTAGAAATGCTGGCAGTAAGATGCCAGCTTCTAACAGAATAGGGACAAAAGACTTTACTATACTCACGCTTCAGGGATGCTGAACGATTTCATGTGCAGCCACAAGTAAACCAGTCTCATTGATGCTATGTGCAACTTTCTCATTAAAGTGAAATGAAAGTCAAAATGTAAAGGTTCTTCTCAGCTACTTGTTAAAATGCTAAAAGGCAGCTTTGGAAATAGAAGTTTAATTGAAGCTATTAAATTACTATGCATTAGAGACCTTTATTTAATGAACTTACCTGAAGAGCTTTAATGAGTTAAGCTGTGAAGGATAATAGAAATAGAGAGTATAACTAACTATTGAGGTTAGAGATGCTTTAATCCGACTCTCTAATACGTTATGCACCTTTTTTAAAAAGGTTGATGTTAATTATTACAAAGCTTTAACCCATCCTGTGGACTTTTGATTACAGTTTTGGTGGATGAACCTCTTATTCAAGCAACTACTTATATTCCTTTGATGGATAATTCTGATGCTGGCACTTTGGAAAAACGAGAAGTGGTTGAAGTAGCAAAACAAAACGTGAATGAGGGGATCCAGAAAAGCAGTGGCAAGAAACTGAAGACTGAAACGGATAAAGGTAAGAAACTGATAACGCAGTCTGTCTCTGGCATAGCCCGCCTGGAAACCTGAACAGGGAAAACATGCTGCGTATGTGGGGAGGGGGGATCCTCTCTTACTTGCTAGGAAGAAGTGATTTGAGGAAAACATTGTGGCTGCAGGATGCTGCTCTTGTCTGTGCTCGTTTCTCCCCTGTCCTTGGCACTGTTGAAAGGGCTTTGCGCCATCTGAATCCTTTTGACACTGACTGTAGGCTTTTGTGTTCTCTCAGTGAGCAAACGGGTGATCACAGACCACACAGATGCACGCGAGCTACTTTTACGGTAGATAGTTCAGGCATCGCTAACAGTGATGGACTCTAAACCAAGAGCTTTCGGCACAGGCTGTTGGAGTCTGCTTGAGACTGGGAGTGCAGCCTGTATGCTCTAGGGCTGTTCATGGAGCTAGCTGCGGCTGACCAGCCAGAGTGTATCTCTGACTGCAACATGGGAGTTACCTGAAGCAAATTGCCAGTGGAGATAGTCTGGCAGTTTCCAAGAAGACTTTGAATTCTCCTTTCAGTGCAGTTGGAATTGGCTGGGACAGGGGAGCTTCCCTCATACTTTCCCACAGAGGCCTGGAGTGATTCATGAGCGTTGTGTCCCACCCTGAAACTTTAAACAGGCCACTGACCTGCTCGAAGTATGCCAGACCTTACTGAGCCATGAGGTGAGACCCTCAAATTCGTGGGCAGCCAGAGAGGAGAAGGCAAGTGACTGAGCGATGATTACCTGCTCAGGTTTGTGCAGAAGGCTGGCTCTCCAACGCTGTCTGCCTGGTCACTCACTGCGCTCCTTGGAACCTCTCTTTTTAGACTTGTCTTCTAAAACGCTCACTTGAAAGCTTCCTGGCAATGCTTTGTGGTGTCTAGATTGGATTCCCGCTTGCCTGAGGCTCCTCTTGTGCTTCTGGCTCAATGGCTGTATATTACTGCCCCACAGCATCAAAGCCTCTCACGTGTACCTGTCGCTTCTCATTTCCTTTGCAAGCTGTAACCTTCTGTATGAGCTCCTAATTCTCCTGTGTCAGCTGGGATTTGCCCTCCCAATATAGGTCTTCCCCTATTCTAATTGTAAGCTTCTTGGATGCAAGGGCAAGGTCTTCCTGTCTTCAGGGAGCACGGGGCTCAGGCTGGTGCAGGCCAAGCTGCTATAGACTTCCAGCTAACCGAACCGTGTCTCAGGGCTTCGGCATAGTCCTGGTAACAGCATCATCGATAATGTCAGTGCAGCAATGATGTGATCTGAAGTCTGTGGCCAAGACTAAGTTGGTTTTAGGACCAGGAGAGAGCGTGCTAGAATCTCTCAGCGCTTCCCCCTGCCTCCTTGGAGTCTGTTATTCAGTGATTTGTTCTTATGCTTGGTAACTTCTCTTAGGGACAGCATCACCAGCACTTTTCTGTTCTTCATTCATTTTTCAAATTCTGGAGAGGTTTGGGTTGGTGTAGCTTGGTTTCACTGTCACGTTTAGTACCTATGGTGGGAAACCTGGACGCTTCTCCATGACCTCTGGGACACTTTCTGAACCAAGCATCACTTTTAAGCTTTTCCTTCCTGGGCGCCCCCCCTTTCCAGTCCTTTGATGTACTTTTGTGCACTGGTGAATATTTGACAGAGATACCGGATGCCTCGGTCTTGTGCTTCTACTTACTTAAGTTAGGGGGCCACCTAATGACCTACGTACATGCAGCCTGTTTTTTATGAACAAATGTGTTTTGTTCCTGTAAGAGCATTGATGAGTTGACTTGTGTTTCCTTGTTTGTGTCTTTTTAAACACTTACTGATTTATTTTTCCTACTGCTGAACTCCTTCTGCAGCAGTTCATTTCCAAACTTAGACTGATGGAATATTTTTCTGGTTTCCATATATTGTAATCAGAAATGTGCCAGTTCTTAAATTTGTTACCTTGTCATTTGCATACTGTTTGTGGAGCCAGGCTGTCCTTTAAATTGAGAGCTCAGTTTGAATACTGTCATAATACACTAGAAAGGACTCTTCAAGTTTTCCCACTAATGCTAATTTTCCCCCAAAATCTGTGTTATGCTTTGTTGTCTTGCTAGCAACACTATAAATGTTATCAACTGTACAAACAAAGTGGTGGGATTTTTTTTCCCCAAACTGTCAGCTGGCAGATTGTTACGGGATTTAAATTGGAGATATGTTGTTTTTGCAGAATGTTCATGACCCTTTACTTCTCGGCATTTCAGACTGAAATTAAATGTAATGCATTACAATACGCCATCACATGCTGTTTCAAGGCAAAATAAATAATTCTGTATGGAGTCCAGAGTAAACATATCCTCCCTTCTGTGTTGCAGAGAATGCTGAAGTAAAATTTAAAGACTTTGTAATGGCCATGAAGAATATGATCTTCACTGAAGATGAGGCCCGTTGCATAGTGGAGGTGTTAAAGGAAAAATCCAGTGCAATTCATGATGTCTTGCAAAAGGTGAGTGACTGCGGCTGGGGGGGGGGAGAAAAGACTATTAAATGAGCAGACATTGGAAGAGATGCTGTCAAATCAGCTATATCAATGTTCTGTTGTGACTTCTGCGTTCTGTCTTTGGAAGACTTTTTCCAGCTGGTCTGTGCTTGCTTTGCATGCAGAAAGCAGTTGTCAGATGTCTGTGTGCTGCCATCTGCCATCCCATGGGCTGGCTAGACGGGCGGACGGCTTTTGACTGCTCATAAAGAGCAGACATAACCATGGAGAATAAGGTATATAACGTAAGACTGCTGCCGCAGCTGATGCGTGTGTGTTGGCATGAGGGAAGGCTATCTGGTGACTTTCGGGAGTGATCTTTCACAAATGCGTAAATAGGATAAACTATCATAGAAATTGAGAAAAAGCTGCTGTGGCTGTGCGCTCAACCAGCTAATTCTGTGTTTTGCAAGTCTCTCCATCTTCTAAGTCTATACATTCTAGTCTGCTGAGTTCTTTGGATATTTTTCATAGGACTGTAGGACAATTCAGATCTGGAAGGGACCTCAGAGGGTCTGTAGTCCAACCTCCTACTCAAAGCAGGGCTAGTTCTGGGGTCAGCCCAGGCTGCTCAGGGCTTTATCCCGTCTGGCTTGAAACCTTCAGGGACTGAGACTGTACAACGCCTCTGGGCAACCTGTGCCAGTGCTTGGCAGTTCTTTCTTCTGTCTTAATACAAAAATTAAGAGTGGTGACCACCAACATCTTACAAATATCTACTCCTCCCTCCCATGACTCATTATGATTGTCATTTTGTGCTTGTAACATCCTGTTTGTCATACTTCAAGTCTTGCAATTTTGTATTCTTCTGCAGATATTGTACCAGAACAGAAATGCAGAACTAGATATGTGTCAACTCAATTAACGCAATATAGTAGTTTATCACATAATTTGGGTTGGAAGGGACTTCAGGAGGTCATGCAGTCCAACTGCCTGCTCAAAACAGGGTCAACATTGAATTCGGAGCAAGTTGCTTAGGGATTTGTCCAGCTGGGTCTCAAACCTCCAAGGACAGAGACTTCAGTGTCTCTCTGGGCCCCTGATTCAGTGCTTGACTGAAAACCCTGTAGTGGTACACCTGCAACGGTATCCCCTGTTTTATTCAGAACATCAGCCAGCTTGCTTGCTGTATTTGTTGTTGGTTTTCTTAAGGAATATTTTGTGTTAAAGGTAAACCTCTAGGATCAAAATGGATTCCTGGGTTTGTATACAACCAAAAAATGTAGGTTTCTGTAGATGGAAATGTGAATGTTTTCCTATCTGTAGCTCATACAAGATGTTGACAATGTGTTTTGTGTATGTATGCAGTACAATACCATTAAAGGAGAACTTCCAAACAAATTCAGAGTGGGTTTAGGGGGCTGACACTCCTCTCTGCTGCTTCAGTTACCAGACTTCATTGAGTGAAGTCTGAGTGCAAATTTTAGAAGGTTTGCCCCTTGTTGCAGCTACTTCATTTTAGGACCAGTGTACAAGTGGCAGGACCGTGGGGATCGTTGCTCTAGTTCTGTTCCCTGTGTATCTCTGAAATGTCGTGTGTCAGTGTGCCAGCAGAAACGTAATTACGTCAGCTGGAGGCTCTCCTGTGAAGTGGAAGGAGAGACCAGATCAGCCTTCCCTTCTTCCCTTTGTAGCGAGATGCTTCAAGAGACTAAATTTGTAGTTGTAATCCAAGCTGGGTTATACCTGCTTTGAGTGTGGGTTGGACCAGGTGATCTTGGATCTCAATTATTGAATGATTCAGCATCTCTGCATCTTTTTCCTTTATTTCTCTTAATGGCTGTTCTTTTTTCCCCAGTGCTACCACAGCAGCTCTCTTCCAATGTGGAAGCACCTTAAGAGCCCATTTATTCTCTTAATTGGTTTCAGTGTGTTTTGAAAATGCATTTCCTTGTCTAATGAAGTCAGTGCTGCAGGATCCATTAGCAGCAGAACTGGGTACTGGTGGTGCCACGTATGCCGTGCAGATGGATGATTCGGGGGCAGGAAGGGGTGTTTCTTCCCCTCAGGTTTGCTCTGCTGCCTGCTAGTGTGCTGTGCAAGTACTTCTGGCATGTATGATCGTTTTTGTATACTCTTCCTGCAGGCTAGCAAGGCTGAGTCGGCTGCAGCTGTACATCAGCTACAAGACAAAGAAAAAATGCTTGCTGCGATGAAGGAGGAGGCAGCTGTTGCAAAGGAGCAGTGCAAGCAGCTAACCCAGGTAAATATAAAGAGGTTCAGGTGTATAGAGAGCTGTGGGAGAGGAGCAGGGGCTTGTAGGACTAGCAGCCAGCGAATGTTGATTTACTGAGGTTAGTATAAATTGAAAGATGGATATTTTTTTTTTGTATGGGGAAAGCTTACCAAGACACTATGTTTGGTTTTATGATGCTATTAATGTATTTATGCGGAGTTATTTTCCAGAGAGTTCATTTACTGAGACTCTTAAGCTGAGACTACTTTTCTTTTCAAAAGGTTACTTTAAAAACACTTCCTTCATGAGTATAATATGCTTTTGTGGATGCAAATATTAAACACCTTTTCCGCATTGCAGTTTTAAATTGGTACGTATTCTAGCATTTCATGCTTGTGTGTTTCTAGGCACACCAATCATCAGTTTTCTTCAAGAAGGAAGTTACAGAAAGTGTAGACTGCCTGCTTAGCCCCTTGAGTTGCAGCTCTGATTGCTTTAGACGTACAGGGCTGCTGATGCACCACTGTCAAGACTAGTTTATGAAACTTGACTCTTTTTTTACGAAAGTTTCAGAGGAAATGAGTTACAGTAGAACAAATAATTAGGCAGATACGGAGTGAATTGGAGACTTTTCTGGGTGGAGGATTCTTTGTTTTGGCTAGTTTGGAAGCACACGGGCATTAGGCTCAGGAAGGTCGTGTTGTGGGACAAAAGTTGAGCACAGAAAGCTGGGTGGCTGAAGATGGGAGCGGAATGGCCAGAGGACATGGGAATTGGGAGCCTTGGCAGATGAGAAGGGAAGAAGGGAGTGGGTATTGTGTGAGCTCCTGGCAGGGCACAGGTATGTGTATATTTGCAGGTGGGATCAAGAGGTTTGGTAACTGTAGGGAGAAAGGACTTGTGATGTGTTTGGAGGGGAAAAAAGAAACTCTGGCTCAGGATTGCAGAGTGGAAGGAGTATCTGCTGCGAAAGAAACAGAGGGAATGTATGAAGGAGCCTGGGTGTGGGGGAGGCTGATGTGGTTGGGGAAAACACATCTGCAAAGTGGTGCCTGCAAAGGCAAGGCAGGAGCTGTGTCATCAGGGGTTTTTGCCATCTGGATTGGGGGAGGGAAGGGAGAAGGAGAAATAAATAGGCATTCCTGAAAGCAAAGTTGCTGCACTGCTAAAGTATCAGGATAAACAAAGGGAAAAAGCTCAGCTTGACTGACGAAAAGCTCTTATCTTCTAATTAATGTGTTTCTCCGAAAACACTGCCAAAAGCTACGGAGGGACTTTAAGGTGCAGAGATGTTCCTGCAGGGGTGTTGATAAAGATAACTGGAGAGGATAAATGAGAGCAAGAGGTGCCTGACCTTGGAGGTATTTGGCAAAACACAAGCTAGGTGAAAGTTAATCTTCCCGGGATCTCTGGCACTGCCTTGACAAGGTAGCCGAGTTAGTGAGGACTGCAGATGGATGGTGGAATTGGTGGAGGGGTAGAAGGAAGCTGCAGTATGTCCTGGTGCCCTTCTTTTTGTTGCATCTTAGCAGATGCAGATATAACATGGAGAAGGCTGTTTACACTGTATTTGCAGAAGTGACTTAAAACGTCTGGTGTGACTCAAGTTCCTAAATGCCTCTGTGAACATGGGCTTGGGAACTCATGTCACGTAGTTCGTTCAGGGGGAACAGCCTCCTGAAGCTCGTAAGTTGGATCTGAAAGAGCATAGCTTTTATTTAAATTAAAATGTGGAAAAAGCGATAATTACTCTGAAGAGATGGAGGGTGTTCAAGCTAATAATTTAGAGCACTTAAATTATCTGTCAAGGCTCCCTGGCACTGTAAGGAGCTGCGTGCTGTGCTGCGTAGCTGGAGACACCTGAAGCTTAGATGGTACAAATACCTCGTTCTATGATGGGAGCTTGCTGAAAGCTGCAGTTAATGTTTTTTCTTGCTACAGCAAGTGCATTTATATTGCAGAGGAGCAGCTCTATGGATTTCTCAGGTGTCTGGGTTGAATTACTAGCTAATAAATGATTAATCTAAATAGCTTTCAAATGAAAATACACATTGCTATAATATGGCGTCATGCTGGTGGGATTCAGGGCTTCTCTGGCTGTTGCTGGGTACTAATAGCCCATCTCCTCTGGCAAAACTGTTGGCTTTGCAACCTTCTACAAAGCAATTATTTGCTCTAAAGTGCTCTGTAGTTTTGCCACAGTTTACCCGTGTTCTTCCATTTTGCTAAACTTGGGATGAAAATCTAAGCTCTGCCCTATGTGATATCCGTGGTTTTAATTGTTAGGACTCCGTGTAATTTGGCCAAACTCGATAGAAATAAGACTCCAGCTCTTCTGAGACAACAGAAGATCAGTGTTTAAATTGGCAAACCTCTTTTTAATAAATGTGAAATTATGCTGATCCTAAATCCTTATAGAGGTGCTGGAAGCGTGGTCAGGTCTAATGCTGTAATTTCTGAGCGAAGATTGATGCTGACTTTGGTTTGATGCACGCTTGCTGTATTTTTAGTTATCTTAAACCACTCGCTCTTAGACTCTAGAAAGGAGCAGTAGATAACTTCTTTCCCTTTTTCCTTTCACTCCCACCCAAGGAGCTCGTTGCAGAAAAGGAGAGAAACGGCTTGCTCACAGCGAAAATGCGAGAGCGCATCAACACGCTAGAAAAGGAGCATGGCACTTTTCAGAGTAAAATACATGTTAGCTACCAAGAATCTCAGCAGATGAAGATAAAGGTAAATGCTTTACCAAAACCGTTCGAGCTGATGTTCACGCGCAAGCAGATCAGTGCTGAGAAACCTTTGCTTTAGCCAGGCTGCAGCATTTGTTGTTTGCTCAGACAGAAATTGGCTTCACTAGTTACCGTGAGCCTTGAACGCAGTGTGCTGGTAGCTGGTGCTATAACACATCTGCATGAGTGTGGGAAACTTTGTGGAGGTTTCCTGACTTAAAAGAAAGACAAGATGTTCTCATAGGTGACTTCAGTAGTCTGTAAAAGACCATTGCTAGCTAGGCAGCTGGTCTCTGATCTTGGTTACTTTTTTGCTTCGTGGTATTCTGCTGAAATGTTATTCAATTAAAGCGTAAAATCTAACTGCAATAGTCAACTTCAGAGAGCCACTAATGCTGATAATGTTTTACCAGCTGATAAATCTCACTTTTTAAATTATAGTACAGAGTGCCACCATAGCATAATATACAAGAAAAATCATTGCCTGGGAGAGTGCTTTGCTGAAAGTATTTGAAGGGCAGACACTTGCATTTTTTAAGACCCTTGTTACTATCTCCTGAAGTTGCATTATAATGGAGTGAGTGACCTCAGAAGAGTTTTTCATGAGATTGAAAAGTTTGACTTAAAGTTTTCTGAGAAAAATGGCCCCTCTTACACCAACTTGACTGGTGCTTAGATTTGACATTCTAGTATCTTTTCCTATATAAATGTCACAGCATGAAGCCCAGCATGTGAACTTTCCAGCTTTAATACTGTATTTTCTGTCTCAGCACTTTGGAGAGTAGCATCTCTGCAGCTTTGGAGCAGAACTACATTCTCCAGAGCAAAGACAACTTCCTTCGAACCTATACAGACAACTGCATAACGAGAGGGTCTTACTGTTGGCTGGGGAGGGTGACCAAGATCCGGGCACGACTGGGTGGCTTTTGCAAATGCTGCTGTCGCAGGCAAAGCTGGAGAAAGGATTCGCAGAGGAACCAGTGCTCTGGTTCTGCTCCCCCTGCTGATGTGCTGTATCATTGCAGAGAAGCTGAAACTTAACTGTCCAAGCTTCCAGTTACATGGGGCTTGTGCCCTTGCTTCTATTGGGATCTTGTATATCTGTTGGCATTAAAAGAAAAAAAAAAAGGGGGGGGGGGAACCAAGAGAATGCCCAACAAACATTCAAGGACCAGCTTTTTACATGTGTTGGTGCTGAATTGGAGGTGGCTGCCCTACAAGGGACTGCTATCTCCTGCTGTGGTTGTTACGCAAACATTTGTTTGGATTTTTTTTTGTATACAAAATCCTTGTTGGTGAGTCAGCCATTTGATGAAACTGGGTCTTGGAAATGGTGTCAGCCATATCTACAAACGGGCACTGGTAGAAGAAGTGTTATAGCTGTATGTGCTTGAGGATTTTCAAAGCAGGCTGTTGGGCTGTAAGACCAGCTATGCTGTCGTCTGCATATGCAGATTCCATTTTTTTTCCCTTTGAATCCTGTTGTTTGATTTTGTTTGCACTATTCCAAAGCAGCCTTAGGTTATCAGGGCTTCTCTCTGTCTCAGTTTCAAACTGTGTTGGAAATGCAATTGAAGCATAATATTGCCTAAATAAAGGATCTATTTCATAATCTTGACTTCAGGATATTAGATGAGAAATAGCCTTTTGCAATGTACGTGCTATAATATGTGTATTATTAGTTATTTTATACTTTTTCTGCTTTGCTTAAAGGCTTTGTAAACTTCTAGTGTTAATTCACAGTGCATTTATTTTATTTCCTTTTGGAAAAGTAATATGTTGCTATCCAGTTATTGACAAGTATGTAAAGTTATACAGCTGAGCAGTCGGTGTCCTAAGTAACACTTGCGTAGTCTTTTAAACAAGCAAACAAAAAAGGTTGCCTTGATAAATAGGTTGATACACTGGTATAAAAGGAAACCGGTGCTTTTATTTGAGCAAGAGGGTCTGACTTGCAGAGTTTAATTTAAGAGTGGGTGTGTGAGGAAGGATGTAAAGCTGCCCCTCTCCCAAAAAATCCACTTAGTTTTATTTACTTGTAACTATAGGTAAGATATCACAATAGTTTAAGTTATTGGGGTTTTTTATTTCTCCTTAGTTTAATTTTTTTTGAAATTGATCTTTTCTTCCCCATCAGTTCCAGCAACTCCGTGAGCAGATGGAGGCAGAAATAAGCCACCTGAAGCAGGAAAACGGTATCCTGAGAGATGCTGTCAGTACTTCTACCAATCAAATGGAGAGCAAGTATGTTAGCAGCTACTCGGAGCTCTGTGTGTTTTTAAGCCTTCCCTGAAGAGTTGTTCTGGCTTCTGCTCCTTTTGTTTCCATCTCCTTGGCTGTCTCTGAATTTGTGGTTAAACTAGAACACCGTTATTTTGGGCTGGGGAGGTAGCTATTTGTATTTGCATTGAGCCAAGGCTTTCAAAACAGGTTACTGTCTCTTATCAATTTGAAGCCTGAGCTTTCAGAGGGTGGGTGCTGAGGCTTCAACAGAAAAGTGCAGAAGTGCTCAGCCACGGTTGGTGTTTTTGGCAGGGTATGTATCCTTTCCCCTGGGGCTTTAGGAGCGGTGCTGACGCTGGCCTCTTGGGAGAACAACAGCTCTAAACTTATAAATCAGTCTTGCAATAAGAAAAAAATACCAACACCCTGCAGTTGGCGATACCGCTGGGGCAGCACTTGGATTTATCTGCTGGTGTTGCAGATGTTTGGAGAAACAAAAAGGCATCTCAAGGTTTCATCTTCTGTGAGTTATGACTTAGGCTGTCCCTGAGCTGGCAGAGGGTTGTATATATTGTGGTAAAAGCTGAGCGCCCCGGTAAGGTGCGTAGTCAGGCGGGTGAATTGCTGCCAGTGGGCCCCTGCCTATAGAAAGCAAAACCGGCACTTTATGTGCTCTCAGATATTTGTTACTGTTGGAGACGAGAGTGTCAAAACCACTGTCAGGACTTGGAAAGGGCTCAGTATCTTCCTTTTCTGGCTATGCTGTTCTTGCAGAGGTGCTGCTTCTACACAAGACCTTTCTGTTAACAGCTTCTGCACTGCCAAGCGCAGCTCACAGAGGTGTGTTCCACTCCCTGTGCGTGTCCTGCTGGGGCAGGTTGATACAATGAGCACTCGGAGAAGGGTAGTGATACCCTGATTTTAGATGTCCTGTTTGTAGAAATGAAGCATCATTATCTCTTAGACAGTTATCTTAAAATCCTTAATTCAGGCAAACTTAAGATGAAAATAAAACGCTTTTTATTTGCTTAGACACAAAGGGGAGCCTTTTAAAATTCTTCCCTTGGCCTATGCAAATGCATCTTCTCTCCCTAAGTGAGAGTGCATCAGAGATCTTCATAAGTTAATAGACAAGTGAAGGCCAGGAGGCAACTTATAGTCTGAAGAGATGCATGCAGTTAGTAGTCCAGGAGGAATAGTCTTGAGTAAGTCTGAGATCAATAATCCTTTATGGGAAGAGGAAAGGAATGTGAATTTCAGTGTGAGACCTTTCCTTATGCTGAGCCTCTCTAGTTTATATAAGCCTGTCCAAATTATGCCCATCAGCTTGCAAACGTTTTAAAGGAACTGATGCTTGTGGCTTATTGCTGACCTTTTGTTTCTGACTCAGTGGGTTGTAGCTGCTGTGCTGATGGCCGAGAGTACCTCACCCTCATCCCTTTCCTAGGATGGGGGGGGGAGGGGGGGAGAAAAACCACAAACAACCCACCCAGTACAGCCCTCTGGCTGCAAATATAGGACTTGGTGTTGATATTTGAGTAGCTGTTGTTATGGCCTATGCTTCTTGTAAAAAAAAAAAAAACAAAAAAAAACCAAAAAAACATTTTCACAGCTTTTTTTTTTATTTTTAGGCAGTCGGCTGAACTGAACAAACTGCGGCAGGATTATGCTAGGCTGGTGAATGAGCTGGGAGAGAAGAGCAGTAAGCTGCAGCAAGAGGAGCTCCAGAAGAAGAACGCAGAGCAGGCAGTTGCTCAGCTAAAGGTGACTTTTGGGTTTTCTCTGCCTGTCGAGCTGCGCTCAAGGCTTTATCTGAGCCAAGTTCTGAATCGGGTGGGATGTGAGGTGTGTGAGAATCGCTTTAGCTGTTTCCTTGGCCACTAAATCTCTGTTGTCTTTATATGTGCAAGTATCTATTTTCAGATAGGCTGAGCCAGTCTATGGGTTGGCTTAATGTTTTTGTTCAGTACTCTGGGTTTTGAGTGATTACAAACCTCCTTATGAAGTGAAACTTACCCTTCCAGGTAAATATTTTAAAAAGATTAACTGGTGATGTTGAACTTTGCTTTCTATGAGTGTACAATTCCAGCAAGATCTGATATTTTGGAGTTGTTCATCCAGATGGCATTGTCCTTGTGTGATTTTTATTTGAAACTACATGCTTAAATGTATGTTTACATTTTTAAATAAATTTACATTTTAACTCTTCAAGTATATGGACTGGCTTCTGGATGAATCTCTCTCCTTTTCTTTGGAAGAAAAGGTCTTTTGTATTAGGTTTTTTTTTTCAGAAGAGAAACCTAGTGTTTTCGGGTGAGAATACCAATCCAGAGCTCGTTACTTTTTTCATATTTGCAATTAAGTCTTAGTTACCAGAAGTTCTCCCTGCCTCTAGCCCTTGCAGGTGGAGAGTTGGTATCTAGAGTTGAGATATGTTTTAATTACTAGATGCAGATTTATGTGATGCATAGCTAGTCTGGCTTCTAATGTTAATTCTGAACTTGCAGGGCAAAGATGCTATACTTTCATATTACAGAAACCATCCTGTTAGGAGCCTATAATGAAATCCTGTTCACAATTTGCCTTTCAAATTAATAGGCTAAACTCCTCTAGGAGGAGGATTACAGGGCACTCTGTCTCTCTGATGTGCCCTAATAGATGTAAGAAACAATTTTACTTCATTGCCATATGTTCAGGGAATAGCACCGAAGAGATGCACTCTGAATGTTTCAAAAAGAAATTAAAGATTAGACTTCTTTTCATCAACTCTCTTTTCAATATGAAGGTCCAGCAGCAGGAAGCGGAGAGAAGATGGGAAGAAATCCAGGCTTATCTCAGGAAAAGAACAGCAGAACACGAAGCAGCACAACAAGGCATGTATCACAAAATTCCCAAATAACACTTACTGCACTGATTTGGCTGTTGCCATTTGTAAAAAAGGGTGTTATTGAGTAAATGGCTTAAATAAAGCTCAGGTGAAGTCAGTACTGCTTCAGCACCCTGGGGAAATAGTATGTTGTGGTACCAGTTAGTCTGAATGCTGATGAGAGCGCTGAACCTTGGCTTGCTGGAATGAGGCTTCTAATCAGCCTCCCTGTTTACAGTGAAAGTTATTTCCCCCAAAGTTAAATATTTACTTCTGAATTAAAATCCTGACATTTCTGCTACAGATGTGCAGAATAAGCTTGTGGCCAAAGACAATGAAATCCAGAGCTTGCACAGTAAACTTACTGATACAATGGTGTCAAAACAGCAGCTGGAGCAGAGGATGTTGCAGTTAATGGAGGCTGAGCAAAAGAGAGCTACTGCGGAGGACTCCATGCAAATGCAGGTGCAGGTAGTATTGCTCAAGTATCTTAAGGGTTTGGTTTTTTTCCCTCCCACTTTGTGCCTATGGAAACACAGTAATATCCTTGAAATGCTGCTTGTAGTAAAGCTTTTCCACTGAATAAAGAATGAGAAAACTGTGTGCCAGTCTATCATCCGGCAACTTATGAAGTGAGACCTTGTGTGTGTGGTGCTGTGAGGAGGTCTGGGGCCATCTCCGACCGGAGGAGCACTCTGGGCAAGTCAGGAAAACGTGCTGACCCAGGCAATTTCCCAAGCTGTGAAATGACGCCGTGGTCTGGGGAACACCCTGGAAGAGCAGCCATGTACCTTTGTGTGAGCTCTTCTGGAGTCATCTTTTTCCTCCTGGCATCAAGCGGTGAGAGGCAGTGTGGACATAGCTCTTGAGGGCTTCAGGGAAACCAAACGGCGTACGGTTGGGGCAGGGAGTATTTTTCTCTTGATACAGAACAGGTTCTTAGGCTTCTACTCAAACTGGTTGATCTTAGTGGGGAGAAAAACAGCATCTTTGAAAACTGTCTGACATGCAAATGCTAAACTATTCTTACTAACGTAATCATGGCTAAGAGCTAATCCTAGCAAAAGTTGACTAGCTGCAGATCTCAGCCTGCTTTTCTTTCTGTGCTCTCTTACAAGGAGCTGATAGAGCAGAATGATGCTTTGAATGCTCAGCTTCAGAAGTTTCATTCACAAATGGCAGCCCAGGTACAGCATGTTCTCAGACTTTCTTTTGTAGTCATGAATTGTGAACTTTCATTAAAAGTCAGATTTTTTTTTTTTTTTCTGTCGCTGGATATGAGATATGTAATGCTGAAAGCAAAGACTTGTTAGCATCCTCTTTTCTAATGTTTCTCAAACTGGTTTAAAACTCAAGCTTCTGCTGTCCTTTTGGGGGAAAAAATCCACTTATTTCCTCCTGTAGTGGCTTTCATTTATAACCGAAAGGTAGAATACCTTTTTTGAATGTTTGTTTTCTGTAGCTTTGCATGTGTACAATTCTGTTGTGGTTCTTTGGTCTTTTTGCAGTCTTCCTGTGAACCACCTGATCATACTTTTCCCTTGTGCATCAGGTTGAGAAAGTGTCTTATGGTAGCTCCCATATAAAGCTGTTTGTTCTTTCCAGTGGTGATTTCTGTGCAGAAAAAAGGGGGGGGAAACCCAAAACCCGCTAAAACCCCACCAAACCCGCACAATGCCTTTCTCAATTCTTTTAGTGTCTAAAATTTTAGCTTGACTAGTTTCTTTGAAATGATTTCTGTTGTAAATACTATGTAAAACCTCAGAGTCACTGAAGTTGCTTCCATGTAGAGCTAGCTCACGGAAATCAGCTCAGAAAGGCCGTAACTCCTGTGGGCACAAATGGAGGCTGTTCCTGTGCAGTTGGGTGCTGCATTCTTTAAGCATGGACGTCCTTGATGTAGTTTGATTAGATTCGGCATCAGACTGAAAATGTGTCATTTGGCTTTGCTTGAAGAGCTTTAACCCAGTGGGTGGGGAGAGTAGTGAAGGAAGAGGCACTCCGGATTTACAGCATCTTCATGACCTACTCCTCTCATCCCAGTCCTTTAAAAGGGCTTTGAAAATAACCCCCTAGGGAAATTTTACTTTGTAGCTCTGGGTTACACAAGGAGGCTGTTGGAAGGAGGTGTGTGCTTTCCCCATGTAGCCCCACTGGCTGTGAAAATACAGGGCCGTTTTTCCACCAGGGACAGTGGGTGTGAAAATAGCACTTTGGGGAAGCGAGGTTGGACTGGATACTGCTCTGGACGTCAGGGTTGATGAAACTGTTTTGGTCATTAAGGAGACCCTCTGGGACTGGAACTACTTGTTCCCTCTGATTTATTTGTTCCCTTTGATTTTCTTTTCTCTGATGCTGTTCTCTATGGTATGATCCGGATAAGGCAGTATAGGAATTGCTATAGGGTCCCATGGGTACAAGCTCTGCGAGATCCAGGATTTTGGGGGAGGGTAAGGCTGGATAAGGAGAACCGTGTATCTGAAGCACAAATGAACATGGAAGTTCTGCCACAGTTCTACCAAACTGTGGATGTGAAACAGTCTGTAGAGGTCCCTCGATGCCTTGATAACCAGTGTGATGGGTGTCTCCTGCCCTGTTGTGGGCGACCACGTAGGAATAGGCCTTTTTCCAGGGGGGAAAAAATACCACTTGCTGATTTTATGCTGCTGTTTCTGTTCCTAACGAGTCCTGATGCACTGTGCAGGGTTTTCTTCTTTAAATTCAAGTGGTTTGTCAGCAGAATATCCCATAAAGCACTTAATCCTTGGGAGACAAGTGCTGGTGATCCCCGTGGCTTGTTTGAATCTGGTAAAGGCTAAATAAGATGGTTCATCTTTTCCGTTCGTGTTGCCTTAGGCCAGAGGGTAAAGGGACATTAGTATGTGCTGGTATTCCTTCAATGTTCCTTAGCCAGGAAATAGTTGGAAGCATCCTGTGCCAGTTTAAAATAACTAGAGAAATCTTACAAATGCTATTCCTGGCTCACTGTAGATGGTGATTCTTTGACTTGCTTTACTTTCACTATTTTTTTTTTTTCCCCTTCTGCAGACCTCAGCTTCAGTCCTGGCAGAAGAACTACACAAAGTGTGAGCATTCATTTCCTCTGGTATTTGGGAGGTGTTACTGGCTTTTAATGCATGCCACCTTTCCTCCACGCACATGCAGTGCGTATGGGAGGGATGGTTGCTGTCTGAAGGACTGAAGGAAATGTTGCTGTCTATACAGTTTAACTTCTCACCATGAGATTGACTTGGGAGCTGGGAAACAGCTTCCTGCGGATTTCCCTTCCGTGTCTGGCCTCAGGTTTGGAGTCCATTGTACGTGACTCTATATGCTACACAGAAAGTAATGCCTCCTCTCTTGTTTACCACTGCCTATGTGCAGGGATCAGTGCAGTGTGCAGGAATGTGCGTGACCATGAGAATTGTTAATATTTGGGTTCTATGGCCGTGCCAGGAGACTTCTCCCTTGGGGAGATGGGGTAGTTGTTGTGTTTCAGAGCTAGAGAATGTCTCATAAATTTTTGGCAAGCAAACAGCATTTAAAATGGATGGAAGGGCTTTTGGACCCAAAATGTACTGTCAGCAGGATTTAGAGTAGGAGTTAGACTTAAGGGCCAGCATGTATTTTATGTTTAGCCCGATGCTTCATGTACCACTTTCATCCAAGACCTTTTAGTACTGATATATCATCATTTCTTGTTTGTGTAGGATTGCGGAAAAGGACAAACAAATAAAGCAGATGGAGGACTCATTAGGCAACGAACATGCCAACTTAACCAGCAAGGAGGAAGAGCTCAAGGTATAATAAAAGCATGTGTAAATACCAGCTGATACGGGGAGAGGCTCTTTGTCTGCGTGTACAAAATGAAGTCCACAAGGCTGCTGCCTTTGGGTCTAGAAACACCTCTTTCAGCTACAAGTCTGGTAATTTTGCTCTTCTAGGCAAGGCCAATGCTTGATGCTGGGAAGCTGTTGATAAGAAAGCTCAAGGTTTTTCCCTTGCAATTACCTCTAGAGTGCTTCAAAAAATAACCTGAAATACTTTGCACTGGAGAGTGAACTTACCTGAAATACTGTCTCTATGCAAAGTGCAAATACATTTCTTTTTCTCTTTCCTTCAGGTCTTACAGAACATGAACCTATCCCTGAAATCAGAAATACAAAAATTACAGGCTCTGACAAATGAACAGGTAAAATAATTCTTTCATTAAATATTTAATTTTACTCTCTTCCCACTACCTGTTCTGTCATAAATGGAAATGCAGATCCGTTGGCTTTAAGCGAGCTGTGCTTAAGCATATTAAAGGTGTGAGGCTACTGAATCAGGCTAATATGTGATTCCCTGGAGTTCTTATAGCTGGTGGAAGGCTTACTTCTTACCCTTCCTTCACCAGCAAAATCTTTCTTACTTGGATATCCAAGTTACTGAAGCAATGTGCTTGGTTTAGATTTGCAGGCATGCAGAGTGCAGGACACTGGACAAGACTGAACACAACTGTGCTTGAATCTGCAGTCCTGGCATTTGCATACAAGGGTCATAAGCATCCCTCTGAAAAAACCCAAAAGCACACAAAACCCCCCACCTCACCACAGACATCTCTTTAGAACCAAACAAAATGCTTTCCCTCTGTTACTGTTATGTGGCCTGTTCGTTACAGAGGTGGAAGCGCAGTGTTTAATTAGAGATAATCCTGGTTGTCAAATGAATCTCTTCAAGATCATCTTCCCTTTGCGTAATTGCATGCTTGCCTGGTGTATATTGTTGTTTTAAAAGTGCACGAGGACAAGTTTACCCCTTTCGCTCTTGCTGGTGACCCATGTGCTGAGAGGCCAAATGACTTGTTCTAGCTTTTTAATATTGTGGAATGAAAGGTTGATTGAATCATGTGATGTATCCTAAGTCTGCGTTAATCCTCTTTCTATCTAGGCTGCTGCTGCACATGAGCTGGAAAGGATGCAGAAAAGGTAAATAGCTCTGGGATTTGGTAAACAATGTTTGTCAGTCTTTTATGTTCTTTTGAATCGATGCTTTTTGTAAGACTTGGATGAGGAAATGTATTTAACTGTTCTGCTGTGTCTCAGCATTCACATCAAAGATGACAAAATAAGAACTCTTGAAGATCAGCTTCGAGAAGAACTTGCTCAGATTTCAAACACAAAAGAAGAATTCAAGGTAAGATACAGAATAGCTGTTCTTGTACTTATTTACAGTAAGTCTTCCAGACTTCGGAGGTTGCAGAGCAGTTCATACAATTCAATGTTGATTTGTAAAATAGAACTGATTTTTGGCTGTTAAGGTAAATTACAGTATTCTGTTCGCAAGGCAAGAGCAATGTGGGATGTCACAGTAGTAGCAACAGACTGTGCAGCAGAGTAAGAGATGGGGTAACAAAAGTTAAGTGTGGTGTCTGCAGTTGTGAAGAGTGAGGTCTTTGAAATCTGGAAGAGGAGGTTGTTCAGTAAAAGCTGTTGTGGTTTTCCTGCATTCCACCTTCTCATGTGACTTCCAAGGCCTTGGTGTGAGCCTTTGTTGCTTGGGTTATCATGCTGTCAGGCCTTTTTTTTTTCTCGTTTTTCTTTTTTTCTGTCAAAGTAGGTGTAAAGATGCTTATTTTTCTCCTGCCATCTTCCAAATTGTTTCTCATAAGGCTGCAGCTAAATTGCCGAAGCTTTTAGTGCTAACATCTGGGGTCTGCACAGCAGAGCTGATACTTGTTTCTAGATGGTGTACGTAGAGAGCACCTTAACTTCTCCTTACTCTCTGAAAAATCTTAGGATTTTTCTTCTGAACTTTAGCTGTTAGAAATAGGCCTGCTTCCTGAGAAGGTGATGACTCCATCTTTTTAACTCCTTTAAAGCCCCTGTTGGGTAGTGCTGCTTTTCTGATGCTTCTGGATGAAAGGACATTAGGAGATTCAGACTGAGTGACAAGTTGGTAGGTTTGCTGGTGAGGAACAGAGCAGGTGGGTAGTGGCAGAGGCAGCATGGCTTTTGTGGGGGAAGCCATGCCTCATGAGTCTCCTGGAGCTCCTCTTGGAAGGTGTTAGCAAGCAGGTAGTAAACTTGGGTCACGTATTAAAGTGGCACTTTCAAAGATGTTTTGGTGAGAGTCCCTTGCAAGGCCCCGTAGTTTCTCTAAGCTGTCAGAGAATAAGAGGGAAGAAGTTTGGTCAATTAATAGAATAGGAAACAAAGTACAACTTTAGCTGATTTTCATAATAAAGCTATCAACTGAATCTTCAGTGAAGTGTGTGCTGGGTAATGGGTGCATAAACAGTCTGGAAAGGGCAGCGGGAAGAGATGGTAGGCTTGAGGAAGTCATTGACACTCAAGTGACGCTCTTAGGGCTTTCAGGGTGGTGGAACATTTTAAAATGGCAGATGAAATGGTGGAAATCAAAACAAGGAGGAATAATCTGAACTTCCTTAGAGGGTTTCTGTAGTAACTGTTACCCAGGGAAAAGGCCTTAGAGGTGTTGTGGATGGTAATCACAGAATGGTTTGGGTTGGAAGGGACCTCTAATGGCCATCTAGTCCAACCCCCCTGCAATGAGCAGGGACATCTTCAACTAGATCAGGGTGCTCAGAGCCCCGTCCAGCCTGACCTGGAATGTTTCCAGGGATGGGGCATCCACCACCTCTCTGGGCAACATGGGCCAGTGTCTCACCACCCTCAGCGTAAAAAATTTCTTCCTTATATCTAGTCTAAATCTAACCCCCTTTAGTCAAGTTGGGGTGAAATGTGCTGAAACCATCTCGGTGCTAAGTAATGGCAAAAATCAGCTGGAGACAATCCTAGCAGTTCTTGGGAAGTGAATAGGGAACTGAACGCAGATCATCATCGTCGTGATACTGTGGAAATTCATAGTGTGCTCTTGGCATCAATATTGTGTACCCTTCTAGTCTCTTCTTCCTCCTGTCTTTGATCCCAAATGTAAGCTAGACCAGCTCTGCACTAAATGTTTCCACCTGAGGAAGTGCTCCTTTTTTCCCATGCACATGAGAGAGAAAAGCCAGGTTCAAAACAGAGCAATTCTTTTAATCCTCACCATTGCTGTCCCTTCCTGCTTGTGTTGTCCCTGTAAGGCTTTGGGTCTGAAGCATAGATCGTACGTCCTGCTTTTTACTTTTGTAAAGCACCTAGCAATTCTTTAAAAAGACTTTGTGAAACAAAAAGCAGTAATAGAGGAGGATTTTAAAATATAGATGAGGAATCCAGACAGGCAGCCTGTCTGTTAAGGGCTGCTGCAGGAATGCTGGAAGGAAGGCAAGGTCTGCAGTATGGCTGTTTGTCTTCCCGGTTCGCCTCTTCCCAGCCTGCACTCGGACCAAAGTGTGGGAGCTGTGCAAACCTCTCTGCTGCTGGACTGCCGGTTCCTTGCTGTGCATCCTCAGCGTAAAGGCAGCTGAAGAGAACTAGAGACCATTTTCTTTGCCAGATGAGTGTTTTGTAAGAGGTAGCCATCAAATCTTCACGTGATGCTGATACTGCTTTAGGAGGAAAATGCAGTTTCTCTTGCCTTTCACACTTGGTACTGTCTGATCCTCTGCCGGGGAATAAAGATGGTAACAGCTGAATTTCTCATGGGAACATAAGGACAAAAGTGTTAATACAAAAATGCAAGAAAGAAGGGGAAGGGACTCTTTGTAGTCTTGTGGCTTCCAAAGAACTCACTGTAATGACTTCTGTGCTATTTAATTACCTTATTGCCAAAATGAAAATGCTGTCGTTAGGGTTTGCAGTTCGGAACTGATACAATGTTTAAATTTCCTTCCAGGTTCTCCAGGATCAAAACGCAACTCTGCAAGCTGAAGTTCAGAAGCTGCAGACTCTCCTGTCTGAGCAGGTATAGCCAGTGTTCGCTGAGGTTGTATCAAATATCTTCTGTTCTTAACTTCTTCAGTATTTTTTTCTTAAGCTGGCCCTAGGCTGAGCTGGTTGGTGTCAAAGCCTGTTGCTTTTTAGGTATTTTCTCTTCCATGGAGGTTCAAGTAAGGCGGTTGTGGCTGTCTGTCGTGGTTTAATCTCAGTCGGCAACTAAGCACCACGCAGCCGCTCGCTCACTCCCCCCCACCCGGTGGGATGGGGGCGAGAATTGGAAGAGCACAAGTGAGAAAAAGTCGTGGGTTGAGATAAAAACAGTTTAATAATTGAAATAAAATTATTATAATAATACACAGAACAAGTGATGCACAATGCAATTGCTCACCACCCGCCGACCGATGCCCAGCCAGTCCCCGAGCAGCGGCCCCCCCGGCCAGCTTTCCCCAGTTTATGTACTGAGCATGACGTCCCATGGTATGGAATGTCCCTTTGGGCAGTTTGGCTGTGCCCCCTCCCAGCTTCTTGTGCACCTCCAGCCTTCTCAGTCGGTAGAGCATGGAAAACTAAAAAGTCCTTGGCTAGTGTAAGCATTACCTAGCAACAACTAAAACATCGGTGGTTATCAACTTTGTTCTCATCCTAAATCCAAAACACTGTACCAGCTACTAGAAAGGAAATTAACTCTATCCCTGCCGAAACCAGGACACTGTCTTCTAGACCTAGTCAAGAGTGTCCCAACAAAATGTTGATTCCCCCACCCTGCCCCCTCTCCGCCTCCCCTGAAGAGTGCTAGCTTAACACAAGCAAAAACTTATTTCTGCAACCCCTCCCAGTTTTAGTGGCAATTTTCTGGAATAAAAAAATCCCATGAGCAACCAGCCCTTCTAGGGGAGGGGGCTCTTACTGGGCTGTGGTGAGACCAGAGTAAGATCTTTACCCTACTCTGTTTTCTTCCATCCTGGAATGAATTCTCAAACCAGTAGTAACCAAAGAACAGACTCATGGAATGGGAAAACTATTTCTATCGTGATGATGTCTTTTGTCCCTCCTCTTCTCTGTTTTTGCCCACGGCACACCTGCTGCAGCCAGTCTGACTGGTGCTCACGCAGGATGCTGCAGGTTCAAAGCTGTTGTGTTGCTCAGCCCCATCTCCTTTGCAAGTGTTGCCTGGGAGAGCTCTTGTGAACACCCCTGACTTTGTACCATTGTGGAATGAGAAAACTTCCTGAAACACTGGAAAAAGACTTGCAGGACAGGAAACTTATTTCCTTTTCTGCACTGGTGTCTGCTAGCCAGCAGCTCCCTGTCTGGAGCGGCTCCCTTTCTTCTGGTGGAGAACCAGATTTGCAGCCTTATTCCCCTGGGTCTGGCTGATTTGGTGTCCTGTCTGAAATAGTGGGGCTGACTTTTCTTGGTAGCTGGCTTATGTTTCTCGTGTGGTCTCTCACAATGTGTCGGTGAGAAATCATAAATGCTCTGCTGAGTGAGCCTCGAGGGGAGCTTGTGGCTTCAATCAATGGTCAAAAGAGGCAGGGTTTTTTTTTCAGGTACTGAGCTGGCTGCTATGGATTAGCTGTTGCACAGTGCTTGGCATGCTTGACGCTCCCTAGGATCACTGGGATCCTGTGTCCCACAGCATCTTGTCACCAGAATTCCTGTAGTCCATCAGTGTAAAATCATCAAGGCATTTGGGCTGGATCTGTACCTCCCCTGAAAGATTGACGTCTTTCCAGCATCAATATTAGATATATGCCATGAGAACGTTCTGCCCCTATTTTATTTTCCCTTCTGGATTAGTGTGGTAACTAAGGTTCTGGTTTGCTCTCCAGTTACTTCTGTTTTTAAAATCCCAAGCTATTATTGATCCAATTAATGATCACCCTATTGTCTTTTTTTATAGACGAACAAAGACTTGTTAGAGCAGATGGAAAGAAGGTAAGAAGCCTTTCTTTTGAATCAGAGGTTAAAATAAAGATCCAGTTTTGTTGGCAGCAGGGTTACTGTTGATAGCTAAACTGCTGTCAAAGGTTAACTCTCCTTTTTCCTAATAATCACTTTTGATTTCTCAGCATGAGAGAGAGGGATGATAAAATCAAGACGGTTGAAGAGCTGCTTGAGGCAGGACTCATACAGGTGGCTAATAAAGAGGAGGAGCTGAAGGTAAAACCTCTCATACTATCTTTTCATGGGGAAGTAGAGATTAAGTGCTCTTGTGCAAAGCGTATGTTTGAATGCTCATAGTGCACTCTGAGATCATTCCCTTTGAATAGGAAAAGCATCTCGAAGACAAGGTTAAAACCTTTTTGGTAAGATAGACTGAGCATGAGCATTGGTGGTGTACAGTAAGTGCTTCTCGCGGCTTAGTCTAGAGCAGATTTTGCTAGGATGTTTACCTGGTGTCTTTTGGAATAAAGTGAATAAATCTCCAGAGCTGTATGCTTGGCCTAATCTGCAATAAATCTGTCTTTAGGAATGGGTGTTTAGTAAAAACTTGGCAGTATGGGGCTCTTGCATCTCTTTGCTTAGTTGGTAATCTGAAGGGTTAAATGGACCATAAACTAGTGACACTCCTGGGGTGATGCTAAAGGTACTTCCTTCCTGTTCTGTTTATAAAGAAGCTAATGATGAGAAATCTGGAAAGCCGGTACAAAAATCCCTGTCTGTTTTCAGCTGGGTTTTGCTGGAAAGCTGTGTCCTGTCTGCTTGGACATAGCCAAGACAATGCTCACTTTCTTAATGTCCCTAAATTCCAGGTGCATCGCTGACACCCCTGTATTGGGGAGGGGTTACACACTAGCAGACTGTCAGGTTACTAAACAGCCAAAGATGAGCACATCCCCTTGATGTTTCCCTGGACTCTAGCTTCCTATAGGTTGAAGTCCACTCTGAGCTGTCTGTAATGAATAATTAGTCCACTGAATACTTTGGCTCCAGCTGCTGCAGAGGGGGTCTCTTTCAGGCTTTCAAAGTCTTTCACTTGTTCTAAAAGAAGTGACTCTTCCGTCAAGCTTAACACTTTTTTTCCCCAAGAAATGAGGTTTTCATTATCTGTGCATCTGCTTTCAAAGGCACTGCGGACGGAAAATTCATCCTTGAGGAAAGAACTTCAAAGTCTGCAAATTCAGCAATCAGAGCAGGTAGTACTTTTCATCTAAAACTTTTATTACACCTAAACTAAATCTAAAAGAATCTTGCTGTGGTTGCAAAGTTGAGGGAAAAAGGTGAAGATGTCTTTGAAGCCTGATGGCAAAGCATCCTGTTTTTTTCCAGGGTTGGTCTGGAAGCTGATACTTCCCATCAAATACTTCCCTTGCATGAGTGTCAGAAACGTGGCAGATGTAAAGGTTCCAATCAGCAGTGGTTCTGGGTTGGCTCGAGTTTGCCACGCACCGAAATGGCCATGGGTTGTTTTTTTTTTTTTCAGAAGCCTAGTGCAGCAAGCATGGCTGGTAGGCAGCTCATACTGCATCAGCTTCATTATGCATATTTGAGCTTTCTAACGTTAATCCACACTTGTGCGGGTGTGACTTGGCCCCCTTCTGTTTATGTCTCTGTTCAGTGACACTGTCACAGTATTATCATTTTTGATGTGCACTCGGTGCTGACTGGGAAGTGCCTTTCCTTGACATCCAGCTCTGCTTGGACAGCGCAGGAGAGCGCTTAGTTTCTAGAAAATCATTTATGGGAGAGGAGAAGCACAGTAACTGTGGAGAGGTGTACAGTAGTACCAGTATGAAAAAGTTAGCTGATCAGATGCTGGTCCTGAACCTCAGCCTCTCAAGATGGTGTGGGTTTGCTTTTGTTTTCCTGGAACTTGCAGCAGACCTGGTATTATTGGTTTGCCAGGAGCTGGAGACCAACAGCTAACTTTCTCAGGAGCAGCCAGATAGATAAAAACTTCAGGCTGCTACATAGTTCACCCAGTGCCAAAGAGCTCAAGCTCTCTACTCCTTGCCCCTCAACACTTGCAGATTGTTTTTCTCTTCTGTTTTTCTAAGTCGAAGCTCTGTTCTGAACAGGTTTCCTTCCAGTCACTGGTGGAAGAACTCCAGAAAGTGTAAGTTACTGCACAGTTTTAATTTTCTGATTGTTGCTTCTGTCTGTCTTTATTCCATGACTACAAGTGTTTTGCTTCCCTGAAATGATTTGCTTTTAACTGGGTGAAGTGTGTGTGGCAGGAAGCATTATCGCTTTGGAAACACATCAAGCCAGATCAATATCTTTCGAAAATCCAGTTGCTTCTCTGCTAAGCAATTAACTTCATAAGCCTAACTTTGACTAGATGAGGAATTTCTTTCCTGAAAGAGTGGTTAAACATTGGAACAGGCTGCCCAGGGCAGTGGTTGAGTCCCCATCCCTGGAGGTATTTAAAAGACGTGTAGATGAGGCGCTGAGGGACATGGTTTAGTGGGCATGGGGGTGTTGGGTTGACGGTTGGACTCGATGATCTTAGAGGTCTTTTCCGACCTTAATGATTCTATGAATTGCACTGAATTGTCAGAAAACTGTTTTTTTCAGTAGGCACTCTAAAAAGAGTGAGCTTGTTCACTCTGTGTGTGTATTTGAAGTTGATAAATACTTTGCTGGAACGTCCAGTGGTGGCTGAAGTTAAGTGTGTGTCATTCCAGGGACTATTGATACCTTAATTTGCATTTTTAGACAGTAATAGTATCTATTTAGCGTGTGACCTACTGGTTACATAAAGCCAGCTTGTTCTGCACTCTTCCCAGTCTTATTCCTCGTATTTGTTTCTCCTGCTTGTTGTATCTGGATTTGGGATTGCAGTGAGAGATGGCACCTGCAGTCAGTGGGAGGTCCCACTGTGGATCCCAGAGGCTGGCGATGTGATGTGATAGCAGAACCAAAGCTTGCGTATTTGCTCAAGTAGTGCATTTGTTCAGCCAGCTATCGTTGTTCCTCTGCTCTTTTTAAGGATCCATGAGAAGGATGGAAAAATAAAATTGGTGGAAGAACTCCTACAAGCTGAGATCCTTAAAGTAGCAAGCAAGGAGAAGAGTGTTCAGGTATCTATCTCTGCAATACCTGCCTTCCTTTCTGTGTCTGTCACTGACTACCATTTATTTGTTACTGCATGGCATTCTATAGTGATGAATTTGTAGCATCCATTTTTGTGGCGTTTTTGTGTTTCCATTGTCCAATCCTGTCTGTTTTGTCATTGAAAAGGCTTTGACACAGGAAATAGAGGCTCTGAAAGAAGAAGTAGGAAATTCCCAGCTTGAGATGGAAAAACAGGTAAAATACCTTAGTGCCAGAAGTGTGAAACAGCCTTGCCTTGGATGCGCTGCTCACTCATTTCTGTTCTAGTGTGTTTTCTTCCACTGGTGAATGTCATTGGGTAAGGGGACTTTTTAATGGTAGAGCTATGCTATTCTTGGATATAAAGCTGTAAATACATAGTGTAACTACCGCTGTCCTTCAGAAACCACATTCCTCTGGATGCCTGAGCTTTTTGGACTTTTGGTATGAACTGTGGCAAGAATTGCTGTAACTTAAAGCATCGTAGCATTTGCTCTGTCTGGGCGTATTGCACACTGTCCCTGTAATAAACACAGAACCCTGGGACGTCCTTTGAGGCTGGCACCTTGGAAATCTCAAGTGCTGAAGGTGCTTCTCCTTTCGTTGGCCTTTCTGTGTTGCTAGAACAATACTACTGGCCCAAATAGTATTTGGTTTCCAGGTAAACCTAAGACTTTTCTTTCTAGTGTCCAAAGAAAGCCTCTCTTGGCAGAGTTAAGTTTTACTCTAGCTATCGGGAATGCAGAAATGGAGTAGTATTGGTGCTTTTGGCATGCTTGCTGTCTAGCATCCGAAACAACGGGAACCCACGTTTCCTTAGGGAGCCGGTTCTGCAGGCAGCTTAATCCATCGTGCTGTCAGGAAGTTTGCTTGCTTGTTTGTTTGGGGTGTGTGGGTTGGTTTTTTTTTTTTTTGGTCTGCACTTTTTTCAGTCTTTCTAGCTATATTCCAACATGTCACCCCCTCTTCTTTCCTTAGTGTTGAAGTTTTATCCTTTTTAGGCAAAGCTTCATGTTTCCGTCTTGGGCTTTTCCTCCAAAGCAAATTCCCAGGAACTGGAGGAATTATTTGTGTGCCTCTTCCTTCCCTGGAACTGACACAGAGCCCAGAACAAAATGCAGTTTAGAGTTGCCATCTCTGGAAAGCTGCATGTGAGGGATGCTTGCTCCAAAGGTGGTGTATGTGCAGCTTTTGGTATCCTGCAAGCAGAATAGAGGCTTTTGGGAATGTCTGAAACTCCTGCCATGTTGTGGTAGAGGACTAAGCCGTTTGGACAGCCAGTAGCTACACAGATAGCCACTGTCAGGCTTTTCTACAAAATTCAAAGGGAATATTCCCACTAAATCTTGTTTCTTCAATGCATATTCAGCTTGAGAATGGGAATTTAAGGGAGCACCGGCACTGCAGAGAGCATCTAAAAAGCCCTTGCTTGCGCAAAGGTCTAAATGACCAGGGGTGATTGCTCTGATTTGAGCTGCAGTTGCTAGTGAGGTGCTTGTATCAGTGTCTGCTTCTTCCTTTGTCTCTCGTGCCAAAGGGTGCTCCGGTGGGCCTGCTTGTGTTCCCATTTCCGCTGGTTTCTTTTCTGCTCTGGCAGTCACGTTTTAAATGTGGAGAAAGTAAATAGTGGAGACAGTTGGCTTCTCATAATTTATTTTCCCACAAAAAAAGCGTGTTTATGCTTACATAACTGTAACAAATAGTGCCTATTTTAGTAATGCCTAATGGCTTTTTCCCCGTATTTCTTCTAAAGCAGTTCATAGCATTTACGTGTCTCTTCCATGTGCATTGAACTGAAGTACTTATTTTCTTTAGGTGTCGATTACATCACAAGTCAAAGAACTTCAGACTCTGTAAGTACAGCTGTTAACGTGTCTGATCTGCCCTGTGTACCCCTCGCTTCCCTGCTCCGGTCTATTTTCAGTTAAAATGTTCTCACCTGGTGTCTGCGCTTTGCATGAAGTGAGCCAGGCTGTTAACACTGGTCTTGGTAGGCAGGCGTCCTTATTAAATACCTGGTCCTGTCTGAGACAGCAAACAAGGTGAGGTGCTGCCTGGCTTCATGAGCCCCAATTAACCTACGCGGGATTAAATTCAGGTCAGGATGGAAGGGCGTAGGCAAGGCACTATGGCAAACTTACCCACCCAACTACAGCACAGATGTTACCAAAGTAAGTGAGAATTGAGTCACCACGGTCGTCAGTTCCTCATGTCCCCAACTGGGGAGGGGAGAAGGAAGTATTTTTAGATGAGGAGAGCACGTGTGTGTGTGTGAAATCCCTGCGATATGTCAGTGCAGAACTTGCCTGCTTTCACTTAATGAGCAGTACTGTTGATCAAGGGCACCTCCTGCTAACCCAGACTGAAGTGGAAGTGTTCACACATTGACTTTTAGCGGGTGAATTGTGTTTGTGCCTTTGATCGCATAGGCTGCTTTTGTTCGTTACGTGCTGCAAACGATAGGATGTCTCTTTTCAGATGGATAAAAGAGCAAGGGTTTATGCTGTGTGTCTGTGTGTTTAATGGTACAGGTTGAAGGGGAAGGAAAAGCAGGTGAAAACCATGGAGGCCTTATTGGAAGAGAAGGAGAAAGAGATTGTTAAGAAAGGAGAATGGCTGCAGGTAAGCTTCCTTGGTATTCTAAAGGGAAATAAATTCTGTTGCAGTGTTTCTGGCTGTGGCAAAGTTACACTTACCCTTCTAAACTTGCTTTTTTCCCCCCAAAGGATCAGAAGGATACAATTGCACAATTAAGCAGTAAAGTTCAGGAGTTAGAACAACAGAACCTGCAACAGCTCCAACAGGTATGGCCTGCAGAGTGGATGTGGTTTGGGAGTGCTGCTCCGTTGAACTGGAAGATGTTGTTTTTTGTCCTTTGTCTCTCACAAAGGGTTTGCATTGGCTTCAACCTACAGAGCTATTTTAAATCCTACTGACTAAACTGGTAGTCTACAGTGCGGAGAGCCCACTAGTTAACTGTGTTCATCCAAAACAGGTTTCACATGGATAAAAAGTTCCGAGAGCTTTTCTTTAACCTGGATGATAACTGTGCATAATGAGTAGCTTTGGTCTGAAAACTCTGAAGCTCATAGGCAGAATCATAGCTGTGTCGGAGGTACCTCCTTTCCAGACTCAAGTCGCGTCTCTGTAGGGCTCTGGTCATGGAGGAGCTCCTGCTGTAACTGAACATAGGAGCTCCTCTTGAAGCGATCAGGCTTTGCTGTGATTCCTTCCTGCCTTTACCTGTTGCAGAAGCGCAACAGCTTTTGATTTCCTGCACTGGGCTTGAGAACAGGCAACTGGACATCCTTGAAGCCAGGTGTTACTCAATGGAAGAATTTTTCCAACAAGGCGGTATTCTAGCTCAGTTTGGATTTTTGTCGATGATAAAGGGGAGAAACTGAGTTGCGCTCTTATTTTGGGTGGATGTCTTAGACAAGCATTTATCCCAGGGGAAAGGTGGAATGGAGAGAAATTGGCTGGTGTGAAGTTTGGGATGCTTGGTGTAAGCTGTGCTTCTGAAATCCATTATGTGTTTAGATATTCTTGGAGCAATGTCTGATGCAAAATTCCTGCTATTTCTTTGGCATGTATCTTGCAAGCTGTGTGGTGCCCCTGTTCATGCAAAGAGTTGCTGTTAATTTGAAAGCTTTACTGTGCCATCAAAATGAGGTGGGGAATTGCTTTGTTTTTCAGGTACCTGCTGCATCCCAAGTCCAGGATCTGGAAAGCCTGTGAGTATGCTTAGTAGCAGTTTCTCAAGTGCCTGCTGATAATATGCATTCAGTGCTGGCGTTTATCTTAAGCTGGAATGTATGAATTGGTTTCAAGAATTTTATGGGCTTTGCTAAAATAAGCTGTTAGTGCCGATGGATGTACACCAGCCAGCGCGTCTGCTGCTGTGTATAATAGCAAGCGTCTGGCGTCCCTGCCTGGCGTGCCTAAGCAGTAGTGCTCATACACTTTGCAAAAGTGAATGATCGCCCAGGGCTCTACTAACTAGTGAAATTGCTGCTGCTACTTGTGTCTAGTGATAATTTCTCCTTCTGTTTAGCATGTTTAAAAGAGTGTGGATTTAATTGCCTGTGGCTGCGTTGGTAAAAGCAATGAACAGATAGTTTGCCATTTTCAGTCGGAGATGCAATAGCCAATTCTCCAGCTCCTGCTTTGTGGAGAAATGCTGCCAGGCTTTCCTCTGTTTTGACTCTGCTTTGTCTGGCTGCTCTAAGTCAGAGGAAGGTTGGATGCGACTGTGCCAAAAAGGGCTCTGTCTTCAATGCAGCTCTTGTAATGTGCTGCCCTCCCAGCAGGGCTCCTGTACATGGTACCTAAGGCAGCCTCACCTTTTGGGGGACTGTCCCTGGCACCTTCAGAGCCAGCTGGCTTGCAGGATTTGCTCAGGTGATCAACTGCTTCTCTCCTGCTTCGGCTCTGAATGCTGTTGAGATCAGCTGTGACTAAATGTGTTTGCTGATTGACATGTGAAATGACTAGCTTGCTTCAGGCCAGTTCTTAGCAGGTAAGTGTTGGCAATACATGTTGTTGCAGCTGGCATGTATTTTTGTTAGCTTTCTTGGTTTGGAACCATAGTGTAATGGTTTCTTCTCCATGTGTGTGTGCTCTCCTTTTGGCTGATTATTATATATAGTATACAAAATGTATTTATCTTCTGCTGCTGAAAACTGTCCCAGCTAGAGTGTGTGTCCCTTTTTAGAATAAATTCTTACTTTAACCCTTTTTTCTTTCTAAACCCTCTCTGCAGGTTGAAAGGGGAAGAAGAACAAATGAAGAAGTTGAAAGCTGTAGTGGAAGAAAAAGAGAGAGAAATTGCAAGCCAAGTAAAACAGTTGCAGGTAAAATTTCGATAGAAGTGTCTTGTATTGTAAGGACTGTATGCATTGTGAGTGTATGTCTACATGTATACATGTGTATATATTGCCTCTTTTCTTTCAACAGGATGTGCAAAAGGAAAACGATTCTTTTAAAGTTCAAATTCAAGAATTAAAGCAGGAGAATTGCAAACAGGTACAGCTTCCAATTGCAGTGTTACTGAATGAAGTCAAAGGGGGTGGTGGTAGCTTGTATGGACGGCATGGAAAACCAGTAGTTGTATTGACCGTGTAAATGCAGGGACAGCTTCAGGCTTGGATTGCACTAAGCCATCTTTTCTGGCTGTTGCATATCTGTTCCCGCTTCCCTTTATTGTGTGAGTTTGCAGCCTTGTGCTCTTCCTTACGCCTGCTGTGTTCTTGTCTAGCTTTCCACCCCGTCTTTACACGCTGTATCACAGCCAGGCCTCTTCTGGCCAAAGGAGGCTGGACAGGACTCCCTCGAAGGCCAAAAGTGCAGCTGCTTAGTGTTGCAGCAATGCCTGGTTAACAAGGTAGATCATGCCCTCTGCATCACTCTGCTGCTGATCTGCTCCTAATGAGTTTCCGATCTGTTTATAGGCATCTCTGGCTGTCCAAAGTGAGGAGCTTCTGCAAGTGTGAGTACTGCCAAAAGTTGAATGCAATAAATAAGCGCTTTTCACCTGTTGCTCAGGAAATTTAAAAGATGAAATAAATGCCAAAGGTACAATATCAGTGTGTGAGAAGTGGCCAGTAAAAAAACCACTTTGCTATCTAATAAAACGTGAACATAGAGATTCTGCTCACGCTAATAATCCTCAGCTGCAGTCTTCTGCAGACAGCGCTTGCAGTATGTTGTGCCCACGATGTAAGCAAGCCATGATTGATTTAATTTGAAATGCATGCCAGCTCGGCTCTGTCTGAAGAGTTAAATGTTGGTATTTCAAGCAAAAGTGACAGGCTTTTTTTTCTTGGAACTTCAGCTTAGTAGAGGGTGGTTGTTCATATTATAAAATCATCTGTTAGAAATCTTTTCCCAGGGAAAGTCTCAGGGGTAAAAGTGTGATATAACGAGCTGAAGTGCACTAAAGAACTATGTGGAAGCTAATGCCATGCTGGCTTTTACTGTGCTATACAAATTGCCACTGTCATGCGTTTTTGGCTGGCTGAATTATTTTTCTTGTAGGTTAAATGACTTATAAATTGTGGACTAGGTGCTTGAAAAAGAATGCTCTTATCCAGCAGGCAGTGCCTGTTTTGTGGCGTTGTACTAGTGTGGGCTGGCTGACTTATCCTCGTCTAATGCGTTGCCTTTCTGTGGCCTTGATAAATGTGTGCAGATGCTTGTTGTAGGCAAACAACAGCTTTACAATGGGCTTTGCTCTGGCAGCCCGCAGTTCACAAAGCAGTAGGAAGCAAGCGGTACTGCCAAGTCAGTGAGAGCAGCTTTTCAAAGAGCGTGTTGCTGAAAGGGAAGGAAAGTTAGTGTATATGAAAGGGTGTCAGTGCTTCACTTGAAATCTCTTAAATGTCTCCTGACTTATTTATTATTCTTTTTGCTAATTCAGGGTTGCAGGGAAAGAGAAGGAAATCGCCAGTCTCCAAAATGAGCTTGCCTCTCAGAGAAATGCTTTTGAGCAACAGAGGAAAAAGAACAACGTAAGGAAATTCCTCCACCCCACCCCCCAAAAAAACCCCAACCACCCCAAACCTCAAAGAACAACCAAACCTGTGTGCACAGCACTCCTCAATGCCTAAGGCATTCTGCTAAGAAAATGTTTCTGACAGTTGTCTGCCGTATTGTGTCCCCTGGACACTCCTCTCCTCTTTTCTTGGGAGTGACTAAGCCTATCTTACTTTACTGCTCCAAGTTTTGTCAGTTCTTTGGCAAGTTGCTGATTTGATGAGAGGGAGGCGGCCTGCTGGGGGACACATCCTGTAGCAAGTTCTCAGACTTGGATTCGAGCCTTGTTAGCCCTGTTCAGAAACACGTCCTTTGCCAAGGGAAGAAGAGGGGGTTTGCGGAGGGAGGGTGGGAGGATGAAGGGGGCCATGCTCTGACCAAGTTATGGTCCTTGTGCGTGGACATGGGAGGAGGCATTACCTTCAGGGCTCTCGGATCTGGCTCTTCCCATTCCTAAGAGTGACTAATCCTGGTCTTCTGAAGGAGGTGAAGGACAGTGAGCCCTCCTTTACAGCAGCCGCTGATGGTGCAGTATGGGTTGTTGGTGGAAGTAAAGATTGTATCTTCTATCACAGAGCTGTGAAGTTACCTCCTTGTAATACATTACCTGTGCAGGGCAAGAGAATGGCATTTTTTAAGTTATATGGAAGAAAGTTGTTAAAATACAAGGTCTTGTAACTCACCTGTCTCTTCTTGATAGCCTATAAAGGCTATTGCCTGAATACCATGTGGTAAGCTTTATTGCTTAAAAGTGGGACAATATAAGGGAAGATGCACAAGGAAAATACTGAGAACGTGAGCTTTTGAGCGAGTAGTGTTACTTAAGAGCTGAAATAAAGTAAAGGGAAAAGTGGGTGGATAGTCTCAGAAGACAGATGAGCTGGAAAGGTAGAACATATGCGTGCCTGTTTCCTGGGGAATTGCAAGGTCTAATTACCCTTCGTGGTGCAGGCAGAAATCTGGCTACTGCTAAAGGCAGACCGTGCCTCTAGGTCCCAGCTTTCCACATCGCAATTTTATCCAATCTTGGTTTTATGTCCTGTGAAACAGCCCTTAAGATAGCAGGCAAATGGAAGCAGTGAAGTAAAACTAGTGTAGGTACATGCTAGGATTCGGATGCCATTTTGCGTGGTGAATTTAAAAAATAAAATACAGCCTTTCAAAAATAGCCCTTTGCTAAAGCAGATTGTTCTGAGGGTTGGAAAAAAAAAAATTAAGTCCCAAGCACCATAATCTCCTCCCCACAAGGCCCACCATCCTTCCTAGATAAGAGCTGCGAGGCTCTTTTTATAAGAGCTCTCAGCCTCCTGACTGAGCTTGCATGTTGACGTCTTGTGGAGTACATGTTTGATGACCTCGCCAAGAAAGATGCAGGAGTGCAGCATGGCACGGTGGTGTTTCCATGCGGATCTGGGGTGTGCTCGCCACTGGTGAAATCCCAAAATCTCCCAGGAGGGCGCTGGTGAGCAAAGCAGTTTTCTTTGGGCACAGTGGAGAGAGCTGCGTGGGTAAATGCTGTGAACCAAGGCCCTGAGCTTTGTGTTTCTAAGATCAGCCCTGGCGTAGTAGGTTTGGGCTGAGGCGTAAGGATCTACGCAGCTAGATCTGGCTGCAAGATCGGGGCATAAATGTGTACACCTCTATGTATACTCGGGTCCATGCTGGGTTCTGCAACGCGACATGCCTAACACTGTTGTGTAATCTGTGGTTTGGTGTCTGTGTTCCTCACTACTTTTGAAAACTTCCCTCTTTCTTCTTACAAGTGCAGTCAAAGTGTGGGGTCGCTGTAGCGATACGCTCTGCAGTAACACTTGGATCAGTTTTGGACGTGGGGGCAGGTTGGGCAGAAATTGGCATTTTTTTTCCCCCTTTTCATTCAAACTCTTTGAACATCACACTTGTTTTTGCTAGTGTACGTCATCTTACCCGGCAAAATCATCTTGCAGTTACCAGCATTTAAATGCAAATGGTGGAATGTAATGCAAAATATATCTCTGAAGTAAAAGCGGAAACAGTTTGAATATTGGCTGAACTGAAATCATTCTTTCTAAAAATGATTAGGACCTTCGGGAGAAAAACTGGAAAGCAATGGAAGCATTGGCATCAACTGAAAAATTGCTGCAGGACAAAGTGAACAAGACTGCCAAGGTTGTAATGTTAACTGCTAGAAACAATGCGTTAAGCTAGAAGCAGATCTGCAGCTGGTTTTTTAAATGAAATGGAGGCATTTAACTTTTACTGCAATTTAAATATAGTCTGTTCTGAATGATCATTCATATACTCTCACCTCTGCTTCTTCCTGTTGTCTTTTAGGTTTCTTTATTTTTTTTTAATCCTTAATTTGTGGGCATGCTGATTTTTTGATTTGTTTGCATAATTGTTAGAGCTGTCGTGAATCGTCTCTTTTCTTTGTGGGGAGCTCTAGAATAAAAACTATGCTGGTGAGCCACCTGCTTTCCGTCTACTGGGCTTTTGCTGGGCTTGAATAAATTTATTGGACACATGAAGAACTAGGACTAAATTATTACTTAAAAACCTGGGAACTTCTCAGGAAAACAGTGTCACCACAGCTGTGAATTTCCTCCTTGAAAGCATATGAAGCTCGACAGGTCCCGTCGGGGCCAATGTTCAAAATGATACGGGGTGTGACTTGCTCTGAAAGGAGTTTGCATTTGCTATGAGCCTGATTTGGTGTTAACTGTGGCCATGCGCGTTTCAAAAAAAGCATCAAAGTAACTTTAAAAACACAAGTCGGGTAGCTAGAAGCAGAGGAGCTCTGGTTTGGGATTGTGCGTCTGTTTTGGAGATGTCTCCACTCTTTGCTCAGCCCCGCGTTCAGAGAAGTTGTGTACCTGCTTTTGCTGTGTGCTAACGCTTGCCTGCTTTCTCTTGCAGTCGGAAGACTTCATCAAACAGCCATTTGCCACTTCTCGGTGGTTCCTAAATCGCTGAAAACTAACACACTTAGTACAACTTCACAACCTAATGTCTCCTGTCTGTTTCTGTCTCTGAATCTCACCTACTAATGCCACCGATCTCTTGCAGCAGAGGAACTCAGAGCAGCAAGACGCAGTAACACTGATGTCAAAGAAAAAAACCCAAACCCAAGTATTAGCGAAGGATTTTTGCTGAAAGCTGCTTTCTGCGCAGGAGTTCAGGCTTTCTGCATTTAAACTTGTACGGGAGCCTGAGTGTCGTATGGCGAAATTAAACCAATTTGCGACAAGCACAGCAAGCAAATGTCCTGTGGCTGCTCCGCTTTTCATGTTAAATAAATGGAACGATGGATCTGTGGTGCCCTTTGCTCTGTGTATTTATATTTGCAGAGCAATGACAAAGAAAACCTGGAGATTGTCACACAGCTCTAATAATTATTTCCCATTGCATCCAAGCTTGGGGAGGAGGATGTAAGGGTCTCCCTCTTGAGTACTTCAAAGTAATATTTAGAAGATGCAGTCTTTTGCTTTCTTGGCCTGGTTCAAATGTGCATTAACACAAAGTTTCCTTTTGACTTTAATTCTCTGTTTTTGATGCTGTGATGTTGATTTATGGTGGTTTTTTTTCCCCGCTAAAATTATTTAAAATACGTATGGATTTTTTTAAACATTGTTGATTGACCAAAGTTCTTGTTTTTTGAGATCGCTCAACTTGAGTGGCAGGGTTGGTGTGATCTGTGGATGCAGTTACTCAGCACAGTGTAGTTTGTGTTGTGAACAAGTGAATGATGGTGTAATTTCTGTACGAAGAGGCTAGATTGGAGGAGAACTTAATGAAAATAAAAGCTTAAAAGCACAAACAAATGTGAAGGCTGAATTCTGAAGCAATTCAGTGTCAATTTTTGAAGCAGTTTACTGGCAATTTTAGAGACTATAGAGCCTTTCTCACTTAAATGACTTTCTGGGTTAAGTAAGTTACTCTAGGCGTAGAACAGGCTACTGCCAGGTCTGTGGAGCGTGTTGCCTGATTTCACGTGAGCTCTTCTCTTGGTTTAGGAGAAGCAGCAGTATTTGGAAGCTGCCGAGGTGGAGACGCGCGAACTACTCCAGAAGCTGTTCCCTAAAGTCTCGCTTCCTTCTAATGTGGTAAGAGAAGTGGCTCTTCCTACCCTGCTGCTGGGGGTCAGGGAGCTCTGGTCCTGCTGTGCTGGGCAGTCTGGAGCGCTTCCCCACGGTCCCCTCTGCCCCAGGGCTTTTGCGGTGGGACGTGAGTGTCTTCTGCTGGCAATACCCGTCCTTGCCAGCAGCAAAGAGGCAAAGCTGCAGATAATGCTTCAAGAAAAGTGTTAAAACAAAGAAGTTATCGTTATCTTGTGTGTTTAACTGCCCCAACATCTGTTTCATCTGTGTGTGTTATCTTGTGTCTAACCGAGATAGTAAATCTTCAGGGGCGGATAAGGTCTGCTGTGTGTTTGCTCACTGTCTGGCACGATGGGGATCCATCTTCCCCGGCGGCTGTGCAGATAACAGCCCACCCCACTTTCCAGAGGGGCTGCGCTGCCTCGGTGCCAGTTCATACAATTCAGGAGGGTTTGTTTTGTTCCCAAAGTTCCTTTTGAAAACCACCCATTTCCAATTTCATATTCGTGGCGGCTTTCAGTTGTTTTCAAGGGAAGTGCGCTGGCTTCGTGTGGTTTAGATTGTGTGAATGATGTGAAGTGAGGCTGGAAAACTGGGGTCTGCGTTTCATTTGTAACATCTAGAAGTTTAGAATAGTCATACTTAAAAGTATTCTTAAATGTGCTAAAGTTAGTCTCCTGATGAACTAGAAATAGTCTTTAAACAGGCTGTTTCTGTAAGGCTTCAGTCTTCCTAGCGTGGTCCCTAGAATTACGTGGCAAGCGTCTGCTTTTAACTGCTCAGGGATTTTGGAAAAGATGCCCTTAAGTCTTCAAATACTTCTTGTAGAGCCCCAGCGCTTGCCGGGAGATCTCTGTCACCCAGTTGTATTTCAGCACTTCCAAGCCCCCGTGAACTGTGTCTCGCTCGTAACCTCGTGCTCCTGGATTGCTGCCCGCCGACTGTCAGCTCTGCTCGGCTTTGTGTGGTACTAGCTGAACGACTGCTGTCAGCCTGTGTGTTAGCTCCGGGGAATTAGGGGACTGAAACACTGCTCCGTAAGCCTGCAGCTGGGATGCAGATGTCCTGAAGGTAGATTTATTGAGGTTATTCTCAGCTTTAACAGAATGCTTTTCCCAACAGAGCCATAGTGAATGGATATGTGGGTTTGAAAAGATGGCTAAAGAGTACTTGAGAGAGGCTTCAGGATCTGAAGATGTCAAGGTAGGCACAAACAGTGGACAACTTCCTTGTGTGTGGCATAGTGTATTTTTTCCAGTATAAATCTTGTAAATTGTGCTCTGGATTGTGAAGTTCAAACTGGCAAACAGGTGACAAAAATTTTTATAGATAATTTGCATCTTGTAAATCAGAAGTGAATTTGCATCTTCGAAAAGCACCTTGTGGAGTTGTGCAAATGTTCATGAAATCCAAAATCCTTGTTCCCCTTTTTCAAGTAACTGGGTTTTCTTCAGGCGACACAGAATTACGGCAGTAACTCATATAAAGTTTGTGATTGAGTATTGAGAGTTGTAGGTGAACATGGCACTTGCTGTTGTCTTCGCATGGGTTGGAAAGAAAGGCCTGCCAATGTGAATGATGCTAGCTTGCTTCTTGAAATAAGATAAATAACAGAACTCAAATCCATCAGCTGAGATGTGACTCTTCTGATCCCTTTTCTTTGCCAGGTGATGGAGCAGAAGTTGAAGGAGGCCGAGGAAATGCACGTACTGCTGCAACTGGAGTGCGAGAAATACAAATCGGTTCTGGCAGAGACGGTAAGCAGGATGCCTGGTCGCCTGTGCCTTGTGTTGTTGCAAGCTGCCTTTCTTCAGCTGTAAGCTTTCAAACCCCGCTCTCTTCTTAGGAGGGGATTTTGCAAAGGCTACAGAGGAGTGTGGAAGAGGAAGAAAGCAAATGGAAGATAAAAGTTGAAGAATCACAGAAGGAACTTAAACAGGTATTTCTGAAGATCTGGTTTTTGCGGCAGCCAGGCAGCTTCTGCTTGAAGTTGCAGAGGGTGTTCAAGCGCTGTGAAGGCAGGTGTAGAACAGCCCTGGCTGCCTGGTTTGTGTGCGTGACCAGTGGATGACAAAGGTGAAGTCTGCAACCAGTATAATAGGAATGATCCCTCCTTATAACAGTAGGATTTTTGGTGCTCTGATACTTAGTTTCATGCTAAGAGTGACTTTCACTTTTTGAGGAAAATCTTTCCATTTAAAAAACTAAAGTGGAGGAATTGTTGGTGTCTTTAGATTTGTGTGGCTATTCCCGTTGCCATCTTTAGAGTAGCAAGAACAAACAAACAGCGCGGGTATAAGGTCTTTGACCATTATGGCAAGTCTGTGTCACAGTCCTTTGCGGGTAATGCAGGAGGCAGCCAAATAGCACGTAGTAATATTAATGCTGATGGGATAGGAAGCCAAAGATTCAGGAATGTACACGTGTCCCATTAATGTGCCCAGGAGCATATATTTTTTCTGATCCTGGCAACTCGGACTGTATTTCTGTTAAGCATCTGTTTTTCTCAAAGTCCATTTGTGAACAGATACTTAAATTTCAGCACAAAAAGTCTGTATCATATAATCATAATTTTTTGGAAGCTGTTAAAATAGTGCTTAATCCATTATGGTCAACTAATTACACTTGAAATTGCCTGCAAAGCTTTCCTTTTTTAGGAAGGCTCTGTTGCTAGCAAGAGTGGTAAGAACAAAGCCTTTTATGTTTTTTTTTTTTTCCTAATCTAGAGTTAAAGTAGGTCAAACTGGTTTTTTTTGAAAGAAATTATTTCTAAAGTACTTCTGCTTAGTAAATTTGAGCGCTGGAGTATGAGCCTGGAGCACACAGATAGTTGATTTATAAACATCTTGTTTGAGGGGCTTGTAAAAGGCTGTCAGATCTTGAACTATAGATGTGCTACCATCTGCTGCACTTATGCAGCCTTTAAGGCTAAATATGCTGGGTTTGGCTACATATAATACATGGATGGAGACAGTCTTCCCTGTCTAGGAAAGACATATTTCCCTTGCCATGGCTAATGGACAACTGGCTTAGTCCTTATTTTCCAAATCTTTCAGGCATGTAGGCTCTTAACTATCAGAGAACTTATGTTGGGAGAAGGTGGGAAAGGTGTTATAATGGAGACTCAGTATATTGAATTATTTGAGTGAACATCTTATTTTATTCAGTCGCTGTGATTTCATCCTTAATATTTTTAAATCGTAGAAGCAAGCTTGTGTCTGTATGGAGAGTTTGTCTTAGACCACCCCAACTAAACGATACATTTATCTTTCTCGAAAACCGCAGATGCGTTCTTCGGTCGTTTCTTTGGAGCACGAGGTAGAGAGGTTAAAGGAAGAAATCAAAGAAGTTGAAACTGTACGTGCAGGTGTTTTTTCTTTGAAGCTTTCTGTTACTTAAAATGTGATTTAGGCTCATGCTGTAAGTCTGAACTTCTAGGACTTCTCTCCTGCAAGTGGTGCAGCCTGTGCTGCAGTTCAAACTGAATCTTTTGGCCGGTGTTTTTAAGAAGGAGAGAAGCTGGGTTCTGGAAGTTGTCCTGGTTTTTATTTCTGTACTCACCCACTGGGGCTCTTCGCTTGTGAGACTGAGCAGTTTACTGCTTGATGATGATCTTGGGCTTAATTCTTTTTCCTGTTATTTTTTTGAAATATAACAGTTTAAATCTGTGCTGTGTGATCACTGGATTTGAAATGCTCTCTAAATGTCATGGAGTATTTGATAGAAATTTATAGCTAATAATAAACCAGGAAAATGATACTGCAAGAAAACACTGAAAACATCTGTTTTAACTCTGTTTTTCTGTTTCTAGCTCAAAAAAGAGAGAGAACATTTGGAAAGTGAACTAGAAAAGGCAGAAATAGAACGATCTACTTATGTTTCAGAAGTCAGAGAGGTAAACATTATTGACCAAACTGTTCTTTTTCTTTTGTTCGGTTACCAGTTGGCTGGCAAATTAATCTAATGCTTAGCCCCCGTGGCTGAGGAGTTTATATACTTGTGACCTTAGGGTAGAGCGACACACTAATAACTGAGCAGAAGAAAAGTGGGCATCCTAAGGAGACAAATCCTAAAACTCTAAACTTCATTTCAGCTCAAAGATCTGTTGACTGAATTGCAGAAAAAACTTGATGATTCATATTCTGAAGCAGTAAGACAGAATGAAGAGTTAAATTTGGTAAGAAGCTCGTTCTCCGCTGGGCACAAACTAGGCTCCCAGCGTACTTATGAAGCGGAGGCTTATTTCAAATCCTGTCTGTTCTGCTAACCTCTTCAGCTTGATATTTTTATCCATTGCAATCATTTATGTAGTCTGACTTTTACAATTTGTCTCTTTCTCCGCTCCTAACAATAGCATGTCTGGTTCTTAATACTTTTTCCAAAGTCTGTAAGACTTTCATTCCTGAAACTTCTTGAGAATCAATGTTTTACAGTATAGACATACGCAACAGCAAATATAATGTCCTTGGAGCAACAAAAGTTCTGTTCTCATCGGTTTAATTTGAGAATTATTCTCCGGTTGTTTTTTTCCAAAGCTTTTGAGGATGCAGCTGTGGTATCTGTGCTCTGACTGTGCGGAGTCTTTTCCATCCTCCTCTGTATGTACAGAAATTGGCCAAAACGAATGTTAGATGAATTCAGAGTATCCAGCCATTCAGCAGCTGGCATCCTGATGTGGCTGAATAGCTGTTCTGGCTTGGTGCATGCGCTGTGTTACCGCGTGTTTGGCTAGCAATGCTATCCAGCCCATAACGCTCCTATACCAGGTTTTCTCAAGAAGGAGTTGGATTAACTGAGGCCAGACCTATAGACCCAAAGATGCATGGTTTTCCAGTTTGAGTCCTTTCACTTCTCACTCATTTCAGTGATGTGTTTTTAAGGCTGCAGGAGCAGGCAGATCCTTCCTCCGCTTGTGTTTGAATAGTGCTTTCTTGCTCTTGAGCCAGAATCCGGGGAAGGTTGTCCCTGTCACCACGTCTAGGTTTTAGAGTAGTTGATGGGACAACCTGTCACTGCAGGCTGAGCTGCTCATCTCACCAGGGTACTGCCACTAATGTAACTGGATTAAAATAGTTGATTTAAAAAACCCAAACCCACAATAACAATCTGCTGAAGTTTAATAGTATGCTTGGCAAGTCTAGGACAGCATTGATTAGCATCCTGCCTCAGCAACCAAAGCCTCTTGTTTTGAAAGCAAGGGAAATGGGAATTGAATGCATATTTTACAGTTAATCAGTAAACGCCAACTTCTTGAATGTAAGAGGCAACAATCTATTATGTCTGTAACAACAAAAGCTTAAAAAGCTGAGCTCCCTGCTAGGGCAGCTTGACTCTGCAATCTGATGATGCTGTGCTGGTAGGAGCGTGAGGAGGTGGTAAACAACTACCTTCATGCAAATGGCTCAGGAATGCTGTCCAGTGTATATGAGTTTTTCGCAGTAGGCAGGAGGCTGAGGAATGTACATGATGGGATTTCAAAATGCGTTTCCCACTAATTTATAAGGTGAGCAAGGAGAGAAGCTGAAACTGCAGAGGAGCTCAACAGTGCTTCCCCAGAATGTAGAAAACCAGCATCCGCCAGTCCAGATGCTCCAAAGGGGGGAAACCTTCCAAGGGTGTGAGAAATATAACGCGTAGGTTTGCAATCGGTGAGAATTCAGGGCTCTGAGTAGCCTATTGTTCACTTCTTTAATCCCCTGCTGGCTCCCGAGAAGATTGACGGCAGGAGTAGTGAACGCTAGCACAGTGCACTTCAGAGGCACAAATCCAACAAAATTGGCACTCGAGCTTCTTGTTAGCACTCCTCTTTGAGGCTCAAGCCTTGAGTGCTGTGGCTGGTTCTGTATGCTGTGTTGAAGAGCAATTGAAATATTCTTTAAAAAATGTTTATATCCTTTGGAAGGCTGTAGTTTAAGGGCAGCCAGTACACTGTATTCATCCCTCTTGACTGAAATAATTTCACTTTTTTTGGATTGAATCTAAACACAATCGACAACTTAATATACCCCTGTCAGTGATTCATGCCTTAATGTGACATTAACAGACTGGTTAAGTCAACATAGTTGTAGTAAGTGGTGCTTTATTAAGATGACAAGTAGAGCTTTTTAGTTTACTTCAGCAGTAAAGTGACTGTTTACCCTGAATTAGGAAGATGACAGTCTACATTTTTGCATATTTGCTGTGAATTAAGCTGAAGTCTGGGCTGACTGGTGATAAGAGTGCTGGAGAGGCTTATGTACTTTCAGTATTGCTAATATTCCTACTGGCAATACAGTTTAAAAGTCGAAACCACTTGTAATCAAGCTGATGCCAACCATGTCTTTTCTTCTGTAGTTTCCATTCTTTACATTTATCTTTACAGATGGAGTCTCTCTTCCTTGACTGTCTTTGTAAACCTCATCGTACATGTTGACTAATCCAGTGTGTGCAATAATTGTTAATAATCTTACTCCCTCTGCAGTCAGTCTGCACTGGGTTAATCTATAGGGCAGACGGATAAAATCTGCGTGTGTGAGGGAAACTGATTTTCTTTGTCACTATTTTGCAGCTGAAGACGCAGCTAAACGAAACACTATCAAAACTCAAAGTTGATCAAAACGAGAGACAGAAGGTAGCTGGTGACTTGCCCAAGGTAAGCAGAGACCTTTAACAGTTGCAGATCTAAATGTTATTGAAACCCTCAAGATCTGTAGTTTTGCAGTGCTGGAAAACGTGGTGATTTGAGTGGCTTGAGCAGACTGCCTGCCTGGTGGGGTGTCTTACTCCACTCGCTGGTTCCTCAGGCGACTGGGACTGTGGGTGTAAGAGGTCATGCAAGATACCTGCATGTCTGTTGAAATGATAAAAATGCACCTAGCAGCTCTGTTTATTTATCCTTCTTGAAAGAGTCTCATGTTCATGATGATTTTATGCCAATGGGAACAAGTGGTGATTTGACAAATAATTCTTTATTTAAAGAAACCCAGCCTAACAAAAAGCCCATCCCACAGCCCTACACCCCCACCACAGCCTGAAGCTTTTAAATCCAGTCTCAAATGGTAGTGGTTACAAGTTGGTTTACAAGCCACCTTGCCCGTTCTCGTGTGGTTACAAATCAGCTGTAACCCAGCAGACCGCAAATCTTTGAAGTTAGCTCTACGCAAGCTCGATGAGACAAGCGGGTGGGTTACTGCTGCTCTTCCTCAATGGCTGCTCTTGCAAGATAGATTGGAGTGGGAAATCTTTAGGCATGAGAGGTCTAAGCGCTGTCTGTCACCCCAGAAACAAACCTCTCGTGGGAGAATTGATAAATGGAGATGAGAATAGCCTGCAGAGTGGCTGAGCTCTGGCTCCAGACTGTGTAACACCTTGTTCCTTCTGTGGTGCTGCTTTCTCAGCCATGAGCGTAACATGAGACTGGGAAGTAATACATAAGTCTTAAAGGTTGCTAGTGCTTTGGGCTCAACAGCAGCTGTATCTTCTACAGCTCTCCTGTCTCTTGGGTTACCCTAAGGCCTGTCAGTGGTGGACCAGGGGGCTGGTTGACAGGGTCAGCCGTGGTCTTGGTGCCCTGGCAATGTGCCTGCTCGTGGAAGCTGGGCTCTTGTCACAGGGGACAGCCTGAAGTAGGTTTAGTGAAACATTAAGCACCTTTGTGCCATCTCACAAATATCTGGGGGTGAGAGGAGGGCACGAAGCAAAGTATGGAGGATGGACAGTGAGCCTGTCCTTAAGGAACGTGAGAATAACTGCACAGGGGTTGGAAGAGGGATAGCACTTGGCTTGTGATGGGGAGGCAGAGGAAGGAGGCAAAGCAAGGGCCAGACTGGCAAGCTGGGAGGGGATCTATCCCGCAGCTCTTAGAGGTGATTCCATAAGGCTGGACTGTGTCCATCAGAAGCAAAGGCTGTGGAGCTAGGTAGCTCAGCAGGGAAAGGTGACAGAAAGAGGGGAGGGAAGATGCCCAGTAAGGAAGTCGGGCTGCGTCCTTGCAGGGCTGGAGTGGGGAGAGCTGTTGGTGAGGCAGGTCTTGTCCTGGGACCAGGGACAGATGATCACAAAAGCACTGCTAGGAGGTGAGAAGACAAAGGAGGCCTGCTGCAATAAGGTGTTTAAAACATTTTGCTCGGCACAATTATATTGGATGTTGGCATACGAAGTGAGCTGTGCCGATGTCCCCTGGTTTGTGGTGTACGTTCTATATAAATGCAGATCTATGATTCGGCTTTTGGAGGACCTGCCTGTGCTGTTACTCTTACACAAAAAATTTGCTGCACCATTTTTACCTGATAACTTGACACGAGACTATTTAAAGCTTCCCTGTCGAATTGCTTTCAAAAGCAGGCAGGCTGACATGCAACATGCTGATTGCGAGGAGACACGTCAATCTTGGGAAATGTGTTGGTCCCCTGAGCGAATCTGGCATAAAACAGATTTCCTCCTGAACAGTGGCTTCCTGTGTCTCTAGTGCTCTTGGAGAGATGGGGGTTTGCTTCTCAGCCTCTGCTAATTGTTGTGCCTCCCCTGTTCTTGTTTTTCTCCCCTACAGGCCCAGGAGTCTTTGGCATCTCTTGAGAGAGAAATTGGAAAAGTTGTTGGGGATGCCGATGTTATTGAAAACAGCGATGTTTGCACAGAGTCGGTGAGTGTTTCTTTTCAGCCCATGCTCAGGGGCAATGCGAATCTCATGCTAAATGTGAACTTTGGGAAGTGAGGTCCAGCAAAGCAACAGGACGTGTTCTGCTGATGGTAAATTAAGGCTTGGTGAAACTTCCTGTCCTACAGCTTGTCAGGGTGGTGTCCTGGAGCTGTATCCCAAGGATGCTGACATCTTTCTAAGCGTTGGGAGTTCTGCTGTCAGCTGGATCATGACCTCTTTCCCATAGCTCAAATTTGTAGGGAGGAAGGGGAGAGATTCTGGACATGAGATTTGGGCTTTCAAACGGCTGTTGGTTTAGTTTGGGCAAAAGTGGGAAGAGTCTAGGGAAGATCCCCAGACTTGTCCTTTCAAGAAGGGAGGCTAAAAATAAATCTGCTGATTACTAAATGAGCTTAAAATATTAACTGTTGGGTCGACACTTGCTGACATCTGTAATGCCAAAGAAAGAAGGCAGTCTTGCATGCCCTGTAACACCAAGGCAGACAATGTCTCTTACCAGAACATTGACCCTTCTGGTCCTCTGGAAGAGCCTGTGCTTAGCCCCTGGTAGGTGCCCAAATTCAACTTCAGCTGGTCCTGCCTCCTGGAAATCTGTGCTGACCTAGAAGTGGTCCAGCAGCAAAATCTTACTAGCCTGAGCTTCAGTAAGCAACAGACTTGAGTGCTGCCTTGTGCTGTGGGTGGGCAGCTCTCCAGATTGATGGTGTTTTTATATCCTCCAGTAAAGGCATTGCAGTTGCAGGGTCTGGAATTGGGTGGAGCCTGTCTGTCTGGCCTGTTTTCACGCTTGCAGGTGACTTGCCTGAGCCTGTGGGTTACTGTTCGCACGGTTGATTGCTGAACTGCTTGTGTAGCTGGTACTCCGAGTGCTGGCCCTAAAAAGACACCACCTGCACAAGTGGTTGAGTCGTGGCTTTGTAAGTGGGCTTCTCCATCTCTGGAAACCAGAGCTTTCACACCAGCTTCAAAATAGCTTCAGAACAGCTTTCCAGAAGGCAGTTGGGAAGGGGAAGGCTAAAGCAGGTGCCTTCTCGGCACGTTTTACACAGCTCAGTGGTGTCAATGGAACTCATTACCCGTTTTCTACTGCTGGGTAGAGTGGAAGGAAATACTGTCGTCTGAGGGGGAGAGGAGCACTTGCTGGTAGGACAAATAATTTGTATCGACTCCTTTTAGCTGCTGAAAATAAGTAACTTCATCAGCTGCGAGAGGAAGCTAGGAGTCCTCTAAGGAGTACTGTAGAAAAGCCTTTGCTTTTTGTAGTCATTATTAGAAATGAAGTGACTTTTCCAGAGCGATCAGTCGTGGATGCTGATCGACCCTTGCGTTGTGGGCTCACCATGTCTGAGCCAGAGATGCAGCTGGGCCTGTGAGACCACGGATGTCCCAACCCTGTGAGCTGGTTTCCTGGGAGGGATGGTAGGTCTGCCAAGCCCTCTCCTGTGTTGCCGGCGGGAGGCCAGCCGGTGACGGTGACAATCGGGCGCTCTGTGTCCCTGTCTGCGGCAGGCTGAAGAAGAAAAGCCCTCCTCAAACCAATGCCAAACTGCTTGCCCTCTGCTGTGCCTTTTTGGCTTATCCAAGTGATGGATGATGGCACATCAGAACAGCGATGCCATCAGCCGTGGCATTTTGTGGCTGGTGACACTGGTGAGCCCTCTCCTGAGCTGGGTGTCATTAGATGTGCCCTGCTATGGCCTGAGTATGCTCGTTTGATTTAATTGCTTTACCCTTAACTTGTGTAACCCTTCTGGCTCGTGCATTGCTCCGCTGTAACTGCGTGGGCGCATCGTGGAACCCTAACCAGGTTTCCTCCAGAACATCCATCACTTTATTCTGAAGAGGAGCATGGGAAAACAGTCCTAATAAACCTGTAATTAAGCCTTCATTAGTAAAAATACGTTAATTGTCTAAGCAGTGCTCTTGACAGGTAGCCATTGGCAGAGGCTGGAATTATCTTCTTCCCCAAGCCCTTTTTGCTGCTTTTTTTTTTGAGGGGGGGAAAAAAAAAGCTGTTTCACCAGAAGCCTAAGAACCCAGCTTAAAATAGCTCTCAGATTAAAAACGAAAGTCTTCCAGCCACTTCCACCTAGCAACAGTGTCTCTTTTTTTAAGAAGGACCTGAAAACACATGCTTGAAAATGAGCATATTTGTTCCTTCTGGGTACTGGAACCAACCCACAAAATTGAGAAATGATGCTTGTGTAAAGCCTCAAGCACATTCTATGTGTTTTCTTTAGACTCCTTTTCTTTCTATTTAAAAACAGACCATTTGGTTTTTCTAATCCGCTTCCTTGTCACTTATGGGACTAGATGATGACTAAAGGGTGCCTTTTAGTATGCTTTAAGGAAGTCATTTATATTCAGCAGCTTGCTTAGGCAGTAAACTTATTTTGAGGCTTATATGAAATCTAATGTGCTTTTCCCCCCAGATCTGTGTAAAACACTCTATCATTGAAAACTGGAAACGCCGTACATGTAAAGCATGGTGGAGGGGAATCTGTCAGTTCAGTGCCTGTCTTGGCTACCGGGTCTGTGATCGCAGGGGGTTCCCCACTACCATCCTCTTCCTCTCTTCATCCCCATATCCCAAAGACACGCTTTCCCCCCCGAGTCATGGAGAGCATGGGGCTGCGGCACAGCAACGGCTGCATAAGGCAGCTGCATAAGGCAGTCTTGCACTCCTGGGTTAGCAGAAGCTGTAGCGTGACTGTGTTGAGCCCAAATCCATTGGGAGCTGGTCAGGATTGGCCCCAGGAGGGTTGGGGATGTGTCTATAATTCATGAGTAAACACTGCCTGAGATTAGCGAAGCCACAAAACAGAAGGGAGAGGAAGTAAATAAGGGAGAGAAGAGCTCTGCCCAGAGATGAGAGCTGGGAGTGAATTGAAAGGCTCCTTCATTGCTTCTGCTCGTGATGGTTTCTACGCTAATGCACATGCACCCTCATACCCAGCGCTGTCGGTCAGTGCTGCGATTCATTCATTCACCGAGATGCTAATTGCATTTGCCTTTCCACTTTCATTAATCCGTATGAGATTGTCAGGACTGAGAATTCGCTTAGCAGACCTGATTTTCTACCTTAATAAGGGTAAAATAGGTTAAGGCTACCCTAATACAGATTCCCAATGATTCTTTAGAGTAGAAAAACGTTTACCAGTTGCGCTTAAGTAAGAGCTTTGCAATATATTGTTCTCTTGCCTGATCCCAGAGTAGCTTCTGTAATGGTGCAGGTGGTTAAGTTTGATTTAACGCCTGCTCTGCATTACAGCAAGTCTAGTGGCATTTCCAGCCAAATGGGAGCTGGGAAAGTGGCCCTCTCTGAACTCACTCTAATTTCCCTGAAACTCTAGGGAGAGATTTGCTGCAGCATTATGCATCAGTCTCATTCTGTTAGTAAAACCGCTTTCAGTTGGAGCGGGGTTGGCTGATGCTGAGCGCTTACGAACACCTCTGCGCTCATGTTGAGAATTGGGTACTTCTGTATCTCTGACACCAAGGCAGAGTTGCTTATTTTTAGCTGCTAAATTGCAAGGGAAAGCTCTCCTACAGGTTATCTGCACGTCCATATTATGAGCTGAATAAGGAGTAGTAATATGTGTTTTAGATGTGGAGTTCTTTGTACGTCTCTGGAGGAGCTAATCAATAAAGGTGGTAAAACAGGGATCATATCGCCGTTAACTCAGCAAGACTGACTCTGAGGAGGAGGGCAGGCAAGAGAGGAAGAGTCCATTTAGAGTTGTGACACTTCCCTATTAATAAACTGTTGAACTCCTTAAAAAAAAAAAAGCACTTATTTTTGTTTTTAAAAAAAAAAAGCAAGCTCAGCATTTTCATTTCAGAGCAAGAAACCAGTTTTCTAGCTCTTGGTAGCTTTCTTTTTTCCATTATTCCGTGTTGCCTGGTGCTTAGACTGCTTTGTGAAGCCCTTATCCAAGTCCAGGTGTCACTGGCAAGCAGGAATTTCACAGGGGCTCAGAGCAGAGGGTGAACCTGTGGGATGGGTGGTGGGCAGCAGCCCATGTCCCGAGCCTGAACGGGAGCGCTGGTGCTGTGGCGTGGGTGGGGAAAGGTGCGTATCTCCAGCCAGCTGTTTCAAATGGTTTCACAGCTGGAACTGCCTTGTGCTTGGGTATTACATATTGCTGAGGACACCATTCCACAGATCCTCATACAGACCAAGTCCTTGGTGGTCCAGCAGCCTCGTTGTTACAGCTGCGGGGGTCAGAAGTCATCCCTCCTGCTGGGCACATCGTCACTGTGCTTAGCAGCCTGTGTAATAAAGCACGTGCTCTCATCTGCGTGGGGTTTTCAGCCAGGCTTGTGGGGACACGGGGTAACCACAGCTGATCCAGCTTCAGAAGTTGTTACAAGCACAATTCCTGGAAGCAGCGAGTAAAGTGGAGTCCTGGGCAGGGAGGGTGGGGGCCAGAGGCCAGCGATGCTCTCGCTGGCGTTTGGCGTGTGCAGGTAATTCCCTGGAACAGGAAACGGCTTCTTGGCTTTGAACCATGTTCTCTTTAAATGTGCCCGTAACCCTCTGACTTAGAAGAGTTGTTCCCATCTGCGCAAGGAGTTGTAATTTTATACGGAGGATCTAATTCTAGGCTTTCTTGGTAATTAGATTGTAAATGAGTTTTTAATGATCTTTTTTTTTTCCTTCTTCCAGGAATTGACTGATAAAAGACTAAATGTGGTGGTGAATCTTAACCAGGATGTAGGTCATCTCAAGAAGCTGCTCGTGTCAGTAAGCCAAATGCTGTCAAAGGGACGAGAACACTACCAGCTAGTAGGTAGGTGCGGCTGGTGGCCGTCGAGTTGAACGGCGGGGCTGTCGGGAAGCACACTGGTCTGTGATGCTGGGACCTTGTTCAGATTTAACAAGTCGGGTGTCAAAATCTGAAACTGTCTACGCGCAATTCATCAAAAGCTTCTAGTAGGCACCAGACTTGTCCCTCTCTGGATCCATACTTCAGTTAGTTGGGGCTAATCTCACGTCTCCATGTGCCTCTCTGCGTATGCAACTTTGTCCTTCCCTTCCACTACTTGCCACTTCACGCAGCAGCTTTGTTCTCCTGCTGCCTGTGCTTTGTTTCCTTCGTCCCAGCTACATGAGCAAAGTGTCTACACTTCCCTGCTCCGATTGCTTTGGGATGGAGGATATAAAGCAACCCGCTGGGCTTTCACTGAGTTAACAGCGATGGCTTGCTGTGGTCACGGGGATATGAGTATCTGAAGCATCGGTCTGGCACAAACTCTTCATCCAATTATAGACAGGCAAACAAAGCTTTTACTTTAATATACAGCCAACTTGGAAACCTAGGCCTTTGTGGTTGACTGCATCATGCTGATAAACTTCTTAAGCGACCCAAAGTTAGCTAACGGTCGGATAAACTCGAGACACTGAACTTTCTCGGGAAGCTGATGCAGCTTGTGAGCCTCTACTTAGATATGCTGTGAGCCGGGTCTGAAGGTGGGTTGTGAACTGTTCGGTTTGAGAGGCAGCAAAGCCTTGGCACTGAACGAGCCGCTACAAGAAGCGTCAGAACTCCCTCCCAGGGAGGATGGGGACTTGGGGTTTTTTTTTCCTGATTTAGGTATTTTTTTCTGCTCCTGCTGCTGTAATACAGCGTGGGCAGCAGAGCTGGTCTTAAGGGCTGGTAAGAGGGTGTTCACGGCGGGGCGAGCCCAGTCTCGTAGGACGGGCTTGGTGCACGTGGGAGGAAGGTGCTACCTGCGCCTTGACCTGTGCTCTGGGAGGCTGCTCTTGCTCAGCCTCCACCACCCCGGCTTGTTCCTCTGGGCTTCACCGTGGGCCGACGCTAACGAAGCGGCTGGCGTGAGCCGCTGAAGCGCTGGCAAGGCGCGGATTTGCTTGAGCACTGCCCTTCGGAAACTGCTTGGCTGACGTGGCATTTTGTGTTTCTCTTGCAGAATGAAGTCACGGGGGAATCGTTAATTTGAGGATAGCAGAAGGCATTGTATTATATTTTGCCAAATTAAAGCCTTATTTATGTTTTCACCCTTTCTACTTCGTCAGAAACACTGAACAGAGTTTTGTCTTTTCTAATCCTTGCTAGACTACTGATTTAAAGAAAAAACCCAACTCTGTAGACACCTCCAGAGTTTAGTTTTATAATAAAAACAAACCTGTTTGGATAATTAGACCTTTACATTCCTGGAGAGACAGTAAACACATAATCTTTTATCTTATTTTGCTCAATAAAACTTGTTCAGAAAACTCCAACGTGGTAAAGTCACCAATGGGATATAACATTTTAATACCGATGTTGTACACTGTTTTACTTAATTACGTTTTTGGGATTAGCTGCCTCTGACTTCAACCTCAAGTAAACACTCTTTTTTTTTTTTTTCGGTTGCTAATGTAATCAGTTTTTGTAATGGTGTCAGCAAATAAAGGGATGCTATTATTCAAGGTGTTCCCGCTCTCTTCTTTTAACTGAATGTGGATGAGTCAGGTGAGATTTCCACCTCTCCCCTCCCTGAAACAAGCATCAGGCCGCACTCGGTGTACTTATTTTTGGGCGGAGGAGGAGGCACGAGCTTGAGAAGAGGCAAACTGGGGTGCTTGCGAACTTCAGAGCAAGTCTTCCTTTTAAAGAAAAGGTACTAAGGTTTGAAAAAATACAAGAAATCCCCAGCAAAACCATCATGCGAGCTGCGGTTCCATGTCATGTATCGGCTTTGGGGAAAAAAAGTCGGGGAGTGCAAGGGGGAGGAGCAGTTAGAAATGTCGGATTGCATGGCGAAGCCAGCTTTTGTGGGAGGGTCGGACAAGCCTGCCCGGCCGCCAGCGCTGCGCAGAGTATCTCCGTTTGCCCTGGACCTGCCTCCTGAATTGGGAGCCTGTGGTGGAAGGAGTTTTGGGGGGTGGGGTTTGGGTGCTCTGTCACTGGGTGCTTCGTTGGGAACAAATCTGGGGAGGGTCTTTGGGACAGGGATTCTCCTGGGGGGCGTGGGGAGATCAGGCGGCCCTCCTCTGCTTTGGGTTTTTAAGTGTGTCTTGGAAGAACCCTTCAGTTCCGTGGGAGATTCTTCAGTAAGCGAGGTGAGATGTTGCTGCTGAGTTCTTGATAACACTTGAGGACATGGTTATCTGAGGGAAGGCAACAAAACAGTCAAGGGCCAAAGTGTTGTAGAGGTAAAATGGTTCAAACTGCTCACCCTGAGCTTTTCACACTCTTGCCTTTGTGGGATTTTTTTGTTAATATTTTGGTCTTTTGTCACCCACCCCCCTTGACCAGACAGGAGGTGAAGAAGTTTCTTCCTTACATGGACCCAGTGGTTTCCTGGATGATGCAAGTCCTCTTGAGAGCTACGAAATAGCTCAGAAGAGGGAGAGAAAACTGAAAAACCTGTGTTTCTTCCCAAAAGCCACCCTTGGGTTTCAACTGTAGCCATTAAACTGTCATGTTCCTTGGAGATGTTACTTCATTGAGTAAAAACTCAAATACTGTTAGTCTAACTGTTTTATAGGTGGTTCGAAGTAGAAAGCATTTCTAGTGCCAGGGACGCCCCCTGCAACTACATCTAAGGAAAACCTGAACCCTGGAGGGTCTCCACACTTGCCCGGGTTATGGTCAGAGGCTGATCCTTTGGCAGATGTCTAGACGCCTATTTTTTTGGGTAAATAGCAGCTTAATTGGAGCTGTGCAGATTTGACTGTTTTGAAACTATGAACATAACCCATAAGCTTCAGTGATGTTAGTTTGGACTGAGGGGGGGGGGTCGTGGCGTTGCTGTGACTGGAGTCCTGCCCATCTGGAGAGTCCCCGTGGCCACCCGGGGTTGGCAAGCTCCTCTTCTTTGAAGCTCTGTCCCTTAGTAAAATACACGGCTGTGGAGGCAGGTGGTGGTTGTGTGGGAGAGCAGACCGGAGTTTCTGCCTTCGTGTCCGTTACCTAGCGTGCAGCTGGGTGGAAGCTCGACCTTCCCCTGGCTCAGAGACTCTCCTTCGGCTCCTCCATGCATCTGGGTCTCGGCCGTGTGTTTTGCTCCTCTCCCCTTATGGAGAAGGGCAATGGACAGCAGGGAATCGTGACAAGGAGCTGTTTCCCATCCTCCTTGGGCTCACCAGGTAACAATTCTCCCAGTGTACGTGGGTCTAGGGGTGCTCAGGGCCTTCCTGCGCGCTTTGCCACGTGCGTTGCTGGTTGGACAGCATGCGGAGATGGGCACCGGTGAACTCCCTCCATCATGGGCCTCCTTCTCTGTGGTCGGGTGGTGTAGTTGTTTTGCAAGACCCTGGGAAAGCTGGTGGCAAGTGAGACAGGTTGCACGGGTACCTGGTGGAGCAGGGTTGATTCACCTGTATCTATCCCCAGCGTGGTGCCGTGAAGGCAGAGCAGGTTGAGGAGCTGCTGCGTTCATCCTGCTCTCCCTCTCCCAACAGCTCGGCTGGAGCTTGGCACAGTGGATGTCCCAACGAGAACTGGAGTCTCCAGGGAAAATGATGCCCCTTTTTCCTCAAAATGGTGGTTTTGCAAATGCTGATGGTGCCTCGTTCAAGAAAGAAGCGCTCCTGGAAGGGACAGCAGTGCCTGGAGAGCCTCTGGATGCAGCCTTCGGAGGAGCGAAGGCGGTGTGAGCGTGGAGATGGCAGCCTGGCTGTGTCTCCAGGCTCTTGATTTTTCTGTTGGGTTAAGCCGCAGAGCAGGGGGTGAAGGTGCTGCTGCAGTGCTTAATTTAAAAGGGGAGAGATTTGCAGTGTCATTCCCTTTCTCTTGGCAGAAATCCTCCCAGGAGAGGATGCCAGACCTTTCCTTTTGAAATTAAAGCGCAGGGTTTTATTTTGCTTTAGGAGATGTATGGAGGTGTTAAAGGCAGCTGTAAAAAGATCCCCTGAAAAGCCCAGCTGAGCAAACCCTGATCCCCTCTCTGAAGGGCGAAGAGAGGGTAGGGTGGTTCCCCAGGAGCAGTGGGAAGGGGGTTGGATGCTGTTTCATCTCGGTGTCCTCTCTAGCCCCTGATGAACTGTGGCTGCTGGCTGTCTCTCAAATTGGGAAGGCTTTAGCTTGCCGATTTGGTCACTAAGAAATCCCTCCTGCTCTGAGCATCTGCTGAGATAAAATGTAAAGACCAAAAAAAAAAAAAAAAAAGAAGAAATTGTGCATGTGGGAAGCTGCTTCCTCAATGCAAAGGTAGAGCTGGTACTTGGCGTGTTTTCCCAGCCTGCCCCGAGTCGCCGGTTCTCCGCAGAGCTTCGGCCCTTGCTTTCCAGCCAGGCCGGGAGCCGCAGCCGCGGCAGGAGGCAGGTTGGTCTCTGCCCGCGCTAGAGGGAGACAATAGCTAATGGATACGGAGATGCTTTTCTTGGAAAAGGCCTAAACGGGGATGTTCAGATGCCGGCAAGGGATTTTTATTTTATTTTTTTTTTTAATTGCAAGGCCGGGGTGATTTGCACTAGGAGAAGCTGCGCGCCACAAGCCGTGTGCGATGCAGTGCTGAGCATTTCCAACGCGGTGCTGGCTATTGAGTGTTGCTGAGCCTAATTCACGTACAAAACCGGCTTCTCTTGCTTTCTGTTCTCAATCGGGTCCTTCAAAACGGCAATGAGAAATGCAGGGGAAGGCTCTGAGCTGTCTGTTTACTCTCACTGAAGTTGTACTGCCTCTTCTTCGTCCCTAAGCATGAACCTCCCACCCTCTCCCAGCTGCATCCAGCAGAAGTGAGCAGCAAGTTGTTCATCTGGTAGCTGCTGTTGGGTTTTCTCGGGCGATGACTCACTCAGCTATTTATTATTGTGATTAAAAAAGAAATCTCATGCAACTTTAATTCAACCCCGAATAATTCAACTGATTTTGCCATAAAACCCCTTTGCAATGACGCAGCTGTGTTTCCTCCCCAGGGCTGCTGGTGCTGCGGGGGGTGCCGGTGGTCCGTGCCACCGTGGTCCCCCCGTGTCCTCCTTGCTCGGTGTGTGACCTTGGCCTTTTTCTGCAGCACTCGCAGTGGTGTTTGCAATCAGCTGTGGATTTCCTTGAGTCATTTGCTGCTCACCGAGGCTCTCGCCAGGCTGATTCTGGCAGGGCTCTGCCTTTCGTGTTGGACAGCGGGGTTATGTTGCGGGGCTCTTCTGCAGATGTTGGGTGGAAGCTGGGAGCAGAGAGCACTGCTGCTGGCCAGGTGGGAGTTTCTAAGGGAGCAGCCAGAAGGTGAGAAACACTTCTGCCTGCTTTGTTGGCTTCGATGTCTTGGCTAAACTTAGCCAGGATGCAAAGTCAGGAGACAATCCGACTCCCAGGGAAGCGTGGACAGCAGCATGAAGGAGCTTCCCTTCATGAGAACAAGTCTTCTGAGGAGCGGCTGAGGGAACTGGGGTTGTTTAGCCTGGAGAAGAGGAGGCTGAGGGGAGACCTCATCGCTCTCTACAACTCCCTGAAAGGAGGTTGTGGCGAGGTGGGGGTCGGTCTCTTCTCCCAAGTAAAAGCGATAGGACGAGAGGAAATTGCCTCAAGTTGCGCCAGGGGAGGTTTAGATTGGACATGAGGAAAAATTTCTTTACTGAGAGAGTGGTGAAACATTGGAACAGGCTGCCCAGGGCAGTGGTGGAGTCCCCATCCCTGGAGGTATTTAAAAGACGTGTAGATGCGGCGCTGAGGGACATGGTTTAGTGGGCATGGGGGTGTTGGGTCGACGGTTGGACTCGATGATCTTAGAGGTCTTTTCCAACCTCAATGATTCTATGATTCATCACCTGGACCCATTGATACACTCAGATTTGTTTGGTTAAACATCATCTTCCAGCAAACTTCTCCGTGGGTCCAGATCATGCCTGTGCCCTGGCTGGAGAGGAAAAGTCTTGGGGAGAAAGTCTCCGGTAATGGTACGGGATGCTAAATCTCCAAAAGCTTTAAAATGAAATGGAGATAGCTTGAATGTTGGAAAAGTAGTAGTTTTCTTTCATCTTTTGGAGATCTAGCTTGCTCTGACAAATCCCTGTGGATCCCATGTCAGCCCTGGCTGGGCTCCCCTGCTGCAGTGTCCTGGGGTGGCCCAGGGGGAGCAATGGGCGAGGGGTGCTGTTGGAGGGAGGTTTAGCCAAGTGTCTTCACGGAGGGCATCTTCTCTCCCAGACTTGCTTAAAAATAAGCCTGGACTAGCTCCCTGAAGGTACAAATTATGCTGGCTTTGCTGAGAGCTCTACCTGTCGCGGGGGCAGGACTAGAGACCCGAGAGGTGGCCTGTCCTGGTTTCAGCAGGGATAGAGTTAATTTCCTTCCTAGTAGCTGGTACAGTGCTGTGTTTTGGATTTAGGATGAGAATAATGTTGATAACACACCGATGTTTTAGTTGTTGCTAGGTAGTGTTTACACTAGTCAAGGACTTTTCAGCTTCCCATGCTCTACTGACTGAACAGGCTGGAGGTGCACAAGAAGCTGGGAGGGGGCACAGCCAGGACAGCTGACCGAAACTGGCCAAAGGGATATTCCATACCATGTGACGTCATGCTCAGTATATAAAGCTGGGGAAAGAAGAAGGAAGGGGGGGACGTTTGGAGTGATGGCGTTTGTCTTCCCAAGTCACCGTTACGCGTGATGGAGCCCTGCTTTCCTGGAGATGGCTGAACACCTGCCTGCCCATGGGAAGTAGTGAATGAATTCCTTGTTTTGCTTTGCTTGCATGTGTGGCTTTTGCTTTCCCTATTAAACTGCCTTTATCTCAACCCATGAGTTTTCTCACTTTTACCCTTCCGATTCTCTCCCCCATCCCACCGGGGGGGAGTGAGCGAGCGGCTGCGTGGTGCTTAGTTGCCGGCTGAGGTTAAACCACGACATGGCCTCAGCCAGTCGGAGCGTCATCTGGATGTCATCCTCTGCAAGACTCCACCGAAGCAAACAGGTCAGTAAAGGCCTTGAGGAGATTCCTAAATCTATGTGAGAGACCAGGACTACAGGGACAACCCATGGGAATGCCAAGACTTGCTTGGGTGATCGCTGGGGGAGGTCGTCCGTGGTGTGTCCCCTTCCAAAACCCACCTCTCCTCGTTCCCAGCCGCCAGCCGTTCCCCCCCAAACCAAGCGCACGTTGCCAAACCAGTGACAAAAGCCTTGCGAGAGGCGGGTGTCGCAGGCATCCCTGGCCTCAGCAGCTGGGAAAGAGATCGCGCCAGCATGATGGAATGGGGTTTTTTTTTTACCCCAAAACTCTGTCTCCCCAAAAACATTTTTTTCTTTTTTTTTTTTTTCATGGAAGAAAGAAAAGCCAGAGTCAGGGCCAAAGAACTTGCCCTCGTGTGCTTTACTCCAGGGTCAGGCTCTTTTTTAAGGAAAGGTCAATGGAAAACAATTGTAAGTGAAAAATGACTCTGCCAAAAGACCTGAACCACCCCCAACCCTTCAAAAAATGGAATTCCCCTTTTTCAGTTGGAAGAGGAGGAAAAACATTTTGGTGTGGTTTTTTTTCCTTCCTATCTGATATTCTTTCTAGGAAAGAAAACAAAATACCTTCCTTCTGAAATACCTGCTGTGATGATTTATAACAGCTTGGGAACAGCTTTGCCAAACAACCCGAACCCGACAGCCACGAGCATTTTCCTCTTTAAGCCCGTCTCCATCATTCACGGAGAGGAGGGATGTCCTGCTGCCCGCAGCCTTTGCCGGGCAGCTCCCGCCTGTTGTGTGTCAGCGCTGGCGTGCGGCGTTGGGGTGCTTCACCTCTGCTTCAGCAGACGTCCAGGAGAAACCATGGTCCTTCTGGGGTGGATCAGGTGGGATGTGACCCAGATCTGTACAAAAGACTGATTGTTTTTACCCTTCTGTTTTCACCTGTACCTTTCTGTTTTCACCTGTACCTTTCTGTTTTCACCTGTACCTTTCTGCTTTCACCTTTGCAAGCATATGTTTGGGAAGGTCCTGAGGTCCCCGCTCAATGGGAGCGTGTCTTGATCTCCCGTGTGCTTGGGATGGGCATGGGTTGTGCTTTCGGCTGGTACATCCACAGTGCAACCTGCACGTGGCTCCTTGATGGCTGTTTTCAGCTTCCTGCGGGGATGCTTCTATTTTTGGAGCGCTTGCACCTAAAAATACATCTTTAGGCTCCCGGGGAAGCTGGCTCTGCATCGTTGAGGAGCTAATTAAACTGGGGGGAAGCGCAGGCCTTTGAGCAGAACCTTTTTCCCCCCCCCCTCCCCCCCTTTTTGCAATGATCCACACTTCTTGCACCGCGGGGGCAAAGGCTACCAGACATTTACCCTTCCTCTGCAGGAAGGGCAGGTTTACCTCCCGGGCGCTTGGGCATTAACACTTGTTTTTGTGCAGCTCTGCCCCCGCCCCCCCCCCCCCCCCCCCAACCTTCAGCCTCAGCCCCACTGCAACCATCGTACGACCCCCATGAGCAGCGTTGGCCTCAGCCCCCTTCGATGCTTGGCTGGACAAGGGATGGGGGACGGGCAAACAGCTTAGGCTATAATAAATTTCATCCTATTAATTTCTAGAGATTTAGGGTTAGTATCGAGCTCAGATGTGCTGAGGGGTCCCGGTGGGCTTTTGCTTTCCAGGCTGGCCGTCAGCAATTCTTTATATTGACAAAGTCACTGCCAAATACAGCCGTGGGTCCCGTTTATATTGCTGTGGGACCAAAAGCCATGAGATGGATGGAGGCCTGGAGAGGTTCATGGGCTTTACTCTCATGCTGTTCTTGCAGGACCTGTTTGGGTAAAACCTCCATCACCTCCTCAACCAGGCTTAAAGCACAGAGAAGAAATAACCCGAGACCATTTCAAAGCTTATATTCAGAGCCAGACGTGTTTCTACGGTACGTTAATGCTGCCTGGGGCCATCCTTGAAGACCTGATCTCTTGCTTAAGCAAATGGGCTTGTCCTAATCCAACCCTATTGAAAACAACCTGAGCTGCATCCGGCGCTGGGATATAATTCTTTAAAATCAATAAATGTTTCAGGAGCAGTGGAGGCGGGTTCGTATCAGCAAGATATTACAAGGACGTCGAGGTGCTGGAGCGTGTCCAGAGAAGGGCAACGAGGCTGGTGAGGGGTCTGGAGAACAAGTCTGCTGAGGAGCGGCTGAGGGAACTGGGGTTGTTTAGCCTGGAGAAGAGGAGGCTGAGGGGAGACCTCATCGCTCTCTACAACTCCCTGCAAGGAGGTTGTAGCGAGGTGGGGGTCGGTCTCTTCTCCCAAGGAACAAGCGGTAGGACGAGAGGAAACGGCCTCAAGTTGTGCCAGGGGAGGTTTAGATTGGACGTGAGGAAAAATTTCTTTCCTGAAAGAGTGGTGAAACATTGGAACAGGCTGCCCAGGGCAGTGGTGGAGTCCCCATCCCTGGAGGTATTTAAAAGACGTGTAGATGAGGCGCTGAGGGACGTGGTTTAGTGGGCATGGTGGTGTTGGGTCAACGGTTGGACTCGATGATCTTAGAGGTCTTTTCCAACCTCAATGATTCTATGATTCTAACGCCAGTCCTGGCTGGTCATTATTAATTCAATGGCTGCAGTTGTAAATTGGCTGAGGAAGCACAACAGCCAAAATTACAAGTGCCGCTTCCCCTCGCAGCCTCGCTGAGATGTTTTGTTGGATCTTCAGCAAGTGCGATTGGGACCACTAGCCTTCAATGAGTTGTTAGGCGTTGCAAAAAACCAGTTGTTTTGCGAATGCCTGCGTTTATGTCCTTTGTCCCTGGTTTTATAAAGCCGCGTACAGCAGGACTTTGACTCCCGAACAGTACGTTGTCTCCTATAGGATGTTTTTCCTAAATCTCCAGCTTGCTCCTGCCATGGAGTGATAGTCTTGGATTAAAGAGACTGTGCAACCTGATGGCTGCACCGACAGCAGCAGGATCCGTCCCCCTTCCCAACCGAGCAAAGCATTTCCTTACCATAAGCTTCACACTTCCCCAGCTGAAATAAGGAGAAAATGATACCTCTCGCCTCTCAAAGCACTTTTCATACGTGACGAAGAAAAAGCAGCAAAAGCAACATGTTGCTGGTGTGGGGGGAGAATCCAACTCCTCTCTTTAATAAGTGTTTGTAGGGAAAAAGCCTGAAAATGTGACTCTTGGGGAAGGCAAACTTCTATATATGTGTGTATGTATGTGTATAATAGATGTATGTGATTTATTTTATATATTTTACATATTATATATACGTGCACACACCACACTCCCTCTTTCCCCCTACTTTGCTGGGGAGGGCAGTTGGGTTCTGTGCTGATTTTGGGTGGACACGGGGCCGGTGCGTGGCTTTGCCACAGCGTCCCCGAGCGACGTGCGGCAGAGTCCTCTCGGTCTGGCTCTCTGCCCGCTTGCCGAGAGGTGTCTCGTGAAGGGCTTTGTAGCACGCAGGTGTATTTTAAACACACATATACGTGTTGCTGCCAGGCGCTCGGGGGCTGGAGGGGCTGTACAGGCAGAAAGACAAACCGTCCCCGAGTTTTCTTTGCTCTTGGATTCCTGTTGTTGCCGGTTGGGGCGAGTTTATCGTAAATCTTGCAGTATTTGACAGTTTTTGGCAAATCTCTGTTTGCAGGGTTGTGTAACCAGTGCCTCGGCTCCTTTTGGAAGCTGAAGCAATTTCATCCCTTATAGCTGGGTAAAGGGGCAAATTCTATGGGACTGAGATCAGGAGAGGGTCCCACCGTCACTGTGTGTTAAGCACGTCTTGTGCCAACTGGGGCTCTGGTCTTTTATATATATATACACACACACATACATCAAATACATACAAATGCATCATCTATGAGACCCCACCTGCAGTACTGCGTCCAGCTCTGGAGCCCTCAGCACAAGAAAGACACGGACCTGTTGGAGCGGGTCCAGAAGAGGGTCACAAAAATGATCAGGGGGATGGAACACCTCTCCTATGAAGAAAGGCTGAGAGAGTTGGGGTTGTTCAGCCTGGAGAAGAGAAGGCTCCGGGGAGACCTTATTGCAGCCTGTCAGTACTTAAAGGGGGGCGTATAAAAAAGATGGGGACAGACTTTTTAGCAGGGCCTGTTGCGACAGGACAAGGGGGAATGGCTTTCAACTAAAGGGGGGTAGATTTAGACTAGAGATAAGGAAGAAATTGTTTACACTGAGGGTGGTGAAGCACTGGCCCAGGTTGCCCAGAGAGGTGGTGGATGCCCCATCCCTGGAAACATTCCAGGTCAGGCTGGACGGGGCTCTGAGCAACCTGCTCTAGTTGAAGATGTCCCTGCCCACGGCAGGGGGGTTGGACTAGATGGCCTTGAGAGGTCCCTTCCAACCCAAACCATTCTGTGATATATAGAATCCAAGCACAATTTTTTTTTCTTACCTTTTGCTTAAGATCCGTGTTACAGGCTCACCTTTTACTACATAAATCCACATTTCAGGATCAGCCTTTGCTGTTGTCTCGGCTCTCTGGCCCTGTGGCCGGCAATACGCTGCTGTAACAGCAACCGGCATTAACGCGAGGGCTACTCTTAATTACGGGAGCCGCTGTTTATCTCTGCGGCTCTGTTTGCTGCTGACAAAAGCCAGCTCGGGAGGGGGGGGTGTCTCTTGTTAATAAGCTGCGTGTGCACCACAGCAGTGATATATTGATGTATTTTTAATAAATACTCTTTTTTAAAGGGCCACATATGTATTCTGTGCTAATCCACTCATTACAAGGTCGCAGGGTGGCTCGCAGGGTCCGTAAGCGTGTGGCTTGCAAAGCTGGTTTTCATATTCATCGTTGGTGCGTTAGATCTTGTACTTCCTGAAGGGGAGAGATGATGAGAGTAATAAAGACTAGCTGTGCTAATTATTGTCCTCCTTGAAGTTTAGAGGATGGAGGTGCACTGTCTCAATTAAGAAAAATGGGGAGCGATAACCCAGTAACAGAAAAACCTTTCATTAATCGGTCCCCCTGGAAATGGGAGGCTCCTCCTCCGCTTCCCCCTGTCCCCCATCACCAAACGCCTTCGTTAGGATGGAATAACAGTGAGAGAAAGGGGGATTAAATGTTGGGGGCAAGCCGCAGTGGTGGGAGCGGGTCGGCTTTGGGAGCGGGGTGATGGTGGGGAGCCCTCTGCGAGGGCTCGTTCTTGGCAGAAACCCTTCCAGCGATGGGCATCGTGCCGTGCCGGGATGGATGCAGCGGCGAGGGTGCGGGGCCACATCATTTTTCCGTCTAAGCTGGAGCAGAGTGAGCGCCGCTTGTTCACGTAGCAAACCTGAAGTTAGCGGGATGGAAAGGCACATTAATCCTTCGTTTCTGGTGTTTATCTTACTCTGCCACGCGGGTCGCGTGGACTTTAATTTTGTTAAAATCTGATTAAAATATGCCGTTACCATTTGCTCACCGGCTCCATAAGCTCACTGTGTGCATTGTGAGCGGAGCAATGGGTGTCTTGAAACAGAGAAGACGGCTCAGATTAAAGAAGCTAAGCTTACGTAGACCGACAACCATACAGGCTTTGAACTGCTGCATCCTGATTTTATTCAGTGTTTTCGACTTATTTTTTTTTTTCCCCCCACTTTCATCATTTTTCTCCCACAAAAAAACCCCTCTTTTATGTGAAACCCCTGAGTCTTTTCTTGTTGCTGCTGACTGGGGAGAATGCCGTATCATGTAGGTAGGAAAACTTTTAAGAACAGGTTGGTACTTGACAGAAGAAAACGTTCCCGACTCCGTGCACACGTTTTTTCTTTCCGTGGTGGCTCGCAATGGATCCTGTGCGCTGGCTGATAAAAACGCAGCGCCGCAGTTTCCTACCTCTGTTTCCCAGAGCTGCAGCGTAGACGCTTAACGAAGAGCACCTTAATTAATTTTCTGAAATATTTACACGTTGCACAGAGCAATGGTAGGGCCAGTGGTTGTGTCCTGCTAATTTTAAGCGGATTCGGAGGATTCGCATCTCTTCCTACCTGACTTTAAGTTGTTGGGTTTCCAGACGCAGGAGCAAGTGGTGGAGGCAGCCTTGGCTTTGCAGAAGCCTTCTGCCTGTGCGGTCAGGTCTGCTCTCGGTGGCTTTGAGCTGCAAGACGAGCCAAGCATCAGCCTGGCTGATCTGCAGCAGCCTGGAAGGGAATTTGGGAGAGGCGTGAGCTGTCCCTCGCTGCTGTCCCAAGGTAGGAACGAGCGGTAGAGCCCCTGGGAGATGCGCAACCCTCCCTCTTGCCTTTTCCAGTCGTTTTGGTAACAAAGCTAGAGATTTTCCTCATCAACAGCTGACCTGCAGCAGCTGGAGATGCATCACGGCACGGAGCCTGCACTGGGGGCTGCTACAGCACCTGCCCCTGCACCCCCACCTTGTTTTGGGGTGCTGGGGCATGCTACTGCTCGTGAGCAGGGTTGTCCCCCCCCATCCCCTTGGTTTGGGATGCTGCTGTGGGGGAAACCCTTGGCTGGGGAATCACATTCATGGGGGTTGCAACATGGCTGCTGCTGTGGTCCAAGCCTGCACCCGAGGGCAATGCTGATGGGTGTGGGTGATGCTCTGAGAGCTTTTGCTCCATCGCTGCTGAATCTGGGGAGCAGCACGCATCCTTCGTGGCTGCAGGGATGGGGTGTTGGCTGCATCTCTGTTTTTTTTCCTCCTCTCGCAGGCAAAGAGGGAGCCTGAAGGGGAAGGATTGTCTCCTGTTCTTTTCTGAGGATGCTTAGCGCTGGAGGAGGAGGTGGCGATGGAAATGAGTCATCCGTCTAGCAGGTCGCCTCTCCCCCTTCAGCGCCGCTCCCACGCGAGAAGGTGGTGGCTCTCCTCCTTCCTCATCAGGGGAAACAATAAAGCTGTCGTAGCCCGTTGTCTCCCGCAGTGTGAAGCCCTGGTTGCTTTCAGAGATGCCTTCAGCGAGAGGGGGTCGGGACCCTTCGGTGGGGACACCATGGCCCTCCAGTGCCATTGCACACCTCCCAGCCCCAGGGCGATTGGTGGTTTTGTGCTTCACCTAAAGGGGGGGGGGTAGGCTTTTCAGGCAGGGTGAGAACCAAAGCCCTCCAAGCCCCTTGCCCTGTCTCTAGCAGCCGCCAGCGCAGGGCAGAGCCCAGGGGCCAGGAGGGGATGTAAGAGTGTTCCCCCAGCTGCTGGTGGTCTGCAGCACGGGATTTCCTTAGCCACATGTGGTTTCCATGTATTTAGATAACTATCCATGAGCTTATCTAGTCCCTCTGGAGTCCACCTAACTTTGGCATCCCGAGGGAAGGAGATCCATCGATTAAACACATGCGCTTGTAGGGATCCATCGTTAAATCCTATACAACCGTCAGTCCTGTGTTTGCAACCCCAAATGCGAACAAAGCTCTTCAAGCCTGCAAGATTTGTTCCAGAAATTCCTAGCGTGTTTTACCAGCTCCTGGGAACTGATTTCATATTTAGTACAAATGTTTCCCCGGTCCCTGTGAGCAGAAGGCGAGTGAACGGCTCATGCAGCAGCTGCTGATGCCACAGCTGATTTTAGCCCCAAATTCGGCAGCTCTGAGCAAATGAGCAGAGCCTGCCTGAAGGCTTCAGCTTCGCAATCCCCCCCCCGCCCCGCCCTGCAGCAGGGTTTGATTTGGGCGAGTGGGTGCTGCTCTTTTCCCTGGTGGGAGCTGGGTTCAGACACCGGTCTGGGCCCTAGGAGTTTGAAGCAGGTTGTCGTTAGCAGCCACCAAGAAATCAGATTTACCACCTTCTCGGGGCTCACGTGTGCTGCTTCAATCAGTTGTCCCAGCGATTATAGGTGTTGGGTGAAGCAGCAAAGCCTGGTGGCTTTTCGTAAGCTACTGGAGAGCCCTCCGAAGGGCTACGCATGGGGGAAGAGATGGAATGGGATGGGTCATGCTGCAGCTGATCTGATGACGCTTGGCTTTGGAAGAAGCTGAGCCGGTTCCTTCATGGTCCTTCATGTCTTCAGGACAAGTGGTTGTCAGGCAAGGGTTTTGGGAAGAGAAGTCTTTCAGAGGTTGAGGAAGCGTGGAAGAGGGCAGCGGCTAGAAGGGGAGGCTGGTGGCAGGTTCAGGTGGTGCAATAGTCCTGTTTGGACTCAGGGAAGCGAAATAAGGTGGGTGTCTGTCCTCCCGTGCATGGGAGCAATGAGGAGGAACATTGCCTTTCCTTCAGACGTCAACTGGCGGTGGTTTTCCTTGGCTCCATCCCGGAATTTGGTAGCACTTTGTGGTCGGTGCCTGGCTGCGACCCATGGCAGAGATGTCATCCATGTGAGAGAGAAGGGGCAGGCGGAGGGGTACGGTGGGCTCTGCGGAGGGGACTAGGCCTGCAAGGTGACTTGATAGAAACGTGAGTCACACACAGCTCCAGCAAGCCCAGGTGCCTTCTTGCACAGGATACTGTAAGAGATGCTCTTGGCTGTTGTTTTTCTTTGATTTTCCCAAGATCTTCTCTGGTGCAACCCCAGTTCCATGTGAAGACAATATTTCTACCCTCAGCGATGGCTTTTCTCATTCAGCTTAGGCCTAAACTTCCCCAAGACGTGAGCTGGTGCCTCCCACCTTTACCCCCACGGCCCTTGTTTCGGGCAGCGGTATGTGCCTCTTCCTGCCATGGATGCTGCTGAGGCCTCCTGGGGCTCCGCACGTGGTGGGTGGTAGCAGGAGCCGATGAGTCTCCTGCTGTTTTGTGGGGCCGGAGGATGGGGGTGAGGCGGGGTTAAGGGGAATCAGCAGAGGGTGGGCGTAGGGGGTCTCGGTCCTGCTGCCGCGTAGTTTGCGCAGAGGGTCGAGACAAGTGATGTGCCTGCGGAGAGGCTGGAGCAATGTCTGGGGCGGGTATCTGCTTTGGGGCATCAAGGTGGGTGATGCTGGGGACATCCAGTCTGTCTCCTGTTCCTCTTCCTCCCCTTGCGCCATGGAGCTGCCTTTTTCCATCTTCAGGCCTCTGCTCGCATCCATAACACTGGTGAGAGCAGAGGTTTTATCAGCAGGACCTACGCCACTTCAGTGCATGAAACAGGCTGTGCTGGTACAAACACCCTCATGGGATTTTGCTCCGAATCCAGGGTCCTTGGTGACAACTGGGTTTCCCGGACGGTGCTGGGGCTGGGCTCCTGCCCTCCTCGAGGTCTGCAGGAGCCGGCGTCTGCTGGTGCCTGGCAGCGTCCAGGCTGCTTTTCAGCTCCAGCGTGAGGAGGAGGCGACCTTGCCGGTGACATTTTGGGATTAAAAAGAAACTCCCCGCCCACACGCGCGTGGCTGAGCCCCATCAACGCCGCGAGAGCACGGGCCGCAGCGATCCGTGTCCGTCCATCCATCCATCCATGCCCTCGCAGCTCTTCCTCTGGCCCGGGTACCCGCTGGCCCTTCGGCTCTGTTGTGCTAGGGAAGGTCAGCACCGATATTAATCTCTAGCTTTTTTTTTTTATTGGCTATTAATAAAGTGTAGCTTGAACTAAAAAGCCTATTGTAGCAAATAGTAGGCTTCTTGTGTGGCATCCTTGAATAGGAGGGGTGTTATCCTGTCCCCATGACAACGAGCATTTGAATTAAGAGCCGTCTACTCGGAACAATTTGCCGTCACATGGTTCGGAGGAAACACTTTGAAACCCTTGTAGTCTTTTCAATAGGCTTGATTGTTAGCGTCTCCCAAACTTAATCATTAACAGGGCTCTGCAACAGATAATTACTGTGCTTTGCATTTTTCTGCCCCGCACGTGACTGGCGTGGTCCTGGGGACGCAGGTCGCCGTTAGCTCTTTCTCCTTTTTGAGGAGGCGGATGAGAGAAGTCGGTGATGGACTTTGGCTGGCCTTAAAAATTTGGGCAGCAACCCCACCCGCTAAGGGATGGATGGTTTGCGGGAGGGGAGGCTGAGCCCTGCCCGGAGTGCCCATGTAGCGCGTGGGACTTTCTTTCCTTCCCTGGAAATAGCGACCCCCCTGCCGCCTTTCCTTGACCATGCAGCAGTCATAAACGAGGGGTTTAAAACACATCCTAACGCTTTGCCTAATTGTAGGGCTTGGTGGAGGACAGCTGGGCGCTGGCTCCGCTGCTTGATGCCTGGAAGAGCCAGCCCTGCGATGGCAATGCCGGCTGCTCCGACAACAACAAAAGCAATATCATTGACATATAAATATCTCGTTTGGGTTTTTGTTTTTTTTTTTTTTTTTTTTGCTAATGAGTTTTTATAGCCCAGGCGAGGGGACAGTCATTTTGCATCCTGTGGAGGGACCAATTGCGGGATGATCCCAGCAGGACCCCAACGTGCCCGGGTGCGGTGCTCTTCCCCCAGCCGCCGTGGCCTGGTGGGAGCATCGGTGCTGCGCTGGTTCAGCCGATGGGCTCCCGGCAGCGTGGCCGGCAGGCGGGCAGCAGCCGGCTGCGGTGGAGATGCCCCCTTGTCCTGCATTAATACGATTTGCATTGTGCGGGAGCAGGTGGCAACAACCTCATTTGCAATTTCTGTGCCTGCCACATGTCCTTTCAGAAACGGCGCGTTTTAACAGGGCGTTAAAATAGATGGGGCCCGGCCGGCAGGACTGCTGCCACGAAAAGAAACCTTCCTCCAACCAGAAACAGGCTTGAAAAAGCCTCGTGCACCTTCAAAATGCGCTTGCGTGGATAAGACGTTCCCCTACCTCCTTGGCCAAGGCAAGTGATGCTCGGGAGCAGCCCGGGCTCAGCGGGTCAATAACACAATTGGCACCCTCCTACGCCGCCATCCATCAAGTGACATGATTACATCTCCACCGGTCGCAGGGTATAATGGAAATTATGTCACTGTGATAGAAGTGTTTGGAGGATTAATTTCTTCTGCCTTTGGAAATAAATACCTTGCTCCTCCCTGCATTTATAGGGAGTCAGGGATAGCGTTGTCCCATAACAATGGTCTTTCTGGTTAATGCTATTGCTTGATTAAGGAATATTTGTGTTTCATTTTGCCTTTAGAAGGGAAACCCTGGTGACTTTTCAGCTGGATGGGTGATGCGGGGAGGCAGCGCTGGGGTGGCTGGCGCTGGGGGTGGGCATCCTGCCCTGTCCCTCTGCAGGTCCCTGCCTGCAACTGCCGCAAGATTTCCCTGGGAAATCTTCTCCCAGTCTTTGGGAATGGGAGATTCCCAAACCTTGGGGAAAAAAAAAGATTTCCTTGCCTTTGGAAAACCTCAGAGAAGAGATGGGAAATAAATAGAGGACGGAGCCACCCTGCTACCTCCAGAGCAGTGGGGAGAGTGAGGCTGGGGCTTTCTCCGTTACTGCCCCATGCTGAGAGCAGGAGAGCTGAATTCGACCCGGGAGGTGATGGAAATCAGAGGAGCGATTTCCCCAGGAGCTGCCTTTTGGTCTTTAACCTATTAAAGCCCTGCTCCTGCGATGGGCCGAGCAGTCTCGCTTCATGCCAAGCCCCTGCGAAGGCTCAGCCCGCTGGCCCGGGAGGATCGAGGGCTGGACGGCAGGTTTGCCGAAGCCCACGTGCCCACCTCTGGAAGTTGCAAAACGTCTTGGTATGTAAAAAGGTGGGATACACGAGGAGAGGGAGGCTGTGAAGTGCTTTAAAAGCAATAAAACATTAATGGCAAAGTGCTGGCATGGAAGCAAAGATGTTATTCCTTCAACAGGGGCCTGACTGCAGTTGTTTCATGTGTTTGAGTGAAGAATAATGGGGTTTTACAAGAACACTTCAAAAGGGAAGCAGGGGCACTGCTGAATGCCCAGACAACACAGACAGCGGCTTTTCAGATGCAGTTGCCTAATTTTACAGCTTTTTTGTTCTCCGCTCCTAAAAAGATCTGCTGTTGCTTTTATTTTTGAATGGAAAGCATAGAAGGAAACCAGGAAAAAAAACCCCTCAACCAAAAAAAGCCAAAATAACCTCCTTGCAACAGGCATTTTAGACGGGACCAAACTCTCTGAGCCCTCCGCTGTGAGCGGTGGGTCGGTTGGACTGCGGCCGGTTCATTGTCCCTGAGGATGCTGCCTGCTGGACCTGAGCTGGCTTATTTATCTGGAGCAGCAGGTTTCTTTTGGGGATGGGCTGGTGCTGCTGGGCTGGTGCTACCCAAGGGAGAGGAGCTGACGTGAGCCTGAGCCCCGCAGAAGCAACCAGCCACACATTCGGTGTTTGCAGGGCTCAGCGTTGCCTTTCTCACCGTGCTGGACCCTGCGTTGGCTTGTGGTTTTTGGTTGTCATGTGCAGAGGGGCATTGAGTTGCTTTATCTTTAAGCTGTGATGGAGCCTCAAACGGAGCATCAGGTCCAGCCGCTGCTACTGGAAGGGAATGATGCTGGAGAAAGCGCTTGCGCTCTGCGCTTGGTGTGTTCTTGCCTGTCATGTAAGCACCGAGTTTTTGATTTTTTTTTTTTCTCTTCTAAAATAGAGATATTTTTTCCCTTCAGGATGCAAAATCCTCGTGGGATTTGCAGAGGGATGGAGATCTGGACATGCAGCGTGCTGGGGCTGGAGGTGGGTGCCTGGGGAGGGGGGGCAGGAGGGAAGGATCGAGGATCAAGGATCAGTGGGGCTGAGGAAGACGAGGGATGATGGTGCTGCCTGCCTTAGGGATGCTCAAAACTAACCTCTGCAAAGGGACCTGGGCAGCACCTGCCCTCGGGCTGGGCGGATGGGCCAGGGCTGTGTCCCAGCCCCTGGCTGCCTGGCCCAATTTCCCATTGGATTTCCCTTTGTATCTTGCCTATGATAAAACCCCCAAAAGCTGGAAAAGGCAGGTTGCCATGCAGCGATGGGTTTCTTAGCAGGCAGGGTCAGCCCATGGGCAAAACCATGTTCCTCTCTGGTTTGGTGTTGCCCATAAATGATGCTATTTCTGCTTATTTGCAGAAACCAGAGCAGAAAGACCCTTGCTCCCACCATGTCCCTGTTTTGCCAATGCACGAATCGATGGTGACCCCAGGAAGGCTTCGATACTGCAAACTGATGCCAAACTTACACTTGCCCCTTTTTGGCCCATGAGTGACGTAGCCAGGGTGCCGTGGGGAGGTGGTGGCAGCCCCAGGGGAGCAGCACCGTCCCCGCCAGCCACAGAACCGGTTATTAGGGGGAGGAGAGTGCAGCGGGCATCGGATATAAATGCATTTGTTTAGGGGGACGGAGGCTGCTATCGTTATCCTGGAGGAGCCGGGCGGTGAGTGGCGTCTCGGGCCAGAGGCAGCTGCGCATTGGAGCTGGCCCCCAGCATGACACTGTCGTGCCATTTGGAAATCTTCCCGGAGCTCGGAGGCAGGCGTGGGCTGAATTTCATCCTGTAGTGTCAGGGCTGGGGGAAGGGACCCGAAACCGTGTGGCAAAACGAGATGGTGGCTCGTTTTGGCCGAGCAGGTTGGGATCTCCACGCACATCGCCTGGCTGGGACAGGGGTTCCTAGGATGACCCTACTGGTACCTGGGGAGGAGTCCTGGGTGTAGCCAGTGTCCCAGTCCCCTGGAGATGCGCCCCCATCCATCTCTCCCATCCCTCCTCATGGGAGGAGAGGACTCAGACAAGCCAACTCCTCCTCTTCCTCTGTGTGGGCTCTGCAAAACAGAGTTTGCTCCATCAGCCGTGTTTCAGGAGCGGTGGGGTCTCGGGGACAGCAGTGCAGGTGCAGCTTTGGACTCGGCAGCCAAGGGACAGGGCTTTCAGCACAGGGTCAGCCAGTACCTGAGCCCATAGCCAGTGACCAGTAGCTCTGAGAGCCCCGAGTTTTTGGCTGCCACAGCAGCATCTTGCTTCTACCTCAACTCCATCACTGGAGCATCTCCCTTTCCCTGTTCCCAGCCGATGAGCCCCAGCATCTTGTTTCTTAATAACCCTCGTTATGCTCCCCCAAGTCTGCGTTTGCCGACCGTGGCTCCAGGAGCTGCTCCCCTCTCCTCTCCCTGGGTAGGGACCAGCCTCGCAACGATGTAGGGATTTGAAAGAGCCACAGATAATCACAGCCACGAGCCACCGCGAGGGCTGGGCTGAACTGCTGTGGGCACCAGGAGGCAATTAGGAAGGACAGTGGGAATGAGCTGGGGAGGTCACGGTGGCCAGCCCTGGCTGCGGGTTAACGTGGCTTAATTTTCAAGGCGGCACTTGAAAATGAGAGGGCAAAGGGACAGGGACTGTGCGTTTCCTTTTAGCGTAAGAGTGTGAGGGTTCAGTGCACCTTGCTTGTGCAAACCTGCAGATGGGGCGTCCTGGCCGGGGAGGGGAACGAGAGCAGCTCCCGGCTCTGGGGTGGGAACAGACGGAGAATTTAGGCACAGCAGAGTGTGGGGCAGTGATTTACGGCACTGGCAGGAATACTGCTATCGTGCTCTTCCTTTGGGGTTGAGATTTTGGGCACCAGCAGAGATTGGGTCTGCACACACATGGACCTTTTGTCTCACCCAACACTTCCATCCTGGGTGGAATTAAACCTTTCTATGGGTCCAGCCCTCAATACCCAAGGAGGGAAGAACATGGGTTTGATGCCAACCATGCAGGAGTGCTCCCCAGAGCACTGTTTTGGGGTGAGAAGGTCGCTTCCCCCCTCTCGGAGCAATGCGTGGGGCTGGAGGAAGGTTGCTCAAGACCAGCGAGAGAAGTCGGGGTTGCAAACCCTTTCAGGGTTTCACTGGAACCGGGGGGCTGGGGTTGAGGGTTTGGCTGGGGAGAGAGGCCAGACCCTTGGCTCTGGGTCTATCTCTGTGCGGCAACTGCCTCCTCTGCTGCTTTGGGCTCTCCGGTGCGGAGGACAGGCTTGCGTGCCACGGCAGCGGGAGCACGGAAAGTCTCCCTGCAGCTATGCACAAATTGCCCAGCCTCCAGCCAGGCTGCTGCTATGCAGTTAAAAGCTTTTGCCATTGAGGGGCTTAATTAACTCTGGTTTTCTAGGGTTATACCCACACGTGTGTGTTTTGCAGCTGGGTCTTTCTGTTAGATTAGCCGGAGTTTGGCCCTGGCTGCAAGAAATTCCTCATGGGACTTGCTTGGGTCGTGGCAGCATTTCGCTTGGCTGGTGCTTCTGGGCTGGTGGGAGAGATACAAACCGTGTGACTGAAGCATTTCCATAGGGGGAATGTGGATTCAATGGGGACGGAGTATTTTAGGGTCTTGAAAACCATAAACCACCAATGGTGGAGATCCAACTACCTCCTGGACAGCCTGGACCAGTGCTGTAAGTGAAGGAAGGGCTCCGTTTGAGCCCTGGCCATCCTACCCGTCTTCTGTCCAGCCTCTACTAAATCACCTTCACCCTTAGTCCTCCCTGTCTTTAGATATTCAGTGCCCCAGCCCTGCAGTTTTCAGGGTGTTTGAAGGTGTCTAGTGGAAGGGAGCGGATTTTGGGTGGGCTGTGTTAGGGCCACAAAGCTGCTCCTGGAAATACACGGCTCTTGTTTGCTTTCATGGCACCCCCCAGTTTTAACAGGCTCAGTTAAAAACAAGCCCCCTTTTCCCCTTCAGCTGTTGTTTTGTGGCAGCAGGGGATTTTTTTGGGTCTGAAATAGATACCCTTGGGAAGAGCCGTAACCCACTGACCTCAAGGGGATGCAGCTAACGTGCGTGAAGCACCCTGCCGCTGGCGGCTGCGGAAGGAGTTAACCGGGGTCAGCAGCCTGTTATTTTTTTTTCCCCCAGCTGATAAGGAAAAGGAAGTTGATATTTGTGTCCCTGCAACAGCCTCATTAAATAGGAAAATAACAAACGGAAAAATAACACGTTTCCAAAGGTACCCCTCTTTCCTGAAGCCACAACATAATTGCTTGGGCTGCCTCTCCTCCTGCCATGCAAGAGCAAATGTTGCTCATCTATTTTGTAGGAACGTGGCTTTTCCTTGGTGTACGGGCTCACCGTGCGCCCCGGGAACACCCCGACATCACTTGGAGACTGGCGCTATCTGCTCTAAAAAATTGATGGTGGGATGGGTCTAACTGGGGAGCAGTCTGTGGTGGCCGTTGCCCTTTGTGCTGTGCCCGGTGGTTTCCTTTGCCCTGTCTCTTCCCTTTCGTCAAACCCCGGCCTTGGGTTAAATGCACTTAGATCTCCTTTTTTTGTTGGCTTTTTTTTGCACCAGATGTAAAGTTTAATGAGATTTGTGGGGTTCCCAGCTGTCGTGGTTTAACCCCAGCCAGCAACTGAGCCCCACACAGCCACTCCCTCACTCCCCCTGCCCCCGGTGGGATGGGGGAGAGAATCGGAAGGGTAAAAGTAAGAAAAGTCATGGGTTGAGATAAGAACAGTTTAATAGTTGAAAATAATAATAATAATAATAATAATAATAATAATAATAATAATAATAATAATAATAGTAATGAATTGTAATGAAAAGGAAAATAACAAAAAGAGAGAGAAATAAACCCCAAGAAAGACAAGTGATGCCAATGAAAAACAATCGCTCACCACCCGCTGACTGATGCCCAGCCAGCCCCCGAGCAGCGGCCCCCCCGGCCAGCTTTCCCCCAGTTTATGTACTGAGCATGACGTCCCATGGTATGGAATGTCCCTGTGGCCAGTTGGGGTCAGCTGTCCTGGCTGTGCCCCCTCCCAGCTTCTTGTGCACCTCCAGCCTTCTCAGTCGGTAGAGCATGGGAAGCTGAAAAGTCCTTGCCTAGTGTAAGCACTGCTCAGCAACAACTAGAACATCGGTGTGTTATCAACATTGTTCTCACCCTAAATCCAAAACACAGCACTGTACCAGCTACTAGGAAGAAAATTAACTCTATCCCAGCCGAAACCAGGACACCAGCCCAATGTTGTACACTCTTCCCTCCGTCTCCTAGGTCCTGGGCAGCTCCTCTGGCTGCTCCTTCCTACAGGGCTTCACCAGTGAGACCAAACTCTGCCATTGCTTGCAAGACTGCAGACACAACGCGAGTGATGGTGTGTGCTTGGGTCACTCCAGATTTACCCCACGGTAACTGAAAACTGACACTAAACTGTGGCCCTTGCACCTGGAGTAACTCCCTTTGCTCTTGCAGGTGTCTTTGGACTTACGGCCGCCAGCCACCAAAGGAGGAGCCCCCCTGGGTACCTGCATGTAAATCTCCATGTTCAGCTCATCCCATCAATGAAAGGTGAATTCTGGATGGGTTCACTGACCCATTTTGTACCTCTGTCGCAGGACAAAGTGAGCTGTGCCCCGCCAGCACCCGTTTCCTCCAGGGCAGGCATGGCCTTGGTGGCCAACATTGGGGCATCCACCTTGGATGAGGTCGGTCCTGCCTGGGTGACTGCAGGGAGGGCTCTGGACTCACTGATATGAGATTGCCGAGATTCATGCAGGTTTCCTCCCGAAGGCAGAGCTGAAGCTGTGCTTGGGAGGGTACTTGGGTGAGGGTCATTGGCATCAGGTGCCCAAATTTCTCTAAAGCAAACCCTGGGAGCCTGTCTGGTTTGTGCAAAACACGGTCCTGCCCCTGTGTGCTCCGGCGAGCGGTGGCTTGTGGATGCCTTCCCCAGACAGCACAAGCCACCAAGGTTTTGTATCTAAAATTTGCGACTGTGCGGGAATGAGAAATGAGAATTCCCGCTGATGCCAGCACCGCGGGGGCTGTTAGCATCCTCCGGCATTTATTACAGCCGGCCACCTCGACAATCTCATTATTATCTGCACGCGACAGATAAATGAGCATTTCCACGTAGTCAAAGCAAGTATTGATCAAGGCCTGGGAACCAGCTGATCGATGCGATGCTGTTTTTCCCTGGTTGGATGTACAGGGCTGCTCAGCTGGAGGCTGTACCAAGTGCTTGGGGACTTTTCCTGTCATTAACAGTCATATGCACTCAGACAATGAGGGCCTATAATATTGTCTTAATGCAGGGCCAATCTGGGAATTAATTGGGATATTTGGAAGCACCTTAGCTGCTAGGTCCTGAGTTTCCTCTCCGAATCTCCCCCAGGCAACTAGGATCTCCCACAGGTCCCCGCGCTGCGCTGGATAATGTGCATAAGCTGGTTACAGTGAATTTGCATGAATAAGCAGGCAATTCTGCTCAGGCTGAATGCAACTTCATTAAGGCCCGGCGATAATTTGAGCTTGCTTATTGCCTGTCCTTTGAACCCTACAAAGGAAGATTTTGAGCAACAATTGACTTTGTGTTTGGGGTCGTGGGGACCGCTCCAGCTCCCAGGCAGAATTCGCCACTCTAGAAATGTCTTTTCCTCTTCGCTTCCCTCTACAATCGCTCTGTTAAGGTGAATAATTATCGTGGAAAGTTTTATTTGTGGAAAAAGCTTAACCTTGCTCACAGGTGAGATAACAAACTGCTGGCTGGCTGCAGAGTGGCATGCAATGAATTAATGGTAGCTCCCTGCCTGGGAGTTCAGTGCAATGGGTCTGCCCAGCAAAATCCATGCCTGGAAATCAAATTGAGCTGGGATGGATCCCTGCCGGTGGGGGGATTGCTCTTGGGGAGCTGGTGGGATTGGGGCAGTGGTGGGGATGGGGCTGCGGGGATGCGGGAGGTGGAAATGGCCTAGGGAGCATTGGAAGGCAGGGGATGAGCATCCGTGCTTGGGTGGGAGCTGAAGGGGAGCAGGTAGGACAGGGAGGTGCCTGGAGAAGCTTTCCCACCATGCACTATGCAATCATGAAAATGAGCTATGCAACCACAATGAGAAGCTTTTTTGGAAGTGAGAGAGGAGAAGCAGGGAGGGTATCCCTGAGGGGCCGGAGGGCGCAGCGGGCAGGGTGAGCTCGGGGACGCTGGGGACAAATTCAGCTCCCTGCAGAACTGCAAAGAGAGGCTGCACGGCTCTTGGTTACAGCATCAGCTAAGCACCACTTTGCTCTCCTGGCTCTTCCTGTGCAGCCAGGCGTTGCATTTCCCCCGACAGCAGGGCTGCACGTTCCCCGGATTAATTAGCTGTCACGGACGTGTGGGCTTTTCTTGACCGCTGTTTCCCAGCCATGCCGGAGCTGCCGGCTTGGGACGGGTGCCCGCTCAGAGCCGCATGTTGCATTTACATTGCGGACCTACCCTGTGCTCAAACACGAGCATCCACATTGGGTGGGGAAAGCGCAGAGCAGGGTCGGGGCAAACTTTGGGGTCAGGAGAGACATCAGTGATTTACCTGGATACAAGCAGCATTGCATAAACAAAGCAATAAATACTGCCTGCTTCGGAAATGTTAGCAAGGGTTCATTCCTTCAGAAGAAAATTTATTACACTGTGCACAAATTGGCCTGGCGAGTAACGCGATGATGTTTTTCAGCCTCGCACCCAGCCCTCCAAACCTCCAGCCAAGGATGTGCCTCCACGCAACGTCTGGGCAGTGTCCTGGCATGAGCAGGGACAGAAACACCTATTTAATTTTCAGATGAAGCTCAGTCACTTAAGGAAAAAAATCTCTTTTTTTTCCTCTCAGGCTCTTGGGTACATGTTCTTGCATATACCATATGTATCAGCAGCTCTTTCGGGCAAATTACTGTGTTCTGCATTAAGAGCAGGCACTGAGCCTTGTTTTTAGGGGTTTTGGGATGACTCTTACACCCAACCACATCCCGTTTTGACCAGGCACTGGCAAAATGTCCATGAGGCCATTCCCAGGAGGGGATTGCCTGTGCTTTCCCTGCTTCTGAGCCAGCTCTGGCCAAATAGGTGTCAAGAGCTGTGGGGCCCGTAGAAAAATCTCAAGCTATGAGACAAAACTCAGGTTTCTGGCTAAAATTACCATGTGCAGAGCTGCTGTACAGCATGAGGAGGGGAGAATAAGTGTCCTTCTTCCCCTTAGCCCAGCTGAGCAGTGCCTGAGCTCGTGTACATCATCCTACATCGGTGTTTACACCGAAATCTGTGGCTGGTGCCTGACGTAGCGCTGAAAGCAGCAGGCTTCCTCCAGTCTGGCCCTGGCATAAGCAGGATCAGGATTTTGGCCCAAATCAGGGAGAAGCTAGAGGGATTTTTAAGGGGGGAGCCAGGATCTCCTGAGGGTCTGTCCTTGCAGTGGAAGACACTTAACCAGCTGTTTTGCACATCTGCAGGGCTTGCCTGAGCTGAGAAGAATCGTAGAATCATTTAGAATCATTGAATCATTTAGGTTGGAAAAGACCTTTAAGATCATCGAGTCCAACTGTAAAGAAAGACTAGAGTTTGTCCTTATTTACCCCAGTGTGACCCTGTGCTGGCGCTGGTGGCTTCAGTGCCATCTCAATGGCTCCAGCAGCAGGGCGGTGGCAGGAGATGGGATGTCCCATGCCACTAGGAGCATCAAGGAGGAGGGAGAATCAGGTTTGGGTTGGGGTTGGCCAGGGGCCTTTGTTTTGGGGGTGCCCGGCGAAGACGGGGAGCCGGGAGGAGGCGGAGGGCGATGGCACGGCCGTGCCGGGAGCCCAGCTCCCATCTGGCTGCCTTATCAAGCCCCGCACAGCCTCGCGTGTCACATTGGGATGTAAATCGCATTAATTGAATTCACTTTGGCTGCGCTTTTGGGAGCAGACGACGACCGAGTCAAAATCTCATTTACATACTGATAAGACACAGTTGAAAAATGATGCCTTCTAATGAATAAAATGTGTGTAACTGGTCCAGCTTGATATTAGCATTAAAGTGTTAATCACTTTGGCATACAAGTTTATAGTGCTGAGTAAATTTGTCTTCAAAGGGTCCTGAAACAGAAATCTATGTTTCTGGACTGCCATAGCAACATAGAGATGTCTTCATTGTATTTCTTGGTCAGAAAGCAGGTGCCAGCTTCTAATTAAAGCCTAATTTGCAATTTGTGTCCTATTCACTGTTTTCATGGGAACTTTGACGGCTGATATAGCAGTAAGCAATAACCAGCAGCAAGACTTGAAAGCAGTAATGGAAATTCATCCTCCCCTGGGGCTGCTGGGCTGAGCAAGCACGGGAGAGGGAAGGGGCCAGGGACTTGTTGTGACGTGTGTCCCTCATCCAGGAGGCTGCTCGCAGCGAGGGAAGATGGAAATCATTGCAAGAGAGCTGATGCCAGCCTCGCAGGGGCCGGTCGTCGTCCTGCTCCAGCCTCCTTGGGGCAGCCCTGGCCCTCATCTCTTTGAAGGCAGATGGAAAATGCATCTTCCAAACTGCCAATTAAAAGATCCAGATTAACGATGCCCATGGAGGTCTCTTGTTGCACATGTTCTCCAGCCTGCCTGCTGACCTGCAGCATCTCATGCTTTCCAGTCTTCTGCCGCCACCTATCCACCTCCTCTTTCTGCTTCTAATTACAGGCTTACGAGCTCTTGACAGCCCTAATATCGAGGGTAATTAGCAGCAGCTGGTCAGTTGGTACACAGACCCATGGTGGAGGGGTGTCCTGCTGGAGCCGGCCGCCCTGGGAGCAGCATATTTCGAGGCACGTGGAGATGGAGGGCCAGCACCAATCTATAAGAGGTATGCGCGTGTTGCTGATGATAAAGCGATGCTGCTCTCCCAGAGCTGTGTTTGCTTCTGCTGGCTGGGGGTTTGGAAAGGGACCTGAGGGGGCCAGGGCTCAGATCCCAGTGAAATTCAATGCTGCTTCAGATTCCTTTCAATATTGCAGCCTCGGGCGCTGGCTGGGGAGCTGCGCCTTCCAAAAAGCTCAGCCCGGTGGGTGGGGAGTGCTGCTGCGAGGCGGCCACAAAATTTTCTGAAGCTATTCCCCAGCTGCAGACACCGAGTGCCTGCAAACCCCGGCTGTACGGGCTCTTTCAGTGCCCAGCCCACAGGACCCCAGCCCCACTCCTTGCACTGCTGGAAGTGGGTTGGAAGCCCCTCGGTGCACTTTGCACCACCCATCAGCTTGTTGTTGGGTTTGTTATTGATAATAATTTGTGTGGCAGCAGATTCAAGGGTCAGTGGTCACATCAGGGCTCGCTGAAGGACCACGGGGGTCTCTGCCTTGACAAGGGGACAGTTGACACAGTTGGGCCTGGCAAAAGGGAGACCCAGGATGGGTTGCTGGTCTAGATGTGTTGACAGACCGTTCTCGGTAAGGATTTTTTTCATGTGCATCAGGACTGTGCCACCATGTTGGGTTGGTGCTGTGGGACGGCTGGGGACAAGCTAACAGGGAAGAAGTCACACTGTGTTGTGTCCTTCAAGACCGAGCCACACACACAGAGTCATGCCACCAATGCTGGTGGGGAGGGATGTCTGGGGATCTCCTATCCAGCTTGCTCCTCAAAGTGGGATTTTGCTGGTTCCTGTTCTCTAGCCGAGCCCTGAAAACCCCCGGGGAGGGAGATGCTACCCCGAGCCCTTGCTCCAAAGCTGCACCACCCTCTAGCAGAGAAGTTTTTCCATGCCTCTCTGCTGGCTGCTCCTTCCCACCTCAGCTCAGATTTTCAGCTGTGATAAACCAGCACAGATCCACCAAAGCCAATTTTACACCAGTTGAGGCTCTAATTCCTGGTACTCAGCCTCCCATCCCTCCCCTTCCCACTGAATTCATTCCCTCCATAGACTGTAGGGTACGTGCTTGTTGAAGTCCTATAATCCATCGTGGAATGTTCCTGCTTTTATAGTAAAAAAAGAAGTCAGGGGCTTAACGCAGGCTTCACTATGTTGTTTCAAGTGCATCACACACATGGCTAAACGGGACAGCAAACGTCGCACCCTTCTGCCCTCGGCCCCCCAGTTCCTCTCTCCGTCCCCTCCTGGCTCAGTTACCATGCAAAAAGGTAAATCACAGCCGGACTGTTTATCAGCTGTTAATCTCCTTCCCGAGGGATTTGGGTCCCCCTGGGCAGGCCTACAACCGCTGACATCCTGGGAGTGTGATCATCTCCTAATAAACAAGTTCTGATTGCCTTACAGCTTAATTATATGGTGCACGGTCTCCTGAGTAGCGCAATATGGTTAAGACGCTGCAGCACCTTGCAGGAGACCTGACGGTAGACCTGACCTCTCCCCTTGGCTTATCTCCTGCAACCCCATGAGGATCAGGAGTAGCACCACCAGCCTTGATTGCCCCCGAGAGCTGGTGATGGGGCGGGTGGGATGGTGCTAGCAGGAGCCTGGTGCTTGTATCAAGCTTTCTGTTTCAGGCTCAGGGCCCCGGCAGCAGTTAGAAATTACAAATTAGAAATACAGGTGAAGAAGACAAGCGAACGGATTCGCACACAGCTACCTGATGCTGCTTATGCCCTGTGAGTGAATCCCTAACTAATGGTATAGAAAAAAAGGGGGACCTATGCATAGTTGTTTATGTGACCTGGGATTTCAGCTGACAGTTTTCTACTGGGTGTTATTTCCTCCGCCACATGGAGCTATGCTGATGTCTTTGCTGGGAGTCCTTTCTAACCAGTGAGCACTTTTCAAGCAGTGTAAAAATCATCCTGGGCTGATGCACGTGACATATACACATCACACATCCTGAAGCCAGGGTGAAAACCCCAATAAAGAGGTGTGGCACGCTCAGATGTTCGACTAAATCAACGAAATAAATCCGGAATGTCCGCGAGAAATGGAAAAAAAGAAAAAGAAACCCACCTAAAACTTTGCTCACATAACAGGAAAAGAATAGCCTGGGGCTGTGGAAAATACTCTGCTCCAGGAATCCGCCTCTTTCCTGCCTGCTGGGGGATGTAGATGCAAGTGCTCCCCGCAGGGAATATCCTGTTTACCTAATCCCCCACTTCCCACCGGCAAGCCGCACGTTCCAACAAGCACCGCTACCATTTGAATGACATCTCCTAGGGAGTAGCAATAGTTGTGTCTTAATAAAGAATTGATTAACAGAAGGATTTTTGGCAAGGTACTGGCAGGATAAGAGGTCTAGGAAATTGCTGCAGCCCCTGGAGCAGGAGCACCCGCTCTCGGCGAGCGGGGTGGTGGCATCCAATAGCTGCGATGGCTTCTCTGAACCTGGCACCTCCTCTCCATCTCGCCCAGTGCCCGCTCCGGGTGATGCCCCGGGAGCTGTCGCACCTTTTCCTGCTGGGTAATTCCCCGGGGCTCAGTTCAAACCCTCACAGGAACATGTTTGCTTCGGTATGTGCTGGAATTGCTTTAAAACATCTGGCTTTAAGCCTCCCTGGCTCTATGTGGCATTATGTGCCTAAGTCATTTAGGCCATTAAAAAAGCTTTTCCCAAAGAGCTTAGTGCTGCTTCCCATCACTGGTGACTGTCCGGGGAGCGTGTGAGTGAGGGACATCAGCTGGCAATCGAGAGAGGGGAGTTATTTGCCTCTTGGGGTTTCTGCCAGCTGGAGTTACGGCTTGTTCTAGCCCAAACATCCCTAACCATGTGATAAATATTATCAGTGTTATTAAAATATTTTACCGGAGCCAGAAATGTTTGAAAAACCTGTTACAACACTAAGCTAAGAGTTTTAATGCGGCATTAGGAACAGGCTCTCTCTGTTCTTAGCCCAAACTGGGTGATTTTTTTTATTCCTTAAAGCAATTTGCCACGGACAGGGGACGTGCCGGTGCACAGTGCACCTGGGCCAACCCTGCCAGTGGGTCCGTGATGGCAGCAGTGGGGTCCTGTGCAGGTCCTTCCCCAGCTCCGTGTGGTTCATATTTCAGATTGGGGCACTTTGCAGGTCTGAACGTTGCTGGGAAGGAAAGGGGAGCTGCTATTTTTTGGGCGTGGAGGGGTACAGCTGTGTGCGAAGGGAGAATATGGCATCATGGGATGAAGGCGCAGCATCCAAGATGCAGCCTTTCCCACAGAGCCAAGAGCCGATCCTGCCGCGAATCACGGCTTCAACTCATCCTCCCGAAAGCTCAGAGTCGAGAACATGGTGCTAAAACACCCATTATGCACAGACTGGAAGCCTGTGATTTCATGGAGCAGTTACTTCCCCAAGCGTTTTGGTACCTAAACCAGTGTCTGACATCTTGGGATCTGTGTCTAGAATATTTTACGGGCTCATGACATCAATCGACAATTAGACCCAACTTGGGTGGACTCAGCCCCTCCTCCTTTTCCGCTGCCAAAACAGAGCTTGATGGCAACGATGGCTGTGGAGACACCAGTGTTTAACCCACCTAATTAAAAGCTTGAGCTGGAAGAAGACCTCTGGAGGGAGAGCAGCGGCTCTCGGGAGTTTTGCTCATTGGTGCTTCGTGCCGGGATGCAGCGCGTGATTTCCCGGCGCAGCACAGCCTGGACCACTCTCCGTAGACGTGCGCTGGCTTGTCGAGCCAGCTTTTGTATCTCCCAGTTTAGCAGCTATCTCCTTGCACGCAGTGAGGAGCCGGTCTGCAGGTGCGACAAAAGTAACGGTACTGCTCAAGAGCAAATATTTGCAAAATAGAGCAAAGCTGACTCCACAATGGAGCTGTGACTCACTTGGTTCCTCTTTAGGCTCATAAGGAATAATTGCCGTGCGACGCTGAGTGTGCGGTTCAAGGGCAGATGTCTTGTTTTTTGCTGAAGGGAGAGTATTTGGGAGTGAATGTATGTGTACCCCATTAGTTCATATGGGAAATTTTTATTGCCTGTTTTCCCTACTATGTAAGTATATGATATATATACACACACACACTATATATATATATGATATATATATGTATGATATATATGATATATATGATATATATGAGATATATGAGAGAGAGAGATATATACACACACTATGTGAACGGGGAGCTCTTGCTGGGACTCAGGAAAAAAAGGAGAGTTTACCGCTTGTGGAAGAAGGGGCAGGCGACTCAAGAAGAGTACAGGGATCTCGTTAGGTCGTGCAGAGAAGAAATGAGAAAGGCAAAAGCCCAGCTAGAACGCAATCTGGCCGCTGTCGTTAAAGACAACAAAAAAAGTTTTTACAAATATATTAATGACAAGAAGAGAGCCAAGGAGAATCTCCATCCTTTATTGGATGCAGGGGGGAACATTGTCACCGAGGATGAGGAAAAGGCTGAGGTACTTAATGCCTCAGTCTTTAATAGTCAGACCAGTTATCCTCAGGGTACTCGGCCCCCCGAGCTGGAAGACAGGGACGGCGAGCAGGATGAACCCCCCATAATCCAAGAGGAAGCAGTCAACGACCTGCTACGCCACCTGGACGCTCACAAGTCTATGGGGCTGGATGGGATCCACCTGAGAGTGCTGAGGGAGCTGGCGGAGGTGCTCGCCAAGCCACTCTCCATCGTTTATCAGCAGTCCTGGTTAACGGGGGAGGTCCCGGACGACTGGAGGCTTGCCAATGTGACGTCCATCTACAAGAAGGGCTGGAAGGAGGATCCGGGGAACTACAGGCCTGTCAGCCTGACCTCGGTGCTGGGGAAGATTATGGAGCGGTTCATCTTCAGGGCGCTCACAAGGCATGAGCGGGACAACCAGGGGATCAGGCCCAGCCAGCACGGGTTCATGAGAGGCAGGTCCTGCTTGACCAACCTGATCTCCTTCTATGACCAGGTGACCCGCCTAGTGGATGAGGGAAAGGCTGTGGATGTGGTCTGCCTGGACTTCAGCAAGGCCTTTGACACCGTCTCCCACAGCATTCTCCTCGAGAAGCTGGCAGCTCACGGCTTAGACAGGTGGACTCTGCGCTGGGTGAAAAACTGGCTGGACGGCCGGGCCCAGAGAGTTGTGGTGAATGGAGTTACATCCAGTTGGCGGCCGGTCACGAGCGGTGTTCCCCAGGGCTCAGTACTGGGGCCGGTCTTGTTCAATATCTTTATCGATGATCTGGACGAGGGGATCGAGTGCACCCTCAGTCAGTTTGCAGACGACACCAAGTTGGGCGGGAGCGTTGATCTGCTCGAGGGTAGGAAGGCTCTGCAGAGGGACCTGGACAGGCTGGATCGATGGGCCGAGGCCAACTGCATGAGGTTCAACAAGGCCAAGTGCCGGGTCCTGCACTTTGGCCACAACAACCCCCTGCAGCGCTACAGGCTTGGGGAAGAGTGGCTGGAAAGCTGCCTGGCGGAAAAGGACCTGGGGGTGCTGGTCAGCAGCCAGCTGAATGTGAGCCAACAGTGTGCCCAGGAGGCCAAGAAGGCCAATGGCATCCTGGCCTGGATCAGAAATAGTGTGGCCAGCAGGAGCAGGGAAGTGATTGTCCCCCTGTACTCGGCACTGGTGAGGCCGCACCTCGAATACTGTGTTCAGTTTTGGGCCCCTCACTACAAGAAGGACGTTGAGGTGCTGGAGCGTGTCCAGAGAAGGGCAACGAGGCTGGTGAGGGGTCTGGAGAACAAGTCTGATGAGGAGCGGCTGGGGGAACTGGGGTTGTTTAGCCTGGAGAAAAGGAGGCTGAGGGGAGACCTCATCGCTCTCTACAACTCCCTGAGAGGAGGTTGTAGCGAGGGGGGGGGTCAGTCTCTTCTCCCAAGGAACAAGCGGTAGGACGAGAGGAAACGGCCTCAAGTTGCGCCAGGGGAGGTTTAGATTGGACGTGAGGAAAAATGTCTTTCCTGAAAGAGTGGTTAAACATTGGAACATGCTGCCCAGGGAAGTGGTGGAGTCCCCATCCCTGGAAGTATTTAAAAGACGTGTAGATGAGGTGCTTAGGGACATGTTTAGTGGGCATGGTGGTGTTGGGTTGATGGTTGGACTCAATGATCTTAGAGGTCTTTTCCAACCTTAATGATTCTATGATTCTATAGAAACAAAACAGAGTATCTCCTTTCTGTCTGCAAGAGCAATAGTGGGGCATTTCCCACAGCCTGGGAAAGGTCGTCTTAGTCCCGGTTATGGAGCAAGGACCCTTAAACACCAGTTGTCACAGGCAGCTTTTTTTTAATACAGGTGAGTGGCCATCTCTGATAGCTTTATCTGTGTCAGATCAAGGATGATGTTTCACCCAGCATCTGCAAAACCAGCTCCAGGGCCGGATCCAGGCACTGTAGCCATGACACAGCTGTATATTTTTATTTCCCTTGGCTGGAGATTGCTCCTGTTTGCTGCATTCACTGTGTCATGCCAGGGTGTCCACTGCATGGCCAAATGAGACGCCCATCAAGGGGTCAGTGCCAGCTTGGTCAACCCCTGCCACTCCTGGTGATGCTCCCAGCAAACACAGCAGGATCCCAAATAAAAACATCCAGTGCTTTTAGAAGTGCATTAATGCCAGATACTCCTCCAGCTGCCTCTTCAGTAGGCAAATTCAGTCCATAAATCCCTGCTTAACTCTTCTCCAAGCTCTGCTCTACAGTTCCCCTTGCAGAAGATGGAGGAAGATCACCCAGGAGCGAGGACAACATCTGCAGCCTCTCCGAGGTAGGTGCAGTCCGGGACTAGTGGCTCTACTCCCAGCGAGGAAAGCCATGTAGAGCTGAGTAAGAGTTATGTCTGTTACAAGCTCGGCTACTTTTTAATTAAAGGGGAGCCCATGTCCTCAGCCACTTGCTGGAGAGTTTTGGGTGGTGGTTGAGCAGAAATGCAGATTTCCAGCTTTTGTGCCTGTGAGGAAGAGAGAAGATGTGAACCTTAAAAAATGATGGAGCAAATACACCTTCCTGTGGGTTTCATCTCCCACTTGCCAAGGGATCTTTGAATGAGTGAGATGGAGAAGACCAAATACTTCCCGGCTGGAAGAGATCCATGGATGGCTGGGGAGGGCTCAGCCCACGACTCGCTGGCCCCATTAGCCGTGCTGACACGGGTGGCACATAGCTCGTCCTGTCCATGCTGATCCCCGCACCCCACCTCAGTCTAGGGTGCAGAAAATTGAGGAAATGTATCCTTTGCAGGTGGTCTCCATTTCTTTCCGGAGTAAGGCAAAGAAAAGAGGGAGGCAAGATCCATGTGAAGTCCTCATGGTGAAGGCAGACCTCTGAGCACGTCTGAGTGGTGAGATCTCCTGGCTTATGTGCTGACAGGGGGATGTGTGCTGGAAGAGCAAAATAGACCTAGCATGCAAATATTTACCCTGCCCTGAGTAGGTTAACACACACTGTCAGCCTTTGTCTTATTTTATTTAATCCTTCAGTCTGACTCGGTTCAGGTTTGCTAATTTGGGATGTCTGTTTAAATTTAGAGCTGTTTCCTCTCTGTCTGTCCAGCTGGAAACATGGTTTCAAAAGCCAGAGGATGGGGTTGTCCCCATCTCGCACCATGGTCTCCTGCTTGAAAGGTCCCGTGTCACTCCTTGGCTGCCCCAGGGTGTAATCCTGTTTCGTGGCAGAAAGGTCTCCTGAAACGTCTGCGACATGCTGGTGAGCTGTGGTGGTGTCCTGGATGGAGGAGGACAGGGCTCAGTGCTGGGGTGGGAGCCTGGGGGCTGCATCCATGGACCTCCTACAGGTTTGCTCTTCTGGAGGCTTTGGCTCACCTCTCTGTGTCCTCCAGTCCTCTGCAGCTTCCTAATCCAGCTCCACTCAAGGTGGTATGTGTTTTTTTTCTCCCTCCCTTCATTAGTGTCGCACCCATTTTAAGAGATGTAGGGTCAGATATCTCACGTGCAATGATGTGCTTCTTCCACCAGTGCAAAACAGTGGTCAGGGCTGATAGCCTGCCTTGGCAGAGAGCAAAAAGTGATGGGGAACACCTCTGTCGTATCCAAACTTTGCTGTCCCAAATCAAAGTCCTCTTTTAATGAGAACCCCCAAATTTGGAAGTCCAGATTTAAACTTAGTTTAAGGTTAGGCAGTAGACCCTACTAAACTCACCTGAAGAGCGCAAAGCATGGTCATACAGGTAGAGAAACACTGGGGATGCACAGATTTTAGCAGAAATAAGTAAAGGTGGAAGGCTGAGTCTGAATATCCGAACTTTGTCAAACACTGCTGGCCAAAGATGCACTGATTTCTCCCCTAGGTCTGCGGGGAAGGGAATTTCAGTTCGGTTTTGGTTTCAGTCCGCAGTACTTGGTCTGTTTGGAGAGGGACGACTAAGGGAGCGACATGGGGAAAAGGAAGTCACGGGCCTTTGTAAAATCCAGGTAAGGATGGTTTGGCTTTTGGTCTTGTTTTTATCTAGCAAGGAGGCCACATGGTGGGGTTAGCTCTTGTGCCAAGCTGTCCCTAAAACCCAGGTGGGTTTGATCAGGAGTTTATACTCGGATCAATCCCTGCTTTAGTTTGAACTCCAAGTTTTAGGAGCTTGGTTCAGACTCAGCTTATTCTGAAATTTGGGCAAGTATTTCTGGTTTTGGCTTGGTGAAGAACTAAGGGTTTGACTCAATGCCCACTGAAGTCTGATGGAGCTTTGAGTTCACTTGATACCAAGCTGGCCTGTGGACAGAGAGTCTTCCAGCAGATCCAAGCCTAATCCTGCTCTCCTTTGCCCCTCTGTAAAGCCAAAATTGAGCCAAGGGAAGAACAGACCTGCGGGCATAGAGCCTTCTCCGGGGGCAGGATTTGGCAAGCTGTAAACAGACAGCACATCCAAACACCTCCTGGGGCAGTAAGCGATGTTACAGCCACACTCAACAGACTCCAGCTGCAGCTGCAATTACTTTACACACCTTTATAGGCACTTACATTGTCATCTTGGTGTCTTATTCAACACTGACAAACAAAATTCCTTCTTTCCAAGTCATGTGGGGGGCTTAAACTGAAGGGCTAGTTGACTCCACTGGAGAAAGACGCTTTTACGGCACATTTTTGTTGCTATAAAACCAGTCTAAAATAATGAGACTCGTGAAAGGATATGACCTAAACTATAAAATGCACTTATTAAAGTTGTATGATAAATCAGAGAGGGCCACGCTTGCCTTTTCCTAAGGAACTGCTCGCAGCTGGACAAGAAATCGAGGCAAGGCAGATTGATTTCTGGTGTGCAGTGCTTTCCTGGCTGGGGTTGAAGAATTAGCGCAGGTCAAATTGCTCACAAACCTCTGTCAAGGAATATATATGTCTAGCCTAAATGTCGGGCTAGAGGAAAGAAAACCTGAGCTCTGTGGTCCTGCTACAACCCAGCATGAGTGATTTCATTAGTTATATCCCTCTTTGCTCTTGTGTCTGGGTGCTGCAGTTTTGCCCCCTTTTTTTCCCCCCTAACAAACCAAAGTATGGGTCTTGGGCAAGATGTCCATCCTGCTGCCACGTTAGGTGCCCCAGCCCCAAATTGTCAACGTCTGCTGCTTAATTTCCACTAGTGTTTCCAACATTGATGTCGGTACGTTCAGTTCTGCCTCGAGGGGTGCCCAGAAACGCCTGGAGAGATTTAGAGACATTTAGGTGGGTAAAGTGGGATGATCTGCTCAAGGTGAGACGGGGCAGTCTGTTCGGGTTTAATTTGATTTTCACCGGTCTCACACTAACATTACACTCAGCGGACAGGGAACAGCAGCCTGTTCGGTGGGCTGGAGGGGACTGGGTGTTGGAGGTGTTAACAGCCCTCTCACTCAGTGATTAACTGCACCAGTAGAAGGAGGGGGGGGGAAAAAGAGGTGGTTTTCTTTTTTTTTTTTTGCTAAAAATATGTTCTCATTCTTCAAATGCTTGGGAATCTTTTTTAACCCACTCAAATGATTTATTCTTCTGCGAAAGGTCTGACTGGAGGGGAGGCTCCCAGATTAACTTTCACCAACAGTAAGCTGTAACGGGGAGCAAAGCAAGAAATGCCGTTAAAGAGCTGTGGGATGCTACAGGGCCTGTAACGTGAAGGCTAAAAGGCGCCAAGTTAAAGCAGTTTGTTCGCAAAGCTGTTGGATATAGATGGATCGGGCAAGTTCTTCTCAAATCCCAGTTTCCAGAACACCAAAACATCACTGAAATGACCTCACGTCCCTGCAAGGGCTGAGGCTGAGCCCTCCCGTCCACGCAGGGCTTATGTCAGGGCCAGTTAAGGTGCAGGAGCTGCATCTCCTCCCTTCAATTCCTCGTGGCACTAAGACGCCTCGGCTCTTAGCTGCCAAGTAGTTTTCTTTTGGGTAATGCAATAGCGCATGGAAAAGCCTATTATTTGCCAGTAGCAAGAGACTCAGCGAGCACTAATTGGACAAACGAGGCCCCAGGGATTTACTAACTAAGCAGATGAATATGCAAGTGGGGAAAAAAGGCAAGCAAGGCTCCGAGCCACCCTGAAGGGCACCTGGGACGGTGCTTTGCTCCTGAAAGCGAAGGGGCACGTGCTGCCTTTCCCCAGCTGCGGTGGTGATAGGGACCATTCTGTCCAGAGAGGTCCTTCCTCCCCCGTAAACCGTCTCCCACCGCTGCTTTCACAGCGGCATCTCTGATGAGCAGATTTGTTTTACTCCGGGGATGCACAGATTGCACCATGCGGCAGGTATTTGGAAATATTTCCCAGGTTTTTGGCGTCCTTCCCAGCTCATGTTACCCACAGGGACAGGATGCCATCAGTTCTCAGTGTTGGGTACTGTGCTGAGGGGAAGACTTTCTAGCTCTTCACCCGCTCCCAGCCTAAAAGCTTCCCTCTAAGAAAGGAGGAGGGAAGGAGGGAAAGAGCAGGAAAGCAAAGGTCATTATGGGAGAAAATTAAGATTCTTTTTTTTTCTTTCTTTCCTTTTTGCCCTCAAATATTCCCTTTGAAAGAATATCCTGAGCCATGCTGGGCTCCAGCAGGTCTTTTGGAAGCTCTGCCCTGCAGCTATGGGACACCAGCACAGCTGTGCTCATCCTGGCCTCTAGTGAGCCCAGCCACAGCTTGCCAGCAAGCCAGCTCCTGACCCGTGAAGGCAGGGACAAATCCTCCACGTGTGCTGCTATTGCAGCCCGGGATGTGCAGGCAGCTTGGTGTGGGACCAGGGCAGGGATTGTTTTATGTCTCAGGGGAGGCTGACGGCAGCACCTCTTGCTCTGGGTGATAGCTGCTGCCTGTCCCCACCACGCATGGGCACCAGGGAGACAAGGGGCTGCAATAACGCAGGAGAGCAGAGTCACAGTCCTTTGCTAAGCCATGGGGCCAGCGCAGGGTTTGGGGCTTAGGGAGGAAGAGGAGGAGAGCAGGAGGAAGAGGAGGAGATGGCAGTGATGTTCATCTTGTGTCCCCATGTGTAGCTCATTCTTTGGGGACACAGCTTCATCTCTTCGGCCCCAGGGATCATTTGATGCTGCTTCCCCACATGGTCTGTGCAGGAGAACAGATTAGACTGTGATTTCCAATACACAAGACACAAGGCAGCAGAATGGCTTAAGAACATTGCTTTTTGGCTGCTTCCAGACATAATTCATTACCAGTTCACTTCTCCTTCCTTTACCGCTGCCCTTTCCAGCAACCCCTCTGTAGGGAGGAGCGTTTATTGCACCACCATCAAAACACAGCATATCCTCAAACCGCAAAGTCTCCAGGCACAAGGTCTGCTGTTCTCCACGGCTGGGTCTTGCCCCATGACCCGGGTACCAAGCTACGACTGTAAAATGAATAATAAGGTGTTGTGTTCAATCAGTGTCTGGGGCTGAATACTCCTGGTCCTGCAGCACTTGGACATAACGCTGTGAATGCCCCCGAGAGGAAGGCCAAGAAATGACTGATGGTGTTGAGTAAGTTATTGCAAGCCCTTCTCGTAGGAAAAAGTGGTCCTTGCTGGAGTTTGGATGATAGATCACTGCGTTTTCTGTAGTGCATTAGCATTTGATCTCAGAGGTCGGGCCAGAAAATAACCTTCTCCCGCTAATTGACATGCAAAGCTACTGCTGTGTATTAATTTGGATTGGGGCTGAACTTGGAGCACCAGTGCTGAGATCAGAAAAATGGAGAGTGGTAAATCTGCAGTAAATTGCTTGGATATTTATAGGCTCTCGTATGTGAAACATTTATTTAAAAAAAAAAATAAAATAAAAGTGCTGTAGCCCATAGGATGGCCTGGCTTTCTGCCAACGGCCAGGGTCAAAAAGTCCACAGCCTAGTCTGGTAGAAGCAGGAAATATGGCATGGCTTTAACCGCCCAGAGAGCTTACCAGGATGGGAGAGGCGGCTGTCGTCTGTGTTTTCATGGCTTTAAAAGTGAATGGGTTGGTTTCACTGCGAGAACGATCAGCGAGGAGTGGAAATGCTGAGGTTGGACTTACGCCGGGTGGTGAATGGGCGATCTCGATACTCTCCACCTTCTTGTAATTGAAGAGCAGAAATTAGCCAGGTGAGACACTGCTTTTAAAAGCTGAGAAAAATAGCAATGAAGGGGCTCTTTTTCCACTGTTTGAGCCTTTGGTTGCTTCCAGTTAATGTTTTTGTGCTCCCCTCTGTAGGCCAGAAATGTGTTGGAAAAGAAGATGTCTTCTTCACATAGCTCCAAATGGTGCAGTGCCCATGGAGAAACCACGAGTGCTGGAGTGGCACTGGGCACTACAGAGGAATGTCCCTTCAGTTTTGGGGAGCACCTCCTCATTTTTGTGGTACAGCAGGCGTGTAGGTGCTGGGGACCAAAGAAAAGCACCCAAACCTGAGAGACCTGCTATCACCGATACCTTCTGCATTGGGGTTTTCACTTGAGATGGGACCTGTCAGCTAATCCAAAGTGCAAAACTTCTTGCTAAAGGTGAGATGACTATATACAGTGTAAAGAAATGATGGGATCACCCCTTTCCTTTAGTCTGCCTTCAAAATTACCCAACCTTGTAAAGAAAAGCCTTCCAGATCCTCTCTACGAGCCATAAACCTCAGGAACTGTCTGGCTTCATTTTTGCATGACTGAAGGAGCTTTTCATTACATCTTCCAGAATAATGGGAGAAGTCAAAAAGAGAAAAACATAATGAAAGTGGCTCATGTAAACATAGCTGTATCTTTCTACAGGTCTCTATCATTAGCTGCTCTCATTAATCACCGCTGTAGCCAAGGGCTTATGAATTCCAACAATTATTTTCTCTGTGTATTTTTCTTGGGAGAAGGACAACGACTAATTGGTCCTGGGATTCGTTACCACTCCCAGACACGGCAGGAGTTAACAACGTGCCTCCAGCCAGGCTGCGTGCGGGCACCGGCTTGCAGAGGGTGAGTTCATACAAGTGGCTGTTGTGATGAGAAGGGAGAGGACCTTCACCTTTGGGGTTGGGGATGTGCTTGAACCTAGAATCTGGGAGGTTTTCACCTTTTTGGGGGTGGGAATATGCTGGAGCTGATCTGGAGGGAGAGATCTCATGGATCCCCCTTTAGCCTTCAGAAACGCCCTTTCCATCCAAGACATCTGCAGATGTCCAAGATCTGAAGCGTAGCTGTTTGCTTGACCTATTTTTCTATTTATGACCTATTTTGCTATTTTTCTCACCCGAGTCATGTGCCACTCTGATCACATTGGGTGTGAGACACATCATGAGCTACTGCACGGAGTCGGGGCTGTACCACGCTGCAACCACCACCATCACCCCCAGTGCTTCCCTCTCCCCTTCCCCTAATATAATTAAATCATGAAGCCTGATTGCAGCGTGCCCATCGTGGTAACACACAGCACTCCCGCAGCCTGCTCATGTTGGTAAACAAGACTGCTATAAGTAGTTTTTCCCAACAGGCATTTGCTGGAGAAAAAGCAGTCTGGTTGCCTCTCCCTGACCAGACGCAATCTGTGTAGTGCATGGAGCACATTTCGGGTATCTCCAGCTATGCACATCACCAGGGTGATTATTATTATTATTATTGTATAATATGTATTGTTTTTGCTATTATAATTGTCATTATTACTATTATTGTATAATATTTATTGTTGTTGCTATTGTAATTCCCATTATTATTATTATTATTATTATTATTATACTATCACCACTCCTGACCTCGGGAGGAGCTGCAGCCGATTTAAGCCTGAGCATGGAGCCGAAACGGGCTGCGGCAGCAGCAAGCAGATCCTGGGGCTGGGGGAGGGCGTATCGGGCTGCGCCTTCATCTCTGAAACCCAGGACGATGCCGTGTCCCGGCGCGTGTGATTAATGAGCCCTGACTTCACGGCGGCTGAGCAGCGCGGGGCGGGAGCTCCCCAGCCTCCCGCTCTGGTCCCGCGGGATGCCTGGTCTTCGATGAAGCCCCCAAGGTTTGACTTTTCAGGGTGACTGTGGCTCCCAGCCGGCGGCTCGGCAAGCCCAGCGGGTAACGCTGCCCTCCGGAGCCCCCATTCATCACGGGCGAGGCGCGGGGGGTGCAGCTGGGCTGGATGCGATGTTATGGGACCTGATGTGCATTGATTATGGCCCGTGGTGGGCAATTCAGATGATGAATGGGCTCACGTTGAAGGGAGTCTGCTTTTGACTCCAGTAAGCCAGGACTTTGCCCAGTAACCATTCGACAGCTTGGTTTGACCGATGGAACCTATATGTAGACAAATGCGCTTGTATAAGCGACCAGTGGGAAGGCAACCCTTCCCATGTTCATGCTGCAGCCTCGGTCCAGCCCACATTTCATTTTTTAAGGTGATGCTGCAGCAAAAGCATTTCTGTAGGTGTTCTCCAATCTCTGCCAACATCTGCTGCTTCTACCCCCAGCCTGGGTATTTTTTGATCTGAACTTCCAGGTTGCGGTGAATTTCTACAGTAGGTTTCTGTTGACTTGCACAAAGAACAAGGACTCTACCGTTTTCACTTCGTGAATCCTGCCGGGACATGACAGCGTGTTTTAGAAGACGCTATTTAATTAAAACACCAACAACTGGAATTTCTGGAAAAACATCAGAGGTTCTCATAAATTATCCTGGTCTCCCATATTTCATGCTCCCAGTCTTCTACCTTTTGTTTAGTCTGTATTATTTTGGAGCGTGTTTCAGGGGAATACTTATGGGCAAAGCATGTTCCTAGCTATGACTGGCTTGCTTGCAAATTAGCCTTTAATCAACAGATTTGATATTAATTAATAATTCATAGACTGCTCTTAGGATAAAATTGCATAATAATGTCTTTGATGCAGCCCAAAGTGTCCATTGTAGATGGCATAAAATGTTAATTAGCAGGAAAATGCAGTTAGGAGAAAACTCTCTTAATTATGTAATAGGCCTCATTACAATGGGTAATCAACAATGCCTCCAAATTAGCCCACTGACAGCATTTATCTATACATAGCAAATAAACTTTTGTTTGCAGAAAATACATTTGAATAGTCAGCTTCTTAATTGCTTTCAGGCAGTTTTTAAGTCATTGCAGTCCCTAGCAATATTTTAAAAAAGACCACACTTCTGAGCTGAATGGGCCATATGTAAAGCTTAGAGAATAATGGGGAAAATTGTTCACAAATATTTGTTCAGATATGCAAGCAAATTTCAATTTGACCTTTTATAGGACCCTCATCTGAATACTGGAGCATTTTGCTGACGGCGGTGCCTGGAGAAAAATGTAAAGCATCGGTGCATGAATATCCCTTGAATTTTGCATTGTGCATTAGGTCGTCCAACTCGCACTGGCTGCTTTGTTGATGAGTTGCATGAATCACTCAGTCGGGCAACTGCAAACCAGGTCGTGTGGCCAATATGGCCAATATGACCCAAGAGTGTGCACAAAGACCTGGTTGGAAGCTACTTATAAATCCAGCTTTCCTTGTGAAGGAAAACGGGAAGGAGCTCAAAAAGCAGATGCCTCATTTGTAAGCTCTGTCCCCAGCTGACTTGTCTAAGCCAGAGTCTAGTGAAATGAAGGGTTTTGTGCCAGGATGGCTGAAACGAGTCAAATCACCCAAAGTCAACACCACATCTAGATTTGCACCTTGCAGCATTTTGCTGTTTCTGCCTTGATTTTGGGAGTTATCCGGCCTTCTTCAGGGGAGTCTGCAATCATGATTTCTCTCCAAACTCAGCCAAATCTAGGACTTTACCAGGTTCCATATACAGATGTTGTCCAGCTGGGTCCAGCTTAGACCTTTTGGGCAGGGGTGATGGATTTATCATGTGGCATCCTCTGTCCAGCCCAGCAAACCTTCATCTCTCACTACAAATAATTAGTGGTGGTAATAATATCCTGCAGTCAGTTGCTAAGCAGTACTAACAGCTGCTGATCTTCATTAAAGGGATGGCATGAATCCTTGGGATACGACGACCTTTACTTGTTCTCTGTGGTCCTGCTTGTAATTCTCCTTTTAATATTGTACAATACCGATAGCCCAAGTTTATCCATATTGTCGAACAGACGGATACTCTATTATTAGATTTGTTCTTGCAGACACCTAGCTATATTGGCCGAATGTAATTTATAGTCTCTAAACTCTACGGACACTGATCTCTGCCTCCTTCAGTGTCTGGTCATTTCTATTCATTTCATCTCTGGAATCTAATGTAATAAAATTATAAAAGGCTCTAACTCCTCAGCGTTTAATCAGCTTAGTATGAGAGAATTACATCAGCAGTCTTTAGGTGTACTTTATCCTGCAAAGGAAATCTCACATTAGGAGACAATCTCATTATTTTGACTACTAAGGATTGCATGAATTTCTTAAGACCCACCAAGAATACAGAAGACTTGAGGTAGGCTGCGTCTTTATTGATAGTAGACAAAGAGCAGGAGGGGTTTTGCTTTGCCAGCAAGGCCAGCTGGAGGTGTAGCTTGGACCCAGAGCCAGCATCTTGGATCCTTTACTAAGATCTCCAAATGATCCAGGTACCTAGACAAGATCGTATTTAGGGGTAGGCAGAAACTTGCTTGGTACAGCCATCCCCATCCCTGTTCAAGGTACTTTCCATGCTCACAAGAACAGCTCTAGATCAAACCTACGTTCAGCAGAGGATTTACCAGGGACTTTAGTACCTACTAACTTAGAGCTCCTTTTTTCCTCGCTAAAGAGATGTTGGTGCCTCCTCTCTCCTCTGTTTCTTGATCTCAGTTTCTAGAAAATCTCCTCCTGGGTTATATATCCCACCCACACGCCTGGGTTTCTCACCCTGAAAGGATGAGGCTATTTCTGGAAAGCTCCCTATGCCCTGCACAGGTCCATGTGTCTCTCCTTCCCTGAGCTCAGCTCTGGCCGTGGACCGCTTAATTCAGTGTATTGGCTTGTAGGGCATTGGTGGGGCGATTCTTTGCCTCCACTGGGTCTGGAGAAATCACAAGTTTTACTTTATTGGCTTTTTTCATGTCCATTTTATTTATTTCAACCTGCAAAATTTCAGCAACTGGGGCGATAAGGTGGACAAAGAGATGGTGCTGCCGTCTCCATGTGAGGAAAGAGGACCTCCAAAGGGTGACATGTTATGCCCACCTGCCCAGGGTTGCACAGGGACTCTGTAGTGAAGCAGAAGGCTAAACTCAGGTCTTCTCTGGGTTACATTACTGCAACGCCACCGTGCCCCACATCTGCTCCCCAGCCCTGCCTGTGGGTGGCTGAAGTTGGGCGAAAACAGGATTTCCGAGACTATTTTTGGTGCATCCAGATGTAGGCTTGGCTGAGAAGCGGAGGGAAAGGAGGAGGCAGAAAGGGAGAGAAAGAAGCTGTTTAATGTAACACCGGGATTACAGGAGTTTCACTCTCTGGGCACATTGAGGCTGGGGTTATCCAGACCTGTCCTCCTCTCCTGCCTTGCGGATCCATGCTGCTCCAATCCCACGGGATGGCATTTCTGCCTCTCTGGGCACCGGAGTTATTTTAAAAGAAAACAGTTTGCTTGTTTTCCAGCCCAAGTTGGCTCGGCCAACCTCAGCCCCTCTAACCACAGTCTGGGCATTTATTTTTGTCCTCCAGACTTTCCGAGGCATTTCTTAGGGTTGTTTGTCTGGTTCTTGCCGGGAGTGATGGAACATAATAAAAATAGAGAGGAGTCCCAGGCTTGGGTTCATTCTTTTGAAAAATTCACAGTGGCTCAGGACACCCAGGCAGGGTCTCGTTGCCAGAGCAGGATACCTGATATGTCTTGGAGCCGTCCATGGGGCCTGGGTGATTGAATACAGCTCGTTAGGGTGGCTTCCAGCTTGCCCTTGGGCCTGACTTCAAAATATGGATTTGTTAAAATATTTAAGAAACCGTGTCTCCAGCTTCAGTGCAGGCTTCAGGGGCTAAACTTGCTTGAAATATAAAGAGTGGAGCCCTCTCCATCATCATGTTGACTCCAGAACCTGAGGCTTTAATTAAAATATTAACCATGATGAAACTTGCACCTCAGTTTGAGGGCAGGCAGCACTGAGTCCTGTTCCCCCAACACCCAATGCTAAGGGAGAAGCATGGGACTGTCAGAGCCCAGGTTCTGTTTCGTAGGCTGGTGCACCCCATTGGAGCATCTCTGAGTCACGCCTGGAGCCAGGTGGCCAGCATCTGCTGGGTGTTTGTCGTGTTAGCCTCTCCTCTGGGAGTGAGATGAGCAGCGACTTGTGTTGTTTTGTCTCTGTTAATTTGAGAATGTGCTGTTTGGCCTTCCTGAGGTAAGCAAAATGCCCTTGGCACATGATGGAGAGGTCTGTGATGGTTCCTGGAGGAGTTCATCCCCATCGCCAACGACCCCCCTGAGAAAGCACTGCTAATGCACAGCTGAGCTCTGCCCCTCTTGCAGCAACACCATTGGCAACCAATTTAGCTTGTTACTGGTGTGTTCAGCTGGTCTGGAGCCTGACCACAGGGAGCTTCAAAGATTAAGACGGTGACTCTGAATTCCCAGGGGAAGAAAGCACTGAGAGGGGAGGATAGGACAGGATTGAGGACATGAGCTGCAACATCCCCAGCTCCCTGGGGTTTCCAAATTGATGATGACTCGGGCTTGGGTCTGTGCCACAGCTGCAATTCAGCCCTGAGCTGGCAAGAAATCTGCCCGAGGGCAGGTCATTGTCTGCTGCCTGGGCAGGATGGTTGCTCGTCAGGATGATGGGAACCGTCACAGGGTGCTGCCATGGTGGCTGAGTTCATAATTGATGGGAAATCAGGAGCCTGCGATGTCCTGACTGTGCAAACAGCTGCAGGCTTTTCCTCCCCAGGAACTGCTCCATCTGGGGCTACATGGTGCAAATGTCTTTTGTTTCCACCAGGAAATCTCTTCTGGGCAGTTTTTGAGCATTTCTAAATATTCAGCCATAATCTTTAGTATTTGTGGAGTTTTGCATTAGTAGTGAGAACCCACAGTAACACTGCAGTTTTGTTGAGGGCTGCTGTATGTCCAGAAATCCTGGACATGTCTGGGTATGCTTGGGCTACGTGGCACCTAGAGAAGACAACTGATGCTGTGGCCACCCCAGACTTTTGAGGAGCCCTGGGTAGGACAGCTGTGGATATAGCTCATATGCACTATCCATCCGCGCTGTTTGAGATATACCATATCCCTTCCAAGCTGGCTACACAGCGTGCATGCTTTGTGGATATCCAGGGACCAAAACTATCTCTGCTCCTCAGTTTTACCTTCAGATAGCTGTTCTTCACCCAGGAGTTGATCTTGTCCACCACTGGCTACCTTGGCGGTAGTGACGTGGGCAGTGGCGGTGAGCAGGTCAAGCACTGGAGTAGGTTGAGTGTTTCATCCGGAAGCATGGAAATCCCTTCAGCGCAATGCTTGGGAAAAAAATGCACTTGGATACATAAGGCTACTTTGACATGGCTGTGCAGGGGAAGAAGATTTCTCTCCCTGCTTGACAGGAGGCAGCCACGATGCAACCGGCTGTGCAGCTCGGTAGCTTCGGGAGAAGCCCTCGGGAGGCAGGTTTGGGGCATGTCTTCAGGGTCTGAACTCGCTGGGACCTCGTCCTTGCTTCAGGGCTGATCATAATGCATCTCCTCTTGCTCCTGTATAGCTTGTCTTTGCAGAGCCATAATTCAAACCACCATTATTACGGTCTTCTGACTGTTGCCTCTAGCGTCTTTCCTCCTGGAAGTTCCAGCACAGCCCTGGTGCCATTATTTTTGAATGTCCTTTGAGCAGAACTGTTCACACCTCTTGATTCAATTCGCTGAGAGTCTCTTAGCATTCCCATCGCTTATCTAAACGTATCATATTTCAAGGTTTATTTTGTGGTCATAAAAATTGGCTGTTGGCATTCAAAATAAAACTCTTTGCTGGATCTCAGCCTAGTAACAAATGTGTTGGATTGGGTTAGGTTGGAAGAAAAGGGGCTTTAGGAGTTTATGAGAAATGGGCCTCCAAACTGGAGCGCTTTAAGCTGATCTCCCTGCTCCCAGACTTATCAGTTCAGACAAAACAGACCGAACCTGCAGCGCTCTTCCTGGCAAATGTCTCCCGTGGAGCTGGCGAGGCTGTGCAGCGTCAGCCCGGGGCCTTCAAGTAGCCTCTAATGAAGACACTTGAGGCACCGATTGAATGTTGACCTCTGTGCAACTCTGCAAAAAGGGGGATGCCAAATGCAAGGGATCGCTGCCCATGCTGGCCCTGAACCCATGCTCTCTGCAGCACCCAGCGTGCAAGGGAATCCTTCTGGATTTGGCTTTAAAACCCTGCATCACCACTCCCAACGGCTGGTGAATGGAGAGCAGAGATATCCTTGCAGAGGGACTGAGTGGTCTTGGGGCCAGGGAGGCTGCAGGTTGTCCTCCCTCTTTTATCAAAGCCCACGCAAACCTGGGTATGTGCTTGGCAGCTTGGCAGGCAGGATATTGCAAATTCCAGCCTGAATCCCAGGGAACTCAGACCGTGCTCTTGGCAGGCAAATGCTGTCTTTGCTGCAGGTAGGCAGCAGACGCATCCTTTGCCAAGCTGTAGATCAAGTTTTCTACAGTTTTTCAAGGCAGTATCTGGGTGAGACGTTGCCGCTGCTCAAATAATTATCGAATGGCAGCAATGAAAGAAACCTGCCATGCTGGGTCAGGGCCCTGTCTTACAGCTACAGGCCTCAGTTCTTCTTACAAATTAATCCCTGCTTGCAAAGCCTTTCCTATCAGCTCAAAGATTGCCCCGTAGCCCTAAGGACTTTGCCGTCCAGTAAGGATTCCTGGAGCGTAACTGGCCTGGGGTCTGGTTTGGGTCAATGGAAAGTGCCTCTGGACTCCAACAGATTTGGATCAAGCCCACCCCAACGCTCATGCTTCACACAATAAATGCCCTTTTATCCCTCATTCATTCCCAAAGGAATCAGTGGTGAAGTGTATGTCAACAGTAATTCCCTATCAGCTGGGTCTAAGGCAGGTCTCTCTCACCAGGGATGTTTTCCACCAGAGAAACATCTCACCAGGGATGTTTCTTTTCCATAGGTGAAATTGTTGACTTTGAGCCTGCTGGCACAGCAGTCTGACATCCAGCCTGCTCAACATTTAATGCATGCTTGATTTTTCAATCTCTCACTTTCCTTGCCACCCCAGCTCAGCTTTGACTCAGCCGAACGTGGGTGGCTGTTGTGAATGTGTATCTGCACTCTGTGTTAGGTTCCAGCTTTGTGTGCCCTTAAAAACAAGGTCTAGCATATCTAAATGTCTTACTTGGTTGCAGAAATGATGCTAGTAGTGCTGGTGGTAATCTAAGCTGTTAGCTCCTGTTTATCACATCGGCTCTGGGACCGTTTCTGGAGCGTCCTGGCTGCTCGGGAAGAATCATTGCTTCCTGACAGTGCAGCAGGCAAGGAGGAATGGGGATGGGGCAGAGCGATGGGAAGGGGTCTGCCATCCACAACCTGCTTCAGAGGTAGAATTGTATTAATATTTGCAAGTTTCTGCCCATCCATGTGAGGCTGCCCAGTTTCTGCCTCTCACGCCTGCATGTAAGGATGAGAGGTTTGCTCTAGTCTTGGAGCAACAAACCCAGGGAAAGGGCAGAAGGAGAGAAGAGATGTACGGTCTTTGAGGTCTCTGCATCTTGCAAAGACAATGATTCACAGCTGCCCTTGTTACCTGGAAATCTGTAAGACACTCAGGTGATTAGGTTTAGATTTGCTCACATACGCCTTTTTCTCATCCGGGCTGTGAAAAGCAAAGCAAAGTGGGAGCACCTTTCGGAAATGCATTAATGATCAGGGACGTATCGCTCTGCTTTTACAGCCTGGCTTTTAAACTATGCGATGACAAGAGTTTCAGCCTGCTGCTGTACAAAGAAAATATCCAATAAAAGATTGTTTTATTTTAAGACAACATCATGAAGCTTTACCAAATGCAACAAGAGCTCACTGGGACATGTGGAAGTGGGCTGTGGTCAGAGCAAAGGAGAGGAAAGTGGGATGATCCAGGTCTTAGCCCGAGATGCAGGGACCAGTGTTACTTCTAGATCTGTTGTAAGCATCTAGCTCTTCTATAAAGTGATGGAGGTCTGTCCTGGTTTTGGCAGGGATAGAGTTATTTCCTTCCTAGTAGCTGGTACAGTGCTGTGTTTTGGATTTAGGGTGAGAACAAAGTTGATAACGCACCGATGTTCTAGTTGTTGCTGAGCAGTGCTTACACTAGTCAAGGACTTTTCATCTTCCCATGCTCTACCGACTGAGAAGGCTGGAGGTGCACAAGAAGCTGGGAGGGGGCACAGCCAGGACAGCTGACCCCAACTGGCCACAGGGACATTCCATACCATGGGACGTCATGCTCAGTATATAAAGCTGGGGGAAGAAGAAGGGAGGGGGGGACGTTTGGAGTGATGGCGTTTGTCTTCCCAAGTAACCGTTACGCGTGATGGAGCCCTGCTTTCCTGGAGATGGCTGAACACCTGCCTGCCGATGGGAAGGAGGGAATGAAGGTCACATAATTTTGTGGCCCCTTTGGTTTCCCTTTGGGAAATGGAGGTTATAGTCCTTCTTTCCTCCTGGCCTGCAGCAAGGTCTTCAGTGCAGGGGCCAGTCTTGTCCAGCATGGCTGGACACCAATTTCTAGGCCTCTAGATACCTCTGCAGTGCAAAAACCAGCAATGAACAGCTCAGATAGCTGATTTAGCACGTAGCGCAGGTGTTGCAGATGTTGCGCTGCAGATGTTTTTGCAATAGATGTAGTGAAGGCTTTGGATTTCACACAGCTCCACCAGGAGAGATATGTATGGGAGGAAGGGGAAGAAATGGAGTAGACGGCCCTGGGGCTTCTGCCTTGAAAAACAGGGGACCAGGGACCAAAGGCTCCCGATCCTCAGTGATGTATGGGAAGGTTTATTTTCCAGCCAACTGGCTGCGAGGACAGTTTGGAGATCACTGTGGGACTCTCTAGATAAGTCCTTGTCCTTAAATACTTTTGCCCTGGAACTGAAGGAAACGATGCTTGCTCCTTCCATGCTTTCACCCGCTGAGCTGAGTCAGTCCGATTCAGGCACCCTTCATGTTCAGCCCTGAACAGGTTATTTAAATCCTGATGGTAAAGAAATGGTAAATCAGAAGCAGTGTGTTAGGCTGCTTAACCCATGCCCCATTCAATCCACACCACTTTTTTTCATCATTGAGTTGGAGAGAAAATCCTCTCCTCTTCAGCCAGATAGAGCACGGCTCGTGGCTGCCCCATCGCTGCAGGGCAGCAGCTCTACGAGCAGCTCCTGCATCCCTGCAGCCGCTCTCCGGCCTGGCGGTGCTTCACCTGGATCAGCTGTTCGTGTCTCCCAGGCCGTCAGCTCTCCCCCCTGCCCATCGTCATTGCCGTTGCTTCCCATTTCAGCTGCTGACTCATGCTGTTTTTGCTGAATCCCCCTCTCTTGTTGAGCGGGTTCCTTTGCTCGGTGGGTCATTTCCCATCAGCAGCATAAACATCTTTTAGTTGTCAACCGAGATGTTTCGGGCTGGCAGTCTCTGGCTCTGGTGACATCTGGTTTCTGAAAGAGGCTGAGCAGGGAGTTTCAAAGGGCTGAACATGCTTTTCTCTGCAATATCTCCAGAAAATTGGCTGGGGGTCAACGAGAAGTCTGGAGGCAGAGAGGGCGGTCGGCGGCCAGAGGTCCCCTCCAGCTGGCACATCCTCCCAACCAGGGTGCAAGGTGACAAAATTGAGCTCACGAGGGCAGAAGAAGATGGGCTCTTTTTCCAGAGGCAAGCTTATTTTTGCAAGGCCAGCTTTGAAGGGGATTAGTCCAAAACATATAAGAAGGCAACCGAAATTAAGTCACCTAGAAAGAGCAGAGAGATGTTGCAGGGCTGGTTTAACGGCTGAACGATGCCAGGCGTTGATGCACAGAGGAGGGTTTCCTTCTGCTCTGCCCCTGCGTCACTCGTGGTGGTGGAGCTGTGATTCCTACACGGGTGTCTTTGATGGCAGAAGCAAAATTGTAGAGGAAATAGAGTAGTGGGCTGCTGTTACTGCTGAGCACAGGTAACTTCAAGGTCTTATTGTGTAGTAGGAGATACGTGTTTTTGGTGGTGGGGGGTAGTAGTTTTAGCCAAGTCCCTACATCCAGACCATCGCAGGGGAGGAGAGGGACCCATTCCCCGTGTCGTGTTTTGGAGGTGGGAGAAGGAAGGAACAGCAAACCTGGACGCAGGATTTCACAGAAACCAGCTGCCCCATTTTCTGCTGTGGCTGCGACCCAAGGAGAGCATCTTCCCTGCCCTCCCCAGCCAAGAACAAGCATCATGAGCAAAGGTCCCCTTGCTGCTCGGGTGCCTGGAGATGCCCACTGCTGAGGAAGGACTTGTGCCAAAATTTCAGCAGACTCTTTATGTGCCACGCTCTCCTGACCGATTGAAGTGTGCTTTTGCTAGCGTTGCTGGCACAAGTGAAAAGGGCTGTTGATGCACAGGAGGATCTGGGATGTGGGGCTTGCCTGTGCCCCAGGAGTTTCCAGCAGAGGATGGTGCATGTGGCTCCTCTTGGTCTTCTCTGAGATACTGAGCCAGGCCAAATGGGCTGCTTCTCTGCCTGGCCCACCTTTGAGAGCTGGTGGAGGTTCATCTCCTCTGGGCTCGTCCTCCGGACGTTTCTGAAAGGGTCTCTGAGAAACATCAAGCCTGCTCTTACTGTCTTTGGTTCTTAAATTGGTGCAAAACATGAAAGGCTAATCAGCCAGCCCTGTTTGCAGCTGATGGAGGATGTAATTTCAGCACTATCTGTGCTTGATAACATTTAAACATTTCATTTAATCCAGGGAGAGGTGCTCTGAGGTAGAGAAAAGCCCATCCAAGCAAAAAAACACTAATTCCTCCACCACCAAAAGACCAAACCAGATCATTGCTTTTCCTCTGAAGCAAGCCCAGCCTTCCCGGACCTCCTCCCAGCTCGTGGGGGATGAGGAGCACTGAGCCCTCTCGCCACGGAGGAGCTCAGCTCCCAGCAAACGACATGTTCACACACGAATGCTGTTTTGTGGTGGGAAAAAATAGACGGCTCCAGCCAGCAGCTGTCCCCAAGGAGGGGCTCTGAGTGGGTATGGGCTGCTCTAATTACAGCCACGTATTCATAACAAGAAGCACTGCGGGAGAGCAAGGCGGATGGGGGCTGATTTCTCAAGCCTTGTAGCGTGGGGTATGGCCAAGCAGACTTCTCTTGTGGGTCTGGCAGGGCAGATAGAGGAAGCAAACGGGGCCCCATCACCTCTGCGTTTCTCGTTAGCCTCTGAAGCTGCTGCACCTCAGTGAGCTCCCCATGGCTCATCCCATTAGCTCTATTTAAGGGTTGGGAAGCAATATGTTTATCCAGACACTGGGAGCGAAACACACTCACTTTTTTTTCAGTCTGGGACATCTTATTTTAGGTTAAGGAAAACAGCAAGGAAAGGAAGAGCAAATATAACTCCCCAGGAGACAGCAAGCCCACTGTGTCTGCCTCGGCGAGGATCTCAGTCTTGGAAGTCTGTAAAACTCAAACCACCGACGTCCTGCGGAGGGGAGAAGTCAACAGCTATCCATGGCCATGCAGCCCACAAAGAGGGAAAGTTCAGAAGAAGCCTTAACTGTGAACAGGTCCCTGGGCTGGGAACCAGGAGATCTGACACTGCTTCTCCAGTCCTGGTTCAGCAGAGCTGTGGGGTGACTGGGAACAAGCCCAGTTCCCTTCCAGCACGTCTGCTCCCCGTCCTGCTCTTTGGCTGTTTGAACCAAAAGCTCTCCTGGGCTGGCACTGGCTCTCTGAACGTACCTCCACACACTTGCAATATAAAAATCAGACCCAGCCATTTCTGCCTGCCATAATGTGACCCACCCCCAGGAAAGCTCCTGCTCAGCTCCAGAGTTTTGGGGGCTGTTCCTGCAGTTGCAGCCGCTTGGGTTTCATGGAAAAGTGAGGAAAATCTGGCTTTCCTTTGGAATCAGGTCATTACTTTTTTTCATCTCTGATAAGGCTGATGGAGAGCTTTGGATATGGATGAGGACGCATGGAGGTCCCTTCCCCTACCTGCAATGGAGGACATGGGAGCTTGTTCTGAAGATATGGGAAAATAGGAGCTGATGCAGTGGTAAGAGAGAGGCAAAGAGAGATCTAGGAATGAGGAGAAGGGAAGGACATTTTCCAGGATGTGTTACATCAGAGGACATTCATTTGGCAAAATACAAACCCTGGAATGCAACAGTTCTGAGGACATTTGCTCTGGAAATGTGGCAGTATGCCCATCTGCCTTCTTGATGCCCCACTGCCAGCAGGCAAAGGGTTTTGGTCACTGCGTGCAACCCTTGTTGAACGACAGGAGCAGAGCATTGTTGCAGTACTCAGCAAACCTGAGGTCCTGGGGAACTTGGTGCCACGTCTGCTGAAATGGCTGCACTGTAACGGGACCTGTCACCCAGCTGCCATGGTTGAATATGAGTGGCAGGATTTGTCCCCTAGCACCAAGGATTGCTGTGCAATGTTCCCAGCATGACTGGTTCAGAGGAAGAAGTATGAAGCGTGCGGCTCCCCTCCGCCCTGCCCGCCTCTGCTCCCTGTTTCTCGCTGTCGTACGTGGCCGGGACTCGCCCGAGGGCAGGCTTGCTGTAGTTTCCTGTGTTCATACAATGTCTAAAGTAATCAACAAGATTTTCAGGGCACCGCAGGGCTGGATTTTCAAGCACTTGGTGCTCACTGACATTTCAGGAGAGTCTGACTCTCCTGTAAGCACCTAATAAGGCTCAGAGGGAAGAGGGCAATAACACTAATAGCAGCAGCAGCAGCGATCCCTAATATGATGCTGGCCTCCTCTGTAATTGCCTTTTCTCCATTTTGTTTCTCCAGTGCATCAACAAACCAGTTGGTTTAATCAGCAGCAAAAGCCACGTAAGTGCACCAGCTTGTAGTGCTGGGTTTGCTTTGCCTTCTCCATCAGGCCGTATTCGCCCGTGCCTGATAGCCCAGGGACATGGCGAGTCTCTTCCCCCAGGGGGGCATCCGTAACATCTTTCTCTCCGGCTCCAGATTGGGTTCCCAGAGGGGACATAGACCTCATGACGGTGGAGGCCAAACGCCCGGCACCTCATTGCTCATTGCAAGCCCACCAGCGTGGGACTTCATCGTGCTTGCAGGCTGCGCTCCTGCCCGGGGCTCTGCAGCTGCCCCCAGCACTGCAGGTGCCCTGTGCTATGCCCAAGAAAACCAGAATAAAAGGCTGGTGGGTGTTGGGAAAATGGTGGGGTTTTTTTGCTGATTTAGGCTGTGGATCAGAAAGGACAGTCGTCTTAACAGACAAGCCCAGCTTTGCCACAAAATCTGGCTACAAGCTGCTGGGGCCCCAGAGCGTTAATTTAGGAGAAGAAAAGGCAGAATCAGCAACCGATTAGCTGAATTATTTTTTAAATAGGAGGTTTCAGTGTCCATGACTTCCCTGGCTCACCGCTCCAGCCCCAGGCTTTGCAAAAATCAGGCATTACTGCTCCCCCGGCACTGCGGGGGCTTCAGCCCCGATGCCTTGCATACAGCGGTGCACATCTGCACCAGGGGCTGCGTGCATCGGCAGGGGGTTCAGATGGGCAGGGTGGCACGGCCGTGCCCCCCCCGGGCTAGGGGTGCCCGTACAATAGGGAGCCTGGGGCGTCTTGCATAGCGGTGCCAGTGTGAGCCGCAACAGAGGCTGCATTCAGGCTGCAGAGGGGCTCTCCCGGGGCGGCACTTGGGTCCCCGCTGACCCCGGGGGGGGGGGGGGGGGGGGGGGGGGGAGGGGGGGTTTGCTCAGTTAAATAAAATGCTGGGGAAAAAAAAAACCAAAAACCTCCATGTCTGATCCAGGCTTAGGCAGCCTGATGCTCTCTGGCTGGGCTCAGAGGAGGCGTGTGGTCACCCAATATTCGCCGTAACGGCCGATTTGCGGATTTATGGCAGCAATCTGAAAAATGCAGCCTCTTGCAAGTGAGCCACTGGAGCTGGGAGGAACGTGCTAAAGGCAAAACATGATGGGAAAGTAAATGGAGAGGAGCTCCCTGAGAGCAGGGAGAAACCCACCCCAAGGACCAAAACTTGGCTCCAGAACTCAGGAAAGAAAGAAAGAAAAGAGGCACGGGGAACATATATGGACAGCAAAGAGGCACATTACATACCACCGCTCCCTTTCCCAGAAACAGCCTGTTTTCCAGCTAGTGCTCCTCGAGCAGAAAGATGTTTATGTGGAGGCATCAAAGTCCGCTGCCTGCGGGAACGCTTGGCGGGGGAGGCAGTTCCCACTCCCATCATCTCTGGCTGTGCAACACCTGCGCTCGATTGTGTTCAGTTTGCTCCCGGTGACAACGTGGGGCCATGCAAGGTGCGAGGGTGTCACCGCCGGTGGCTCGGCCCTGGCATGGCGAGGGCTGCTGGTGTCTGGTCGGCCGGGGGTTGAAGAGGTGCCGGCCGACCTGCTCTTCTGAGTGTGCTCCTCTGCTCCGCCAAAGACATTATTTCAACACTGCAGTTTCCCTCATGACCTTTACAGCTGCTGGTTTAAAATAATTTTTTGGCTTCTTGTCCTGGAAGGGATTTGATGTCAGAGATGAAGTGTCTAAACATTTAACCCCTGCTCTCCCCATCTTCTCCTCCTTTCCTTCGGAGCCCGAGGGCCTTTTGTCTGCTCTTGCCTTGAGGTGAGCAGCTCAGGTAGGTGGTTCAAGGTAAAAGGGAACCAAATTCAGGTTACAACCTCACCCAGAAGATGCAGATGCTGAGCCCTGAGTGAGAGAAAGCCCCATGGGCTCCCCATGATCTGTGGAGGAGAAGGGAGCCCAGAGGCTCCAGACCAGGGTGGACAACAGCCCATAAAGATGTCCCTGCCTCCTACAGGAAAGCTGTTTTCTTTGCCCTGGATTAGATAGAGTATCTTGGAAGCTGGGAAGCCCCAAGAGACCTTCACAGTCGTAGATGACATATATCAAGGCCTGAGCTAACTGATGTGAAACCCCAAGGGTGCATCTGTGATGGGTCGGTCTACATTGGTAATGCTACTTATTCCTGAGCTCCCTAAAATGCTGACTTTGCCTTGAAATTATCTCCCAAATGTGTAACTTGAGTTCACCTTTGGGCTCCAGTCCCCCAGGGCTCTGCATGCCCTGACCTCTGGCTCCCCGGTCCGGCTTGTTGACCTGTGATGGGACCTGTCCCCTTCCCTGAGCAGAAGCACCCTGCGGTTCCACAGTGGGCACAGGGAAGGCAATGGAGAAGGCGAAAATAGGGGAAAACAACTTTACCCTCAGCAGCCCCTCCCCTATAGTCCTCCCCACTCCCAGCTCCACTTCCAGAAGCTTTCCAGGCTTGCACGAGTCTCTGAAGCGCTTTGACCTCCTTTTTTCTACCTTGGTGGCACTGTATACTTTATTCTCTTCCTTCAAAATTCATTGTAACTATGCAGGGGATGTTTCTGAAGCAGCAATTTCTCCCCAGGAAGCAGAGAGCTGCTGTCTGGCCATAGCAGACACGGAAAATGTATACAAACACGTGGAAAGACAGAATTTCGAGCCATGAATTCAACCCAAGTGCAAGGAACTAACATTTTTATGAAGGATCCGTTGTGCAATGGAAAGTCCCGGATGTAAACCACAGCAGTAGGCAGTGCTCAGGAAAGGTTACAAAACCCGAGACGTGGTTATTGAAGCCTTTGAATGATCCATCAAAGAATGCAATATAAAAATGTTCTTACGCTCGAAACTGGGGGAGGTGGGAAAGGCTGCACAGCATAGAAAGTTGGTCACAGAGGACTTGGAGGAGTTATGTGAATCGGGCAGGAAGGCAGACAAGTGTGGACGCTGTTTCACGACGGTGATGCTGCTGCTTTTGCTGAGCATAATTAACACCATGAATATGTGGGTCGAAAACTGGTGACATGCAGGGAAATCACCTGCTGTGTGGACAGGCGAGATGCTTGATAAAGTGTAGGTGTGAATACAGATTTAGCATGCTTGAGGATGGAAAGGGAGCTGGAAAGCTCGCAGGCATGTCTGGGCATCCTGATCTGCTAGGGCTCACTGCAGGGTCTGGCCTGCACCTAGCTTGGGGTTTGTCCACCACAGGGTCAGCAACCGACGTTGCTCCTTCTGCTCCCAGGGCCAAGCCCTGGCTTCGCTGAGGTCAAGGAGAATTTTTTTTCTATTGGATTCAACAAACATGAGCCATGGAATGACCAGCAATAGGTATTAATGTCTGCAGTGAACACAAACAGGGTTGCAGAATTTTAGGTGTCCACCACTGCAAGTATTTGTGCTGGGCACCTTGGAGATGTACCCCAGCTCTGGCTCTGCTCCCAGGAGTGCTTCCTCACCAGTGCTGATGTGGGGAAAAGGAAGAACTTGAACTGGCCACTTGGGGAGGAAGGTCCAATGCAAAATTGGTGGTATCACCAATACCTGTGGTCATTTTTCACCTCTGAGCTCCACTGTACAGTGTTAATTTAATTCCTGTGATATCCTAGGGACAATGGATAGCATCAGCAACCCTGTGGATAAACTGATGAACAAGGCTTTTGAGGAGCGGGTTAGTGTTGGAGGAAGAAAAGCAAGTTGGGAGTTTTGACCCGTATCCTGCTGGGTACCATTGAGGACCAGATGCTGCAGTTCAGAAAAACCCAGTTGTGGGGTGGTGCTCGGTTGTGCTCCATCCCACGTAGGAGTCTTCCCACCCCACCACAGGTGTCTAATGCACCTGCGATGGGGACAAATGGCCTGTCCTGCTAGAGGTACCCAGTCAAGGGTGAACCAAATCATGAGTGTTTTCCCTGGATATCCGCCGTCTCAGCCTCATGGAGGAGATGAATCACTCGCCTCCTTCCAGACTCTGCTTCTGGTCTGGTCTGCTGCAGGCTGTGGTGGTGCAGCCCATCAGCCCATTAGAGATGGGTGTAGAGTTTTTTTAGGTAGGACAACGCACAGCGGAGCCCTGAATTTACTCAGTTTGCACTGGAGGGTGACTGGTGCAAGTGTGGGACATCTCCGACAGCGTTTGTGCAACGTCAAGCAAGAAGTGGTCCGGGACCATGGTTAGTGCTCCAAGCTGCTTCTATGATATTAAATTAAGAAACGATGATGATGATGATGATAGTAATAAAGCCAGCAGCAGTGACAGCAGTGCACAATGCAGGACACATCTCCTGGGGGGATGTGGAAAGGCAGCAGACGGCTGGAGGAAACGGGAATGTACAAACGCCGTCTTGGGAGGGCCGTCTTCGAACGTGCCTTTCCTACACTATTTCCCAGCTGATGAGCACAGAAGGATTTAACAATATTAACTCATTAAGGCTGACAATGTCCTGGGGGTGTAAAAGCAATGGGGTATCCTTTCATTTACATCTCCACGGCTGTTTTGCTGAGCATTGCAGGTGATGGAGACAGGGAGAGGTGTTTCGGAGCAGTTGCTTTTCCTCTTCCACGGCTTTCTCCTTTGCCAGGCAGACTGCGGTTGCCGCAGAAGTTTTCTGTTGGTGCTGCGTATTGTATGGCTGTAGCTTTTTGTGCATGGGAGTTAAAATGCCCACCGTCTAGCAACTCATTAGCTCTCCGTTGGCAGCATTAGTGGTTAACAGTGTAATTAGTTTCAGTGGTAAAAGGAGATTTTGCAGACACAGGAGAGAGATCGTTAATCTTCTGGCATTTCAGACAACAGCAAAAAGTAGCAAATTGCTTGTTAGAAACAACACCAGAAATATTGCTTGCTGTTAAGGAACTTATAACTAAAACACTGACCTGAGATGGCTTTGTTTTGTTTTTGAGTTATGTTAAAGAATAGTGATTTTAATGTCATGAAACATCTTGTAATGTCAATGAGCAGGCAGCAAAACATCCACCAGGACCCCGGTGTTCGTTACGCTTCTGGTTAGTCTGTCACTCTGCGAATATCTGCAAAATACTGTGTTCAGGCTCAGCGTCTGAGTCATCTCCCTGCTGTGGGAAGGAGGTAGACTTCATAATGAGGATAAGAATGTGCCACTGTCCTTTGCTAGATGTGTGCCCAGCATTTAGCAAATTGGGCCTTAAATCAGGGCAGGACATTGCAGGAATTGCAGAATAACAGTGTTACAGGTAATGGTGTGCATTTGTCATCTTCAAGCCTTCCTCCAGCGTCCGGGTGATGGTCATCCCTGCCTTAGAGCTGGCAAGTCGGAGCTCAGAGTAGGCAGCTTTTGCTTGATAAGGAAAACTCTTTTGACTGATTTCTGGGTCTTGGGTCTCAAGGACTGGAGCAAAGACAGGTGGAGGAATGCCTGAAGGCCACGTCCACATTGTTGGAGACCACCTGGAAGCTGTCCAAAGCATCGTTTGGCATTTGACCGTGACCCAGAGCCCAGCCCTCATGGCCCTGGTCGGCAGCTGAAGCCAAGGACCAAATGCTCCAGGAAAAGCATTTTCTGCTGGTGATGCTGCAGACTTTGCTAGATTCATGACGTGTTGGTAATCTCATGAGGAACACTGGCTGCCTCACATTTCCAGACTGAAAAAGGTCACATAAAGTTCAGACAAGCTTTGGGAACATATTTGAACTTCAGGATGTTTGTACGAACCCAACCTCTGACCTCCTGAGCCTCACGTTTTACTAATTCATAAGCACTGAGGGACCAGCCCATCTATGTACGTGTGTGTGCGTTGTGGAAAGACGACCAAATTGTTACAAGAACATAAACTGGCAGGGATGTGAGTGTGGTATTCTGGACCATTGTGTCCCAACACGTGGCAGAAGGAGAAGGAACACCTTGGATCTAGATAATGCCTCCAGAAACATGTCCGTCCCCGAACAAAGTGAGGTCTGTTACCGCTAGGACTCAAATAACTCAAACCCTTTGAGGAAATGGTCCATACACCTTATTTATCGTCCTGTGTTTGACTACCCCTCTCTCCCCCCGGAGCAATTTAGGCACCGTGTATAACAGCATGCACATTATTCCTGAAAGCATATGGAAGACTGGCTCATTGTTTGAAGGGGGAAGGTGGATTTTATCGTCGTGGCAGTGAGCTGGGGATGCAAGCGCCAGAATGCAAAGGTGGCCTTGGGGTTCGGCGTGGGCTTGGAGGGGTGCTTCTGGCTTTTGAAAGGTTTTCCTCCTGTTCTGAGGGCTTGAGTCCCTCAAAATCAGAAAGCAGAACGAGAAGTTATTTAAAGGTTATCTGTTGCATGCTGTGTGCATCTATATATGTGTATGTAAATGCTGAAAGATTGATGGAAACAGGGAAAGGGAGGAAAAATGGAGTGGGGTTTGCAGGACCATTGCAGGGCAGAGAGAGGGATGCCCAGCAGCATGCAACATTGGTGCCCAGGACCAGGAGACCCGAGGGCTGGGGACTGTCTCCTCCGGCAGCAGCCCCCGCTCAGCCTGGCATGTTGCTTCCCAGCTGATTTCGGGATCCTTGGCCACCATCGCTCGCAGCTCTGCAGGAAAGCTGTGCTGCATCTGGCCTTGCAATCTGATCACTGAGCTTGGTGAAGCGTCGCTAGCACACGGCCAAATGTGCTCATCCCACCCAGAAAGGGGGTACAGAGATGAGAGGAGGAGAAATGCTTAAATATGGGAAGTTAAAACCCCTTTCTGATGGGCCCCATTTCCTGCTTTTGCACTCAAAAGCAGCGTGCGGGGAAGGGCGCAACAGTATTTCCCGACAGCTCACTTCTGGTAGCTATAGAAACTTAAAACACAGCCACAGTAACAAAAATACATCTCCTTGCTGGAGCTTCCTTCCCTCGCGGGCCGTGGCTTTTCCCTGACATGAGCCGCCCCAACCCTCCAAGACCCCGTGGAGCCTCAGCCGGGGGTCTGAAATTTTTTTTGCCAGTTGGAACTGAACAGTGTAATTTTATTAGCTGGAAATGGAGAGTTGTGGAGGCAGGGAATACCGGGGACCAACAGGCATTGACTCAGGGGAGAGATCCAATCCTAAACATTGCATTTGTGATAGCAACAATATCAGTACGGCTACGAGTTTGCTACCAAATAGATGGATATAGTGAAGTAGAAAGGCTGCCGGGAGGACAGGGATGCCGGAGAGCGGCGGATGCCAGGAGCAGCTTGTTGGCAGAGTCCCGGCGGCACCCTCCTGCCTGCAGGTCTGCGAGTCTGGTCTCTGGCTCGGATCCGTGCGGCTTTGTGCCATGCCGTGGGCATCCGAATGGCTTTCAGGCTTTGCCACACACCATGGGACTCAGCGACCCGCCGGGACAAGGTGGGGTTCCCTCCATCACACCTGATGGACTGAGATATCTGCTGAGATGATTAGCAAGGACACAGGTGGAGGAGAAGGGATTTTTTTTTGCTATTCTCTGGCTTTTTAGGAAATGTGTGCTCATTGCAGGATGGTGAGCGGCAGAACCTCCCGAGACATCCATCCCAACGCACATTTCCACACTCAGATGTGCCCTACAGCTCAGCATCCCAGTTTTGTCCCAGATTAGGGGCAACACGGGGCAGAAAGACACCCGACAAGTGCCAAGCGAACAATATATTTCATTGTTTGATTCCCCCCCGCCAACAAATAAATAAATAAGCAAAGCCTACTAGACATGGGATTTGTGACCACCTGCGTGCCAGTGGATTACTCTGCTTTTGATCTCGCCCGCTGCTGTGTGCCAAACCGCGGTGGCCCTTTTGCAGCCCCCTTGTTGGGAGTTGCCTTTGGCTGCTTGGGCTAGCTCTTGCAGCAGCAGGCATGCTGGCAGACAGGGGGGGTCAGCACAGCACCCCATTTTCTTCCCTTGAATATTGTTCATAGGGAGTACTTTGGTTAAAAGGGAGCTTGCAGCTTTTTGGGTTGGTTGCTTGCTTGCTTTGCTAGGGCTAGCAGGAGAAAAATGGAATTTTTTGCCCTTGCAAGAGAATAACAGGTGGCTTTTCTGATAGGATGGACCCCCTGCATGGGGATGATGCTTGGGTGGGCTCCAGGGCAGACCTTGCAAGCACATTCCTCTGCTGCTGCCGGTAAAGAGGCAGTGCCAACGGCGGTGGGCTTGCAGTGGATACCACCATGCGGCTCCCCCCGCCAAGTGCTGCTCATGAGGGAAGGTGAAACACCCGCCCTCGCCCCCCACCCGCCCCACTGCCTTGCAAAAGGTGCTGCCCTTCTCCCAGCCCTTCGGAAAGGTGCACCATCTTCTGAACGTTTAGAGGGATGCTAAGCGTTGTGGGTCCCCGGGGTCAGGGTGAGACCCTGGAGTGTGGTGCTGTCAGAGGAGGAGGGGTGCAGGGACCCCAGAAGAGGTGATGTGATGGGGTAAGAAGAGAGGGAAACCCTGTAAATCAGCGTGGGAGAGGATCAGGTGTGGACCACAGAGGATGAGGTGACAACATTGCAGGAGCTGGTGTACGGGAGAGCATCTCCCATAAGCCCATTTCTTAAAAATACGGCTGTTTCCGCAGCTGCCTGCGGTGTCTGTTCCCATGCATTGCTACTCTATTGCCAGGAAGTTTTTCCTAATAATTTTCCTAATTGATGTCTTTCTTTGCTTCAGATAAAGCTGATTTCCTCCTCTCGTAGCCCAGCGGATGTGGAGAACAATAGGTACCATGCCTGCTCTGCCCACCCTGTGTGACGAGGACTGTTATCCTGCTTCCGTAGCGCTGATGCCCAGACCTCCGCTGGGAATGAAGCAAATTCAGAGAACCCACCCGAGGGAAAAAAACCTACTCCAAAGAAGTGATTCTGAAAATAACTTTGCAAAAAAATGGTGGAAAGCAGCAACTGAATGAAGAACAATGTCTACAGCTGTACAATGTTCCAGGACAGGTGCAGCAAAATACATACAGGTATCCATAGCTCAACTTTTATAAAATTAATAGAAATAAAAGACTCTCATCACTGACATTTCTGTGAGCTTTGGGAGTTAAGAAGCAGCTGAGAGCGATCAGCACGGCAGAGGGAAATCATGATCAAGCTTTGTGTGCTGTGTTGCACTGCGGAGAAGGGAAGGTGCTGCTTGGGGAAACCGCAGCCCAGGAGCCCTTCGCAGGGCAGAGACCCGCTTTGGGGATCCAACCACTGATGTGAAGCTGCTTATTGCGAAATATGCAGCTGAATGTGTCCAGTTATCACTCTGTCTCTGGGTAAAGTAAACAAAACCTGAGCTTGGGGTTTTTTTTTAAAATAGCAGATGGTGAAAAAGTCTGCAGCCCCCAATTCTTTAATCCTTTCTGCGTCGGCCGTTGTTTCCAGACCACGTCTGGTTGCTCTTTCCTGGACTGGCTCCAGCTCATCTGTATTATCCTTAAGCTGTGGTGCATCGCAGTGAGTCGAAGCATTGCACACAAGGAGAGGTGTCACCTCCCATGGATGCGCCCAAGGGTGGCCCTTGCGCCTGCCCTTTCCCTCCTGAGCATCATCCCAAGCTGGACCCCATCACAACCTCCTGAGCTATTTTCTGGGGGTTATAGACCTCTACAAAAGCTATTCCCCAACTTGGATTTGGGCATTAGTTATCCATCCAAAACACAGCTCTTTACTTCTCTGTTCTTACTGAATTCTCACTTGAAATAAACGCCATGAATTTATTAAGATTTTTTTCTAATTGTCTGCCTTCCAAAACCCTTGCAGTCCTCATAGCCCAGAGTCATCCACACACTTTATAACACACTCTTCAGTCTATCATCTGGGTCGCTAATGCAAATTTTGAATATATGGGGACCGGTTGCCGCCTCAGATCCCCTCGCAGCCTGGCAGGGAATGTCTGATAACAGCTTGCTGAGCACAGGTTTTCTCCCCTCTGTTGTGCCCCCCCTTTATACCTTCACCTGGATCAGGTTTCCCTTGTTTGTTTGCAAAATTGTCAGCCAAGACGGTGCCAGGAGCTTCCCTGGAGTGAGGATCTGTCACAGCTACAGCTTCCCTTCGTCAGCCGGGCTGGTTTTCTTGTCAAAGAGTAGAAAGGATTGACAGGAATTTGCTCTTGAAAAATCCCTGTGGGCAGTTTCTCTTCCCCTTATTTCCCTCTGGTCTAATACTTCTAAATTGCTTAACAATTTGTACCGGTAGCTTTCTGGATGCTGAGATCCGGGTCATGGCTGGGATGATCTGGGCACTGCCCGAATATACCATCTGATTTGGTCTTGTATTGCTGATCCCAAACTGGGATCAGTTTAGCACATTTGATTCACCAATTCTTTGGTCGGCGAAGGCTGGAGGGGACCAGAGACGTCTGCTCCCCGTGCAGGCTGCTGCAACACCTATAGATTTGTTCTGGCCCTGGAGGGCAACCTGCCCGCCGTGGAGGCAATGCACTCTGGGGATATCTGGGAGAAGCTCCCTGCTCTTTGAAGATGTAGCAGAGCCTTTCAATGCAATGTCAGAGGTTAATTGTGTTTAGGTATTTGGCGCTTGGCAACATTTACGAGGGACGGAGAAAACATAAGGGACTGGCGTGTGTTCTCAAATGCTCCATAACGATGTCAGCCGAGGAAGATTTACGTAGGAGCTGGAGCATATGGCATGCTTTATTACTGCAATCATCTGCCAGGACATGTGCCGTCACCTAATTACACACCCACATTTTGTCTTCTCTGCTTTACATCTTGCCTTATTTCCTGCAGAGGCATCAGCCACGGGTTTTTTAGACGGAGCACTGAGTGGTGCTCCATCAGAGCGGTGGGACATCCCGGACAAGGACAGCGGGAAGAGGTTTCCCTGCAGGGATCTCCGGGGTGCGGTCTCCACTCATGCTGGTTGGTGCCTGAAAGCTTGCCGAGGAGCTAATGCACCTCTTAGCTCCCATGTGGCTAAAATCCAGCTGGACTGACTCCTGGGGAGATAAAAAGCAGAGGATAAGAGCAATCAGAGAAAATAGATGGCTATTTAACACGTCGCCTGTTCCAAGGTGACACTCTGTTCTGCACCGTTCCTACATGCTTGTCTAACTTGTTCTTAAAGATTTCCAGTGATGTAGATTCCTTTGCTTCCCCAGCTAATCTAACCCCTGCTTAATTAACCTTGTCATTAGAAAGATTTCCTCAAGTCTCACCCAAACGTACTGCACTTTAGTTCACCCCTTCTTATCCTACCTGCAGTAGACACGGAGAACCATGCACTCCTTTCTCTGAAGGGATATTATGCCTCTGAGGACTGTTGGGAGGTCTTCCCTCAATCTTTTTTCCCCATTTCCTTCAGACCTTACGTTAAGTTTTCTCGACCTCTGATCATCTTTGTTTCACCCCTTTGGGCTCTGCCCAGTTTGTTTGCATCCTCCTGCGATGGTACTCTCCAGCTGAGACCTCGTCAGCGGTGAGCAGTGCCGAAGGAAGACTCCATGTACCTTAAATCCAACAGTTGTGTTAACTCATCCCATTTTTAATGGCTTTTTCAGGAAAGAAAATACCAATGGCTCTCATGGCCCTGTCTTATCGGTGAAGAGGGGGACGGAGGCTGCGGTGGAGAAGACAAGAGGATCTGCCCATTGTGGTGGGATTTCTGACTGCCTGCAGCCATGGCCTTCCAGTTTCAGAAAAAGCTTTTCCAAACTGGAAAAAAAACCCCTTTTGTGATCCAAATTGGATTTGGAGCTTGATTTCAGTGATATTTTCAGACCTGCTTTGTTTTTAGTGTGTCTCGTTTTGCAAGGATGAGAACATTTTGTGCTGATGAAATTGTTCAGCTTAATTGCACGCTAAAAGCATGTTGATGTTTATATTATGTGAGTATTAATTTTAATCTCCAATATTAATCAGTAGCAATGTAAACAATGTATTGAGTATTATCTTTGCCAGGTTATATTTGTATATAATTTAGTATTTCCAACAGGTGTTTAATATTTTATGTTGTGTGATATTTCTCTGTTATTGTTCATCAGGGACAGGAAAAGAAATAAAGGCTTTAAATGGCAGCAAGGGAGTTTAGATTAAATATCAGGAGCATTTTTTCTTAGGGGAAGGGCAGCGAAGCACTTGAGCACTTTGCTGGGGATGGTGAGGAACTGCCGTGACCCCAGTGTCCCCAACCCGTGCTGCTGTATCAGGCCATCACCTCAAGTCCCTTTTGTCCCCGTTTTCCCCACGGGGAAGAGAAACTCCAGCCTGTGGGAGGGATTTCTGATAAAAAAGCCCTGAAAACTCATGGATTTGATTGCCATAAGGGAACTATTTTCTTTATTTTGCAGAAAATGAAAAAGATTAAAGGCAAGATCTGGGCTGGCTAAACTTTGCTTTGATTGGGACATTGGGGTCGCTGAAGTAGCTTATAAATGAACTGCCCAGAAAACCATGGTCCAATTTCTCCTGCTCCCAGAGTCACCTAAAATTTAGCTGGCACTCCCTGGCAGGACCGAAGACCATGTATCCAAAGTTGGATGATGGCATGTGCCTGAAGATCAAGGCGAAAAACCTCTGCATAAGAAACTGCTTGTATTTTTTGCTTGTAACACTGGCATCCGTCCCTCAGGTCTTCTGCGTGCCTGGAGCACCCAACTCCGGCACAGCATGGGAGCCGTGGCCATTTTCACCCCAAATTTGGAGGGCGGAAGAACCTGCTGCCATTCATCTCTTACATAATAACCTGCAACTGGAAAACTTAGTGGAGATGTCCAGTCTTCAACACACAAGATGCTCTGGATCCTGCAGGATCTTTATTTTTGCTTTCCAAAGGGCAATGGCCATTAGGTAGCGGTGGCAAGGGAAGGATGGGATGGAGACCGTGTCTGTGGAGTAGGGTGTCGCGTCACAGGCTGTACGTTGTGAAAGCTATGGGTGTAAAAGCAGAAAAGAGGCATTTCTCAGCCCCCTTGTCTCAACGAAGGTACCTAACTCCGGTGGTGAACTCATAGCACGTTTATAGACCTCAGGGAAGGACACGACTTCAACGACATCCAAAGTACCGAGACACCCAAATTACTTTTGAAAAAGCAATGCCCCTTCCTCAGCTGTTTGAGCACTTCTAGAAGTTTTTCCCACTGTTTCTTTACCTGCTGTGTCTCTCCCTGCGAGGTGCCAGAAGATCACACCGAGCTGAGGGAACCTGGGCTGTGTTTCTGCCGTGTCCTCTAACGCTTGGAGCTACGGCAGGATGATTTCTTCGGGTCTGGCTCTCGATTCCCAGCACTGAAAGAAGGGTAATCCACCTTATTTTCTTCAAAAATCATTTTGAGATCTCATGGAAAGAGTTATATAAGAGCTAAACAGCATTGTTATTTTTCACAACTCAACCACACTTTTGACATTTTTTGACTTTTAAACTAGAAAGGGAGTTGTTTATTATTATTTTCCAGGAAGCCATTTAGTTAAATTATATTTTAATAGTGTTTCAGCAGACTTTAGTGCAGGAAATAAAGTAGTCACAAGTTATGCACCTAAGTGCTGATTCGCATTATATTTCCCTGCAAAAAATATATATTCGTTGTTGCTATGAAACCAGAAGTTTTGCTTAGATCAGATCATTTTGTTCTCATGTCATGAATAAAGGAACTGAATGAACAATGCACCGCTAATGGTTTTCACTTTAAATCTACTTAAAGAAACCTTTCACCTCCCACACTTTCCAAACAAATAAGATCTTTTTAAAATGGTTTCGGTAAGTTTAGCGCCCCTGAAAGTGCCTTCTGCAGCACGGGTGGGAGAGGCAGCGAGAGAGGGGCTGGGGCTGCGCGTTGGCCTGGCAATTTGAGTTTTGCAATGATTTATGCCTTGGTTAAGTTGAGGGATGTTTTTTGCTTATGCACCAGTTCCCCTCTTCGATGGTGGGGGGCTCTGAGGGTCCGCCTGCTCCCGAGTCCTGAGCCCTGGTGGGAGCCCAGCGTGGCACCAGGATGTTGATGGTGAGATGCTGCTGATGAAATGTTGATAATGAGAATATAATTTTGGGTTGAATAGCTTTTTCTGGTTGCCTTTTTGAAGAAAGCTGTGGTTACGAAAGATTCACTTGACTCCCAGAGCTGGGTCTTTAAGGGTGGGGAAAAAAAAAAAAAAAAAGAGGTGAAATGCTGGGATAAAATTGCCTTTGGGTGACGATGTGTCTGGCCTTGGGCAAGGCAGGCAGGTTCTCTGTTTCTTTTGGCTGCTTGTGTATATGTACAGTGTGCATATATCTATATATCTATGTCTATACACATATAGAAAATATGTATTTATACATGCTGTATATGTAAATGTATATCTATACTCTATAGCATTAACTTTAACAAAAATTCTTGAATATATGAATATATATATGTATGTGTGCCTGTGTGTGTGTATGTATGTGCATGCCTCTGTGTGTGTGTGTGTATATATATATACACACACTTTTATATATATATATATATATAAAAATACACACACACACACATAAGCATATTCTTGAAAAAGGACTCAAAGAGAGAAAGTTTCTCTTGCTCCTATCCTCATTTATTTCTAATTGCGGATGATGGATTGCATTTATATGGTTTCCTCTAATCTCTTTTATTTAATACAAATATATCTCTGTAAGAATTCCTCGGAAGAACTGTGGGCAGAAAGCTAATTTAGCCTCAGTACTGATTCATATTCCTGCCTCGCTGCAGACATAACAGTAATGGGCTTGTAAAAGCCGGTGCTTGCGGAAAACCCCCACCCGTTTCAGGGAGCAGCTCTGGGGCGTCTCGTGAACCCCCCGTCTTTCCCCTGCTATCAGCAGGAGGGCGGCTGTAAGAACGTGTAACAGCCCATGAATGGGAAACGAGATGCAGCAGCCAAAACTGGAATGAAAGTCTCTTTTTAGCTGCTGAACAGAAGATAGGAGTTAAAATATGCAAGTCCATGATAGAGCCAGAAAAATGTGCGCTTTGTTAAAATTAACTAGCGAGGGCTGTTCTCCATCCTTCCTTCTCAGCCGCCGCAGTAAACACCATGGCTCCTCTCCAAACAGGAGCTTATTTTTGGGTTCACCTTGTGCAAGTTTCGACCCTGATGTCCTGATTCTTGTGTTGGAGGCGCTGGGTGCCGCTAGCTGCAAAAATCTCCCCAGATATCCGGCCTGGTGTGTATATACATATATATCTATATATATTTTTACAAGTCTCTAGCTGCTCTGTTTGCAAAATAAACTTTCAGTCTGTGAACTAAAAACAAATGCAGAAAAATCGACAGTGGTTAAACCTCAAGTTGTTTGGAGCGAAGTGATGCTGTCTGTAAAATCAAAATGTTTCTAGGGGTCCTTTTGCTGGTATAGATATGTCATGTCATGAATTACTTGCTTCACTAATGCAGCGCTTGTGGCAAATTTACTCTGTCGATTTAGACTGAGTTTGCAGGGAGCTTGAGAGAACAGCCCGGAATATTAACCCGGTTCCTACCACTGTTGCTTTAAAGAGGAGCATCATTAACTCCGACTTAGCTCATTAAAGCAGGGATGAAAGGAGAGGGCAGCTCAGAGCGAGGGGAATTAACCCAGCAGGGATCAGGGCGAGGGATGGCGATGAAGGGAGATGCAATATCTAACACACGGGGCTCCAGGAGCCGAGTGGTATCAGACATTTAGAGGTAGCCCTTAAAATTTTGGGAAATGCTTTTTCTACTCAGGCAGCAGGATTTTCCAGGGGGGGAAGATAATTCAGGATAAGCCCCGTGCCACACGTAAGCCGCAAATCCAGGTGGGTTTCTTTCAGGCTCTTCGCAAACTCTGGCATTAAACTTCCAGTAGTTATACTGTTAAACTGGAGGTCTTGTATGGATACAGAGAAGACAGCTAAGGGTAAGGTGTCACCTTTCCCTTTTGCATCCTCAAAGACAAACTCCCGTAAGAAGGTGTCCTCAGCTTTTGGGGCAGGAAAGGAGCAAGACCCATGTCTCTCCCCTTGAAACCGGTGCTAATTCCCGGCTGGTTTGGATGGGAGCAGGAGGGGAATTAGAGGATGCACAAAAGGTAGCTGTTGTGATCAGAGTGAACTTTGGGTCTGTCACACTGGGATGCGTATAAACAGCGTGGCTGTGTATACCTCCACTAGGTTAAATTAGCATCATTATCCCTTTATGAATGAGTAGATATTACCGTGCTGCCTCTTAAAAAAAGCAATTACTGTATCTATTGGGCACTACATTAAATGACACCATTTAATTACAGCCTAATTTATCTCTGAATGAAAAATATTTAAAATTGCTGTACAGTATATTATTCCATTCCATTACTGCAAATCTCTGTTTGCTGCCACAGATGAGCTCAGTTGGCAAGCCGGCCGCACACACCAGCGAGCGCTTGGCTTTTTCTCTCCTGTGCTTGGTGAATCAGCTCCAAATTCAGCCCCAGCAGCCCAATTTCTGTCTTTGATGGCCTTTCCGAGCTTTAGTGGAGGTGAGATGTTTTCCAGCCACCCCCAAATAACCAGGGCTGAGTTCAGCATCGCTGCTGCTGAGCCCTCCTGAGAAGTTGCATTTCTGTGGGTGCTGGAGCCCTTTGGAAAGCTCACGCCAAATAGGATGCCTCATCCTTGGAAAAGCTCCCAAAGTATTTCCATAGTAGGCACTACAGGAGATCAGCTTTGGGGCTATCGGGAATCCCAAATCAAGCCGATATAGGATTCAGGAAGGGGTTGGAACATCTTCAAGGGACGTGGGATGATATCCCAGCCCTACTGAGGTCAAAGAGGAGTTGATGACCACGTCCCTGGGGTTAGGGTTTCTCCTGGGGCCTCTGGTGAGGTCTCCAAGGCTAACCTGGAGGCAAGCCAAGCAGAAATCCAACAGTGGCCCATCCTTTCAGTCCTTCTAGCAGAGTTATGTCATGCCCCAAAAGTTTACATTTCACAAAATTCTTTGTGTTTTCAGCCACAGAAGTTCAACAAATGAAATAATCATGGGAAGATTTGCCAATTTGGCATAGATTTGGGCAGAAAGAGCTGTTGCTGCTAGCCAAGGACAGATAATTTGCTGTGCGTGCTGCTAACCACTCACAAGAAATGTGCCTATTTTATGCGTGTGTGACTAACGGACCAGCAAAAGAGGTCTTTAAAATAAATAAATAAAATAGCTACCCTTCTGGTCATATGCTCTAGGATTATGTTGAGTTACGTCATGTCCCATTCAGCCATGCCACGTTTGAAGGCAGTGGCAGGAGGGTGCGCAAGAGGCCGGCACAGTATACTGGCCACGATGCAGCAAAATCACCGGGGAGTTTAAGAAAGCCCTTCTTAATTTGAAAAAAGAGACAAAGAGAAGATTAAATTATTAAACTGAATTTATAATGCCGTTTCTGGCAAGGTTTGCTGTCTGAAAGGGCAGACACGGATGTGATTGTGGGCCGGCATCGGATGATGCTGCCTATCCAAAGGCAGATATTCCCCATTGCTGCTTGGGTTCACGGCAGACCCTCGGCTCTCGCCCTGGCTTGCTTTAGCCCAGCAGAAGAGGAAAGTGCCTGCGAAGCACTTTTCCACCAGCCTTAAGAGCTGGCAGCGGTGCTAAGTGCCCTAACGATGCGATGTTTGTGACCGCCGTCCTGTTTGCACAGAGTTGTGGGAAGCAGGAGGGCGGATTTCATGGCTTTGGGAATATAAAGGGCAAACACTGTTGAAAGGATAACACTTCTGTGCAGCAAACCAGAAGATATACAGCTGCCCACTGGAAGCCTTTTAAATAAATGATGGCCATTAAACATACAGTCACAGCCTTGCGAAGTGCAGCGTGAGAGGGAGGTTATTTCTATTATTATTATTTTCTGTGAAATTGGCATCTTCTGAGCAGCCTGAAATTGGGCAAGAGGTTTAGGGAGGGCTGGGAAACGGAGGCAGGCAGCGTTCCTGTTGCTTTTGCCCTGAGCTACAAATCCCCCTGTGTTAAAGGTGGTGTCTTCAAACACAGATGCCATCACTGCTTCATCCCAGGGCTATGAAATACTGAGTCATCGCGTTGCGAAGGGGAGGAAAACAAGCCCCCTTCCAGGGACTCCTCCAGCTCCATGGTGGTGAATCACAGAATCATAGAATCATTAAGGTTGGAAAAGACCTCTAAGATCATCGAGTCCAACTGTCGACCCAACACCCCCATGCCCACTAAACCATGTCCCTAAGCGTCTCATCTACACAAGCCCTGGCTCTAGATCACGGATTTGAGCACACGCTGAAGTCCCAGCGATTTCAGTGCTCGAGTGCTTTGCTGAACAGGTTTGCCTTAAACATATGTTTAAGGTTGGGCATTTGTGAAATAGGGCCCCTGATGCAGGCATTTCTTCTGTCCCTCCTCTGCTGGCCCGGATCTGCCTCTTGCGTTGCCCACACGCAGAGCGCGGCTGGAAGCGGCTCCCGGATCCTCTTCTGCCCGTCTCAGTGGTGACTCCACGTCCCAGCCTGGGACCTGGCACTGCCAGGCACATCGGCACCTGGCAAAGGGCTCCTCTCACCAGGATCACACAGCGCTTCTCAAAAGGGGAATGTGATGCCGATCTGCTTTTAGCAAAGGGTGAAGAAAAGAAGAAAAAGGGAAAGGGAAAGGGAAAGGGAAAAGAAAAAGAAAAAGAAAAAGAAAAAGAAAAAGAAAAAGGAAAAGGAAAAGAAAAAGAAAAAGAAAAAGAAAAAGGAAAAGGAAAAGGAAAAGAAAAAGGAAAAGAAAAAGGAAAAGAAAAAGGAAAAGGAAAAGGAAAAGAAAAAGGAAAAGAAAAAGAAAAAGAAAAAGAAAAAGAAAAAGAAAAAGAAAAAGAAAAAGAAAAAGAAAAAGAAAAAGAAAAAGAAAAAGAAAAAGAAAAAGAAAAAGAAAAAGAAAAAGAAAAAGAAAAAGAAAAAGAAAAAGAAAAAGAAAAAGAAAAGAAAAAGAAAAAGAAAAAAGAGAAAGAAAAAGAAAAAGAAAAAGAAAAAGAAAAAGAAAAAGAAAAAGAAAAAGAAAAAGAAAAAGAAAAAGAAAAAGAAAAAGAAAAAAAGAAAAAGAAAAAGAAAAGAAAAAGAAAAAGAAAAAGTAAAAAGAAAAAAGAAAAAGAAGAAAAAGAAAAAACAGAAAAAGAAAAAAGGAAAAAGGAAAAGAAAATAAAGGGAAAAGAAAAAGGAAAAGGAAGACTGATGGCACACTGTACCCTTTTGCATGATGCTGCTTTCATGGTTGGTTGGCAGATGTGAAAGTTGTTGGTGATGGGAAGATCAGACCTAAAGCTTTAGGGCTCATTTGCCTTTACAAACCAACTGGGAGCGTAGGTGAGAATTTGGAGCCCAGAAGCTACTCAGTTCACACTCAGAGCTACTCAGAAACAGCCTGGAAATGTTCTTCTGGACCCAAAATCCTTCTCCAGCTGTGGAGAAGATGTTGTACAGCCCCATGTGGGCTGAGCTCTGCTACCAGCAGCTCTGTGCTTGTGACCATCTCTGAACTACTCGCCAAGTGGGTTTCCTTGCAAAGAAAAATCGGTTTTCTTTCTAGATTAAGCAACATTGTTCCTTTTTCTTCATCCTTGCAGTTTCTTTTTCATTATGGCTGGGAAAAGAGAACAGAAATATAGCTACAGGAGAAACCTGACAGTATTCAGCTTAGTAGGGATCGGGGACAGTATTTTGCGCTTAGATCTGTACCGTGATTCTCATATTTATTAGAGAGGTTGACAACTGTGCTTATTCCTCTGTGTGATAAATCTACTGTAGTAAGAGGCTGTTCCCAGATGGTAATAGCTGGCATATGGGAGTGCACACATATATAAGCAAACCATCAGTACCCCCAACAGAAACCGTCAGCAGGCTGGTCAAAAATTCTTCAATTTTAATGGTGTGTGAAACGTCACGTGAAACGCATTCACTCAATAAAAACCACAGGGAATGTTATTTTCAAATGAACTCTTTAATTAAGAATTTTTTCTTCAGTCTAAAAGTTTCACTTGGCCCTGGAACAGCAAAAAAAGCCAACACAGCCCATCTTAGCAAGATGAAACAAGAGTATTGGAAAACTGGGGGGGGGGGTGGAAGAGATAATTTAGGTTGTAAAATGCTAATTAGCTTCTGGGATTGCAAAACCATTTGTTTGGGTTTTTTTGGCTGCAAATACGTTTACCATGAAGACACACAACTGCGTTCAACCTGGGGAAAACCAGGCTGGACGCTGAGGTTGCGCTTGCAGAGGAGGTGGGGCGGAATAAGCTCTTTGCCGCCCGAGGCACAGACCCGAAGCTGTCACGGCTGTAACATATCTTTCAAAGCAGGTTAAATCTCCTGCTCTTCATTACTGTGTGATCTATAGGAAAGTGCTGGCGTTTGCCTGTTTGTTTCGCATTTGGATGGTGCCGCTCACATTTGCACCCTGGATGGGAGGTGAGCAGGGTTGGGAAGTCTTAACAAGGCCAAGTGCAAGGTCCTGCCCCTGGGTCGGGGCAACCCCCGGTATCAATCCAGGCTGGGGGATGAAGGGATGGAGAGCAGCCCTGCCGAGAAGGACTTGGGGGTACTGGTGGATGAAAAGCTGGACATGAGCCGGCAATGTGCACTCGCAGCCCAGAAGGCCAATCGTCTCCTGGGCTGCATCCAAAGCAGCGTGGCCAGCAGGTCGAGGGAGGGGATTCTGCCCCTCTACTCTGCTCTGGTGAGACCCCACCTGCAGTACTGCGTCCAGCTCTGGAGCCCTCGACATAAGAAAGACACGGACCTGTTGGAGCGGGTCCAGAGGAGGGCCACGAAAATGATCAGGGGGATGGAACACCTCTCCTGTGAAGAAAGGCTGAGAGAGTTGGGGTTGTTCAGCCTGGAGAAGAGAAGGCTCCGGGGAGACCTTATTGCAGCCTGTCAGTACTTAAAGGGGGACGTATAAAAAAGATGGCGGCAAACTTTCTAGCAGGGCCTGTTGCGACAGGACAAGGGGGAATGGCTTTAAACTAAAGGGGGGTAGATTTAGACTAGATCTAAGGAAGGAATTGTTTATGATAAAGGTGGTGAAGCACTGGCCCAGGTTGCCCAGAGAGGTGGTGGATGCCCCGTCCCTGGAAACATTCCAGGTCAGGCTGGACGGGGCTCTGAGCAACCTGATCTAGTTGAAGATGTCCCTGCCCACGGCAGGGGGGTTGGACTAGATGGCCTTGAGAGGTCCCTTCCAACCCAAACCATTCTGTGATTCTATGAAGTTGCGCTGTGTCCTCCCCTTCTTCCCTCTTGCCATGATACTCTTCTGCTTCTGGCTGCAAATCTAACAAAACACAAACCCTGTGCAAAGCCTTTAATTTAAAATACTATCCATAAATCCGGTCAGCTTTATTTTGCCATGGGTGGTTTCTTAGCTATATTTGCTGCTTTTGCATTTTTTCTGGGGTCTCTGCTCTGAATCCCCTTAGACCCACTGTCAGGGTTTGCTCGAGGGACCACATCTGCCCTCACCCTCCTGCCTTCATACTCCTTCCCTGCACGAGTCCTTCCACGCAGCCACAGAAATGTGCTATATGTTGCCTATGTGCTATATATTGTCTGCCTGCTATATGCGACCTGTGTGCTATATATGGTCTATGTGCTGTATAGCTATATATTAGTATTCCAAATACATTTGCATACAGTAACTGTTATATGCACTAGCAGGTTTTGACTAGAATCACCCGGGTTTGGTTTATGTTACGAAGGTGGCTCCCTAAGCGTGTCTTTAGGGACACACCAACCTTCAGCCTGCAGAAGGGCGTGTTGTTTTTCCGAGGTAAACAGTCTAATATCCACGCTGGCTCCCGCTCAAGACGTCTTATCGTATGGATTACATGTAATGCAACCCATTATGCAATGCAGCCCGGATTACAGCCTGATAAACTCCATGTAAGCACAAAGCTTTGCAAAGCCGAAGCCGCCTTTAGCAGCCCTTGAGTGATAGTTACCGATGTGAGGCTGCTCGCTCATGGAGGCGTTTAAAGGCTCAGGCCCCGCGGTTTTCAGCTTTCCATTTCAAATAACGCAGGGAGCTTTGGCTCCAGCCCTCCCCACCCCACGGAAACACCTCGGTACGGGGTGCCCATAACCCGGGGGGAGGCATTGGCGGTGTTTCGGCTCCTGGGGCAGGTCCCGGTGGGGATGGACGGGGGTTGCATCCCTGCTGCGGGGCGCGATGCCTTTTTGCAGCATCCTCGGGTCCTCGGCGACTCCTCCCTCCGCTCAAACGCTGTCCGCCTGATCCAGAATTACACAGCTGGGGTGAGGTCTGCCGCAAGGTTATGATGTCCTCGTGACCTTTTTTTTCTTTTTTTTCCCCCCAATCCAACTACACTCTCTGCTTTTTTTCGCCGAGCTATAGTAGCACCATCCTTTGCCTTTTTGGAGTATCGTGCTAATTGGGTTGGAACAGATGCTTTCATTACCGAAAGCAATAGCTTGCAATTGGAAAGGCACCAATTATTTCTCCATTGAACACGGAATTATTTAATATGAGGCGGGATTTTGAAGCCAGCGGTATGGGGGGACGGGGATGCCCCACAAGCCCAGCCGTAGGGACATGGGGCTGCTGCTGATTATCTGGGAGAGGGGCATGGGCAGGGCATCGCCTGCTTTTCAGGTAGGTTTTTGGGGGCTGAGGAGGTGTCAGATCTGATAAAAGGTGACCCGCTACAGCCAATGTCAGGATTTCCCAAGGCCGAGGTTTAGCCCGTTCGAAGGAGCTATGTGTGTCTGTCGTGGAAAATGAGAGAACCTGAAATTGCAATGGTCATTGCTAACGAGAGAGCTGGTGGGGATACTAATCTTCCTGCTTTCAAGGTTAAGCTTAATTAACCTCTTACTATTAGATGCCAGGATGAAGCCTCGCAGGAAGGATGGAGCACCCGAGGGTTGCTGGTTTCCATCCCTTAGAGCAATGGGGATTATTTCCAGCCTTACCCAGGCGATTCAGTAACGTACCTGCCCAGTCAGCCCAGCAGCACTCGGGATTCTTGTCTTTCCCTTCCCGAGCTGGGACCGAAGGATGCAAATGGTGAGGCGACATAATGCTGATGAATATAGGAAAAGCAAAATTTCCTAGCGGGGGGAAATTTGGGGTTGCCATCACCTCTCCAGGTTGGCATAGCCAAGTAGAAGCTGCAGAGCAGATGCAGTAAAATATGCTTGGTCCAGGGGAAATACTGCTCTAAGCTGTTGTAGGGTATTAGGACTGTACAAAGCCGGGCTGCACAATAGGGATAGAAATCTCCGGGCTGTGCGGCGCCTGCAGAGCAAGACCTTTTCTAATCCCTGACCTCTGTGCAGCTAATGCAGGAGATTAAGGGAGTGAGGACAGACGCTCCACTCCTGCAGAAACACCCGACTTGGCTGCTGTGCCACACGTCGAGTTTTGTTCTCCCAGAGAGCTGCTATTGAAGACGGGGAGAGAGGGAAAGCAGCAAGGAATCATCTCTGATTAATCAAATAAGAGCGCACACGTCCACGGGGATCAGATCAGCTCTACCCGGGAACGTGAATGCCGCCGTGCCAGATAAAGCCCCTGTCCGTCTCCTTCAGCATCTTGCACCAATACTGGCCATGGCCAGATGTTTCTGGGGAAGGTGTAAGAAAGTCCGGGAGCAGTCAGAACCCCCCCCCCAATATTTTCTCTCCTCTGCCTTTCCGCCCTATTTCTCTGCCAGGCAAAGGGGACTGCGGTGACTGCTTTGCTCTGGGCTGCGGGACGGGCTCTGTGTGCTCGGGGATTTCTTTATTTCTTTTTTTTTGGGGGGGGGGTTGCTATTCATCACCGTTGCAACCGGCAGAAAATGCTGCATTTGTGGCTGGCGGCTGAGGTTGCAAAGTGACCCACAACACCCTGCCAAAAGGCACCAGGGACATGGTGGGGACAGCGGGCTGAGCCCTGGGCTGTGCCGCTTGCTCCTGGGGACACCGCAGTGTCCCAGCCTCTTGTCCAGCAGCATGGACACAGCCTTAGAAAGTCCAGCCATCTCAGTTTATTAAAGAGGAACTGGAGGGGAGACCCGGCCTGATGAAGAAAACCCTGGGGACTTAAAGGATGGGCAGAGACTGTCGAGCGCTGGTGGCCGGTGGCTGGAGCCTGGCTCTGTCCCCCCAGACGTGGCTCCCAGGAGAGGAGCGAGGCAGTGGCTGGAAACACTTTGCAGCGTTTCTTTTGTATTTGAAGTTCTCCCTGTCCCCCAGCAGCTCATAGCTGGCAGGTTAAATCGCTTTGCCTCCTTCTCCTGGCACTAAGCTCGCTGGAGGCAAGCCATAGCCCCTGCTCTGTCCCCAGCTGCGGTCCCAGAGGACATGGGACATGGATTTTTCCGAGCAATTCCCTCCGGCAAAGGCAAATGATGGGTGAAGCCCAGGAGTGGTTGGCTGGGGACAGGCACTGAGTTCCCAACACGTGCCCTTGCCTCGGTGGATAACTTCAACACCTTCCTAGCCTTAGGGCAGGACCTTGTCTTCATCTGCCCCTGCTCTCACTTTATTGCCCTCCTTGACACCTGGATCCTGTTGCTCTTTGCAGGGCAAAGGGCTGGTGCCCATCGCGCTGCTGCAGACGCACCTTGTGTTGAGCATCCACGAGCGCAGCCGTGCTGCGGAGATGCTGATTTTTTTTTCTCTAGAAATAAGACCCATCTTTTCTTAGATCTGCAAGGCTAATTGAGCGGAGGAATTGATTACCATGGGCATGAAAATTTTCTTATCTCTTTAAATCCATAAACGGCTCGCACCGGTTTAGTTACGAAATCCCTGTAAAGTCCCTGTGGTGTGTTCTGCCGGAGAGCAGAGATGTTCATGGGGTCCCTTCCCTTGAGAAACACCAAACCCAGGGAGCGATGCCCCGTTGCCTGATGCCTCTTCAGAGGGGAGCCGTGGTTTTTGTCTCAAGTGCCTCCGTGTTGCTCCAACCAGCAGGACTTTTCCTCGGCCACAGCGGTGGAGACCACGGAGGCAGCTTGTTTTTCGCTGGGGATGGGGCTGAGGCAGGTACACCTCAGCTCACCAGTGCCCTTCATCCTTGGTTCGCCGTTACCCACCGGCCTGAAACGCACGGGACTTGCCAATCCTAAACATGCTGAAAGCCATGAGATACGCTTGGTGGTAGGAAACTTGGCGCAGCAAAAGACCATGGTGCCGGGTATCTAATGCAATGTACTTTAAAGGATTTAATGTATTTTAATATATGCATTTAATATTTAAAAAATGTATTTTAAACTGTGCAAAGTTTCTGAGCTCCAGGAGGAAATACAATGAGAGGCGCCATCCCCTGCCGCATTCAAACAGCTCTGACGTTTAAACTCTGCCTTTTGCCGTGAACCTCAGCATCCCTCGCTGATGTGCGTGTGTGTGCAGAGTCACACGGAGTATTACAGGCACCACGTGTTACAGTTTCAAGCCAGGCTGTGGGAGACTCTGTGTGTTTGTGACAAATCCCGGGCCGTTAGCGATTGCTTCATTTTTATTTTTTTTTTTCCACCAGGATATTATCAGCAGCCTAAATGGATGCTTTATATATTTTTTTAATGTATCCTTCTTTGTGGGCAGAACCACGTAGCGAGCAATCTGTGCGCTCCAAACAAGATAATGCGATGATACAGCGGACCCCCTGCTTGGCTGGAGATTGCTAGATAATATATGGTATTCTGGTGAGATAATAACCCGAAATGGAGTGAGCATTTCTCCCTGCAGCGTTTACATCAAATACTTAAGGTAGCCCTTTGTGGACAGAGAAGTCAGAGGTGGTATCATCTGACTGGAGAACAGAAAATACTTGAAAAGGGGGGAAAAAAGAGCTAGTCATCGAGACGATTTTATTTTCTTGAGCTCGTGAGGCTGGGAGGCCACGGGATGCAAGGGGAAGGAGGGAATAATTGGAGTTATAAAGTGTGGGGCAGCAAGCTTGCTGCTGGGTGAGTTAATGAGCTATATGAAAATTAAACCCCCGGCTGGAGAACCCCGTGTGAAGATGCTCTCCCTCGTGTTTCTTCTTGCTGGCTGTCAGCAGGTACTAGAAAACGGGAGGCAGGGTGGCACAGTTTTCGCCATAGATGATGCCAGGCCAACCTGCTGTTACCCAATTTCTTTCTTTGAAAGGGAGCAGACTTTCTAGGCAAGGAAAATACGGCGGCTGCGGTCTGCCTGCCTTCCCTAAAGCATCGTCCGTGTGCTGAGAGGAGATTACAGCAGGAGTTTAAGAGTCAGTGTTGTTATTGTGGGCTGGGGAAGGGCTGGGAAAGCAAGAGGATGGGTTAGAGGTGATATAAAATAGGGCAAAATGCCATATCGTAAAGGGTGAGCTCATGAATTTGGGGGATGAAGCAGATTTTCCGCTACACGCAGGGCTCACGAGTGTGAATTAGGAGGAGGAGAAAGACCTCGGTGCATCCACTGTGTGCAACTTTTATGCAATGCTGCTGGGGAAAAGGAAAATGTGACCCTAAAGTGCAATAAGCAAAATAGATGTGAGGAAATATTTAAGCGCCCTGCGAAACGCTGGGGAAACCTCTTTGGGAATGTGCCACGGAGTTCTGGTCTTCGCCCCGAAAAGGCTGAGTTTAAACCGCAGCAGGTGCAGCAAAGGGTCACTGGGAAGGGCGGGGGAAAAGGGGCCTATTTTAGGCGAGGAGATGAAAAATATCCTCTGTGTTTGGCCAAGGAGGTTGGGAGAGGACGTGATGCCTGTCTATAAATACAGCGGGAATGTAAACACCAGGGAGGGAAGCAAACTGATTTAACTCGAAGGGCGATGTCAGCAGAAAAACAAATCACTCTGAACTGGGCAGGAATAAATCTAAAAGGAGATAAGTTATAGGAACCTGGGACCACTGGGGCTAATAGGATCATTGGGGGTGAAAGACCTGAAAACTAATTTTGAGGCAGAGCTTGTTAAATTGATGAAAGATCTGACAGGGCCATTTCTGCTGGCAGCAAACTGGGGGCTGAGCTGGGAAATCCCTTCTGGTGTGTATTACCATGAGCTCCCTGACTTTGCATCCACAGCATCCCGGTGACCCTGAGCTCATGGTGATATTAGTAGCGACTATTAATAGCACCACATGATTTTTAATTTTTTTCCATGCCTATCCCATGCTATTTGCAAAAAAAAAAAAAAAAAAAAAAAATTGGAATATCTGAAAATGCCTCCTTGCACTGGGCTGGATGGCGGGATTAGCATGGGGGCTTCCCGGTAAGGTCTCTGCTATAGGTACAAAGGAGTGGCAGCAATGCAAAGCCACCCGTAAATGAGCTCGCTTGGGCCCTGTGCTGATGAGCAGAGCGACAACAGAAATGCTGTTATCAGTCCCCAAGTGCTCAGCAGAGTTAATGAGCCCGTGCACGGGTTGGGTGCATGCCGTGCCTGAGCCAGCTCCTTTCAGCCAGGCTGGGCAGCCAAACCGTGCCCCGGCGATGCTGGGAGGTCCCAGGGCTGGTTTTAGGAGCATGCAGAGGGTGATAAAACCAGCATGGCTTCAACTGGCGAGGCAGGCACGGACTGGAGGATTTGGTGGGGTCTGGACATTGCAAAAGTGGGGCAAAGCGGTGCTGCAGGCTGCGTGGTGCTGTGCACCGGGGACAGGGGAGGCAGCGGGAGCTTGGACGGACCGGGATGAAGGATGCTCATGGTGGGGGATGTTCAGCTCTGCCTGAGAGAAGGATGCGTGGGGGAGTGTGGGCACAGCAAAACCACTCTGAGCTGCTGTGTACTGCTCCTGTTATGGGAACTACAATATTGCATTAGTGCTTTATAAAACAGCAGCCCAGAAATGGGCAAAATTGACTTTTTTTTCCCCAGTTAGTCTGAATATTTCCTGCAAGCTGGGAGCCTCCAGATGAATGAATTGTAAAGTCCTCTTGGTGCTTTTTGGGATAGGCCCTCACAGGGCGGTTTGCGGGCTCCCAGCCACACTTGGGATTTTGGAAAGTGTCTTGCAAGGGAAGCGGGAGAGGCTTCCCCAGGGGGAAAGGGTGTTTGTTCTGCAGCAGGAACAGACCTAGGAATGATTTCCCTATTTTTTGCCCCTGGGCATTTCAGTTTCGTTAATCGGACGAAGCTTGCAGATCTGTTAATTTGTTGGACTGGAATATGCTTAACCTCGTGATGAGGGTGTTTGGATAAAGCGTTTGGGAGGCTGTGCTGTTTGGACACAAAGGGGTTTGCTAAAGCTTATGTGGGGTCACAGTGACCTAATGATGATTTAAGGGAAACACAGGTTTTGTAAATGGGCTGGGTTTCAGATAAAGGAGGAAGGTACCTGGAATGTGCTGTAAGACGTAGGATATAGCATTAAATGAGCATGTAAATTAGATGGCTCTCATTATAAAAGGGCAAGTTTGATGAACAGTTCCTGAGAGCTTTCCCCAGAATGATGCCTTTGACTTCTGCCGCTCGCCTTATTATGGCAGGACAAGGAGTCCGGGCGGGCAGGAAGGATAATGAACCGCTGATAATGCTGTGTGTTGGAAGAGCACGGCTTTGATGCCGGCAATAAAGAGCGATCGTTTCGCCTCTGCTCTAGTAAATCTGTGCATCGTCACAAAGTTTAGCCCAGCTGCTCGAGAACACGGCAAAACCCGCCATCAGGCCCTGGGGGGCTGAGGTTTGCTTGAAAGTCAAGGTCAACGTGGACATGGTGGAGGTTTTTGGCAGGTCTTGTGCCTTGTGTCCTGCTGGGGCTGGCGTGGGCAGGTGAGTCTCTCTTGGGTGTATTTACAGTCAAACCCAAGGTTGCATGGGAAGTTCCTCCCAGCACCTCCCTAAATTCTGCCCAGGAGCGCCCCAGCACCCAGTGCCCAGGTGGAGAACAAGTCAAGAGTCGTCTCCCTGCACTTGGCTAAGTCCTCGGGATGAAGCAGCTGTTTTTTTCCTGCCTAAAATAATCTTGGCTAGTAAACCCCAAGCCCTAGACCTTCTCAGCCTGATGATATCACTTCAGAGGCATAAGATGATTCCCCTTGAGCTTCCTACTTGCTGGAACAACTGTGTTTCAGCTCAGCCTGTGCGTGCCAGCTGTGTGCTCCAGCCCAGCTGAGCGCAAAGGCTCTGGGAATGTAAGCAAAATCCCATTTATCTTTTCTGAACGCCAACGGTTGGATGATCAGAGATATCCATCACATTTAGAAGCAAGGTTAGAGCAATTCTCACGTGCAGGGGATAGACTTTGCTGCATAAGATGGTTTTTGTTACCAGTCCTGCAACTGAAGATAAAAAGCCTGCTTCTCATCAGCCGCGTTCCTGGCTTTGGTGGTCACCTCCTTTGGTTTATCAGAAACACGTTAACAGACACGAGGAGAGCCTTGGGGGTGAATGGAGTGGACCTGTCTTTATGGGATCTGTGCCGGATCCCCCAAGCGAGGCTGCAAAGGGTTTCCTGAAGTCCTCTGCTCTCCTGGAAGAGGTATTAAGGCTCTGAGACACATCTCCAGCCAAACATCCCCAGGTGATGTAGATGTTCATGGTTCTCCTGGGTAAGTTTTCTCTGGGACAAGGAGATTGATGCCCTGAGCATCAGACCCAAAGCATTTTCCTTTTGCTCTCACATTCTTCTAGACCAGAAATGAAAAGCTGTCCTGTGCACGCTCCATGCTGCTTTTCCTCATCTCTCCTGCGCCCTTGATCTTTACCGCAGGTTTGTCAGGGCCAGGACTACCCCTTGCAGTGTGTCTGTGCAGGTTTAGGCAATGAGGTCCCGGTGTTGGTTACATCCCTCAGCAGGAATCGAAATTCCCTTAAGCTGGAAACTACATGAATAAACCCTTAAATTGCAGCAGACCCTACGCTGCTTTCCTGACTGCCAACTACAGCAGTTAGCAGCCCTGTAATTGTCACTGTAATTGTAGGGGACTTGGAAACCCTAAGCCCTGCCAGAAAGATAACTTAATCTTTTCTGAGACGTTGCTTTTGGGGGCTGAGCATGGGGATTTGCTCTTCTCACGGTGGCAGGGGACCAACCCTGAGCCCAGAACCGGCGAGGAGGGTCTGGGGGTTGCTGCACCCTCCCGGCGTGTAACGAAGGGCCCAGGTAAGGGCAGCACATAAGCTTGTTACAGGGGCTTATTCACCAGATGGACGAGCCGTTCCCAGGTAGATCTTATTTTTCATTAATATGCCATTAGCCTTATTTGTGTGCCCTGCTCACCTCCCCAGATCTTGTTCCTTCCCCCGTCTGGCGGAGAGATTGTGTTTCCAGCTCAGCCTGTCCGTGGCATCGTGTTGCCGTCGCTCCTCACCTCCCCAGCTGAAAACAAGCGACGAAAGAGCTCGGACCGCCCGGCTACGGTCATGCCAGCCTGCCCGGGGCTCGAGAGAGGTCCTGAATGCGGCACTGGGTCGTGGTCCCAAGGTTATGGGGAAAGGCACTGGTCCCAGTGCAAGAGCATGGCTCTGCCATCCCCTCCCTGGGTGCGGGCGCGAGCAGCCCGGGGTGATGTGCCATGGGGTGAGAGGGACTCTGCACCGGCAGGGACACAGGCTCCACGGACAAACACCTGCTGTCTTCCCCCGCAGCCAAAATCGGGAGGTGACAAGCAGAGGGCATAAAACCATCATTAAAAATGAATTAACCACATTGCCCAGGGAGGTGGTGGATGCCCCATCCCTGGAAACATTCCAGGTCAGGCTGGACGGGGCTCTGAGCCACCTGATCTAGTTGAAGATGTCCCTGCCCATGGCAGGGGGGTTGGACTAGGTGACCTTTAGAGGTCCCTTCCAACCCAAACCATTCTAGGATTCTATGATTTGACTGCAAGAGCTGGCAAAGGTTTCTGTAGCTTCTCCAGGTGCGCTCTCCTGGCATTACAAAAAAACCTGGGAGCTCGGAGCCCTTGGAAGGGTATTTCTGAGCTTTGCAGCGTGTCGGCGTGAGGACAGGTGGGTTACACAAACCACCTCGACCTGCAGTGCAGGGGAGAGCAATTCGGGGCTGGGAACCTGCTGGGTTCATCTGTAGCATCTAGCAAACTCCTCTGAAAAACGAAAGCCTGGCAAAATCCCTCCTTCTGTGTCATTCTTCCTTAAATGTTCTCTGTCAGTACATTTTGTTCTCCATTTTCCTCGGTATGTACTGAAGTGGGAGATTTTATAATGATTCACAGTGTTCTGCCGAGCAGCTTCAAGCAGCAACCGGGGAGTCTGTTAAATAGGCATCCAGCCCGGAATATTTTGTACACTATCTAAATGCAACACTGTAATTAAAAGACATGCTTGAAATAAATGACAGAGGGCTTGGGGTTGGTTTTTTTTTTTTCCCCTCCTTTTTTTTGTCCCCAAGGGAGACGGAAAGGAGGGTTGAAGTTGCACTGAAGTATCAAAAGGCACAACAAGCATATTGAACAAACAGTATCCAACAATGTGGGCCGATGCAATTCCTTTCAAATGCTAGATGTTCGGTTATCACCCAGGGAACTTTCTGTCTGATTAAAAATAATTATTGCTGGCGTTAAAACTGTTTAGAATTATTCAGCGCAATTCATCTCCTATCGCACGCCGCTACCATATGCCTGGTTTGTTGAGTGGAAAAATGTCTCTTTCATTCAGACAAATAATGCTTTGTAAATATTTAGAGATGAATGTTCTGGATCAGTGAGCGGCTATTTTTTTCTGACGATAAATAGTTGCAAATGAGCTTGGTTTTGGCGGTGGCTCACTTTGAGACAGGCACTATACGGGGCCAGATTAATCCCTATGTAACCGCGCAGGGGCCGTGCCAAGATGACTTACCACGGGGATGGCAGAAGGGACATTGCTGCTGCCGAGCAAGTGGGGCAAAAGCAACTCTTTTAAGATTTTAAGTCTATTAAGAGCAGTATCTGCAGTGCCTTCCAGCCAGCCGTGGTTGCAGGGACCTGGATGTTTGGCAAATGCCGTGAATTTTCCTTGTTCCCGCTGCCAAAGTCCCAGAAGGACCCATGGGGCGTGGAGAAGGGCACAAGAGCTGGATCCCGCATCGTGTCCGGATCTGACCCTGCTCCCCAATGCCTGGAAGAAGGGTCTGCTCGACGAGGGGGACACACAAACCTCTCGGCACGCTCCAGGCTCCCGCAAGCCTGCCCGCCGCCCTCGCAGGCTCGTGGGGCTGGATGGGACTGTGGGTTATTGCTCCTGAAACCGTGTGACGGCAAGGGAGCTGACGCTTTGCATCTTTCCCCTTTTGCACATCAAAAGTGCTGCGAAGAAACCGCTCAGCTCGGTGCCAAAGAACATATTTGCTGAACACATATAACCACCAGTACAGCTGCTCTGGCTGGGTCTTGGTGATTCACGGAAGGGGAATACAGGGAGGGCTGTCAGAGGGTGCACAGTGTATTTAAAGAAATACGGTTTTCACACGTAGTGCTTTCTCCAAAGGCTTTAAACGGGATGAAATCTCTCCCACCGGTAAGACAACGAGCTTGGCGAGGGGTGGGAGTTCAGCTGGACTCATCCCTCCACTCCTGAGATGCCTCCCAGGGAGCGGAGATCTCGGATAGCATGTCCAAAAGATGAATTTCTTTCCCTTGGGATATGCATAGGAGAGGAGATGCAAGTCCCAAGCTTGCCGGTCATCTTCACCGAGGTCCTGCCACCTCTTTGTCTCCATCTCCTCTTTCTTCCAGGCAAATTAAAACCAGCAGGAGATCTCAGTCCTGCCTGACTCAGGCTGACTGTCTCAGCGAACACTCTTTGGATGTATGTTTGCTTTGCATTCAATTAATCCACGAAGGCAAACAACGGGCATTAATGAATTCATTCGTTTATGATGACGATACGTTTTTGAGTCCTCCAATTGATTTGCCGAGCCAGCTGATAAAAAGAGCAAACCTTGCATTATTTACCACCCTGAGTCTAAATGTAATGTCTGTATCAACAGAGCTTGTTTGCTTTTTAAAATTCAAATGAGGACAACAATAATCTCCTTTCCAGGAGGCTGGCAGTCCCCTGCAGGAGGGGGTTTACCCACCTCTCTCAAAAAGATGTCGTGGCTTGAGGCCAGCCTGAAGGACCTGGTGTAACTCATATTTCCCCAGGCTTCAAGGTCTGCACTAATGCATACAGGAGCAGACGCAGGGTCAAGTTGCGAAAACTCGAAACCAGAGCAAAAAGGCTTTTGACAGTCAGCTGAGTCATCAGCTCTGCATGGTTAATTAGACATAGTTCCTAATTAAAGTCATTATTTACCTTGGAAAGCGGGGAGACCGGGCTGCTCCAGCCCTCGTTGGGTGCAGGACTTGGGTTCGCCGTGTTTCCTGGGCATGCTGAGAAGGAGGACGGGTGGGAAACGGAGGCACGCGGCTCCTCCAGGTGCCTGGAGGCAAAACAGAAAAAGAAATTAAGAAATAGGAGCCATTGGGAGGGTCAGTGTCACCTCTGGTGCTCCAGGGTTTCCTCCGCACCGTCCCACGTGCAGCAGCAGCCGCGGGATGGAGGGGAATGAGCAGTGGGAGCCTGGCTGACCGTAGGCTGGATTGAAATCACGCCTGTGCAGGTTAGTAAAAAAACCCCAAACAATTAAAAAAAGGAGGATTAAAGAAATTCCTTTCCCTCTCTGGAATATTGGAGACTGCAGGCCGTGCCTCTGCCTCCGCACTCGCTCCGGGAGCGGGTGGAGCAAACCCATCCTCTGCTTTCCTCTCCAAAATGCAACAGCACATTCAAGCCTTGACCAAAGAGGCCACTACAAAAGCAAGTCAAAGCCCTGATTTAAACCAGCTTGTTTAAATATTTTCGCGCTCCCTGTGGTTAGATTCCAGACTTTTTACTCCTTGATTACTTTAGCCTAGAAAAAAAAGCAATACGTCGGAGGGCGAAAAGAAAGGCCTGATTCATTGATGAAGGCACGGCACTGCTGAACACAGGGTGCTACAGTTTCCCCAGGAATGCTTTCAGGTCTTAAAATGCCCTGTAGTAAATAAAAACAACCAAGGATTGCCAAGGAACGGGAGAGAAAATTTTGCCCGACCTAACGAGTTTGAGCGAGCGGTGTTTGGGGGATGCTCTCTGGCCGCAATTAGCAATCAGTCGTGGTTGCTAATGAAAAAACCTTTCAAATTACTTTTGTTCAGGATCCTGAAGGGACTTTGGGTTTCCTGGGCACCCCCTTCCCCGCATGGCCACGGCGAGGGGTCGGGAGGACCCTTCCCATCTTGTTTCTCCCTCTGAAGTGGCGGCTGTGAGGGCAGGGGGGGTCTGGGGCTGCACTGGCTCCATGGCCGGCTCCAGCTTCACCCACAAATTATTTATGGTCATTACTGGCTTCCCGCTGCAGCCGGCTCCTGGGGTCTTCGGGGCATCTGGTGCCGTGGAGATGCTCAGCAAGCAAAAACCTGCCAGCGTGCTCGCCTTCATGTCCAGACCTTCTTGTTTTTCCTGCAGCCAGGGATGTGCTTGCAGGAACCCCTTCAAAAGCCACAAACTGATGTCCTGGGAAGAGACTGGGGAGATCGCCCCCATACCCTACATCTGATGGGCACTTGTGTCCTTCTTCCCTTTCATTGGTGACATTGGGCCTGGCTGAAAGTCCATCATGGCCACAAGCATCTCTCCAGGGCCATGGACCAGGCACAGGATCAATGTTTTTTGCAGAAGACGATTTTTAGGAGGAAGGAGGCAGCTGACGGCGGCGTGCTCTCTTTCCAAACAAAGATAAACAAGGATGCCCCAAATAACTCCGTTCTTGCTGGCAAGGGGTATTTTTAACTAGCAACGTGACACAAAAATAACACAGACGGCTGGGAAAAAAAGGAACGGCTGCTCTGCTGGGAGAGGAGTTTGCTGTGTCTCATGGGGAAAGCAAGAAGCATCTTTTCTGCAGCCCTCTCCCAGCTCTCCATCAGCCACGCCATTCCCAGGAGGTGCTACCCGTGGTGTTTGCATGAACACGGTGGATGTTTTTAAATGGCTGCTATAAAGTAATCAAGGTCAAAAGGTCAGGCCTGGGTAAAAGCAGCTCCCAGGAGCCTGCTTTTACACCCTGGCCATGCCCTAAACCAAGAAAGAATCGGTCAACTTTATGGGTCCGTTCATCCAGAGATACCTTGGACATCTGGATGTTCTGGCTAACGCTGTCACAAGGCAGAAAACACAGATCTGACTCTGTGCCACGCCAAGAAATGACCTTTTTGCAACATGCCTGCCTGCAGCCTGCCTTCCCCGTCGTGCAGCAGAGCCAAGGCTCCCCTGGACCACGTCGGGAGCGGCGCTGAGCCTGCCCGCGGCACGGAGAAAGCTCTGGCATGTCCTTTAGGGTGACCGGGGTTTTCTAGGTGTGAGAAAAGCCTTCATGGCTTTGGGGTAATTTATGCACAAGCCTGTCAGCTGGCTTTTCCCTTGGTAAAGAGCAGGAAACGAGCTGGGATAAGGATGGGATGTGCA